>NC_134930.1:20890242-21224455 GCF_051020765.1 Lasioglossum baleicum
TCGTAGCACTTCGGTAGTCGCTACGGCGGAGCTTCTTCTCGATTCGAACGTCTAGGCAAGACCACTTTCGCAGCGAGCAAAGTTGGGGCGAAGAAGCCGGAAATTAGGGGGCCTCCGGAGTAACAGCTTCATTAGTCGCCTTACTGGAGGCTATTTGCAAATAGATGGAATGTAGAATGGGCCCGAATGGGACCTTAGTCAGGAAGGTTCCCCGATCCTGGTCTAGCTCTTGTGGAAGTCGGCAGTAAATGAAAAACTTCTAATAATAAAAAGTTTCTTAGATATCACACTTCAAAGGTTGTACTCTTCAACATTTCTGGAACACTGCGCTCGCGCGCGGGCGGATCGCTGTTGCGACCCGTTAAAAAGTGGTTTATATTCGACGGGATTGCATCAGGCCTGATCCCGTTGAAACTCTGTGAAGTATTCGTTGGCGGAGTGATATCGCTGTCGATTCCGCAGCGGGAAATGGCATTAGAGCGGATTGCCAGCGGAAGGGTGTAGGAGGCGCGTGTCGGTGGTCCCGGCTAACAGGGTTGCGTCTAGGTGGCGCAGCTGAGGGTTGAAAATCGATACGTATCGTCTCTGACGGAAGGCAGGCCGACTTTCCAGTACGCGGCTCGTGTGCACGAGGTAAACACGGCTCCTATGGCAATTAGAATGGAATGATACGCGGCGAACTTCTCCCTGGTGCACCATGGTACGTTCCACGAAAGAGAGAAGGGAAAGCGACAGCACGCGGAAACGAGCGAAACGGATGGGACGGTCGAGAAAGCCGGGATACGTCGCGCGTCGCGATGACGGAACTGGGACTAACACGAGCGACGTGACGACAGATCACACCGGCCGACAGTGTCGTTTCACTTTGTTTCGTTCACGATCCCGAAAAGTGACGAGATTTCCTAATCGACAAAGCGAGAGACCGTTTCCGCTCGACCATTTCACACGCTGGGATACACATATTTTTCTTTTATGTGCAGTACGGTTTTGTGAATTACGCCCTCGAGCTGCTGTTCGTCAAGACGTTCGGCAGCGAGTCCTGGGAAGCGATTAAGTAAGTAGCCCGCGCGAATCCTCTCTGCGTCCTTTTTATGTCCTATATAGTCCTGTAAGAGTTTTCATATGACGTGTTACGAACTGTTTTGTTTGTACGAGCAACGATTCCGAAGCGTTCTCGGCGTCGCGACGCGCGATTCTGATAGCAATCGCCGGATAGGACGCTTCTCCAGGCCACGTGGTGTCACCATGCTTCTTGCCTGGCTTAATTTCACTGGCGGCGTGACACCGCTCCAACCTCGACGCATCCCTGACCCGAATCCCTCGCATTCCTCCGTGGAAATTTCACCCGCGCGGACCACCACTTTTCTTCGCCCCGCGATACGCCCCTGGAATTTATATTGAATTATATTGAACTGGCCGACGCCGGCAGGATCGTCGTATCTTTTATTCAACCGGTCTTTTTTAACGCGCTGCCTTTCATCGTTTTATTATTTGAGAAAGGAGGTTCGTTCTGTTTCCACGTGAAGATTTATTTCGATTCTAAACGAATTTTCTGTTCGAACTTCGACGTTTTGTTTGAGATACCTGCTCCTGTGGAACTTTTAGAAGAAACTTGCAGCTTGGAAACTTCTTCGAAAACTGTTCTTATTCGACAGATACCTCGGAGTCTGTATTGTGAAAGCTTCTGATAACAAGTTACTTTAAAAAATTGGCAAAGTTTTCGCTGAGAGCTTCGTTAAGAAACTTATTTAACAAACGCACAGTAGAATGCAGAACAATAGAGCAAACAATTTTGTTAATGATTTTCCTGATGAACAGAATCAGAGAATTTGATTCCCACGATGTATAAAACCCGATTCCTCAACCAGGCTAAAGAATAAATGGATGACGCGGCGCTCAAAGCGTTCAATAGTGTGCCGAGCGAAATTGATAATTTGAATGGCAAACGTGCCTCCGGCGAGCTGCGATGATTAGATTCGGGAATGGAATTTCGGGGACGTGCGAAAATGCCTGGAAGATGTACAGTCCATCAAAATGGTCGAAATCAATTATCTCGTGTAATCAAAACCATCGGGAACAATTTTTCAGGATTTAAGAAGAAAGGTAAATTATTTCTACAGTGCTGTTTACAACTTCTGCTTGAAGTTTTTTTAATTAACTCTACAATTTATAGTAGGATAGGTTAGGAATGTGTTCCAAACGGGTTTTAAGTGTTTAATTATAAGGCGATAGTGTATGAACACAATCTTCCGTGCTGACAAATTAGCCGCGGGCAAACACAGATTGGATAATAATAAACAATAGCGACTACCGCTTTAATCTCTGTGAATATTTCATGAAAACGCTTTACGGTTCGTCTCACAATCAGTTTGTTTTTGTTTCCGCGCTGAGAGCGTTACACGCCGATCCTTTGTGATGGAACCAAGGCTATGCATCCTTATGCGCTTCCACTTTGGCCATTTCAATTTGCAATTTTATACAATTTGAACACGAGCATCCGCGAACACTCCTGCTTCAACGTTTTTCATTTACTCGCTTAGTTGCGTACTCTGTTCCAGTCCAATCTCACTTCGCTGCGTTCTTGCGATCCTCTTAGAAAAATTGTTTAATTTTAATCGCTGCTGCTAAGCGATCAACTTCCTCCGATGCTTCTGCTTCGTTTCAACCCGCGGCCTGGAAAAGTTCTAATTTATTTAACGCATTTTATTAAGGTTCTTCGCGAGAAATAGATAATCGAACTTCCTCGAAGTTTCCGAACTTTTCCGCGCCAACTTGCCTAAGGGTAGATAAGCAACAAATTGTTCGAACGAAGAAAGTTCTGCGTTTAGACAGCTGCAAACAATTTCCGATCGGATAATGATAACCTTCATCGGCCTTTACTGTACTAAGTATAATACCGAAAGAGAAGAGGAATTTAGCCCCAGGGAGTGAAAGTGATACGATGAAGAAAACTTCGAGGATGTAGTTATCTCTTCGTAATTCCTTGGATTGAATATCACGCGTTATATTTGTTCTCGAAACGAGACAAGTTCTATTCGCGTCATCCTCGTATTTACGACGAGCTCGTAAAACAATGTCGCCGCTTCCTTATTGACGATTAGCATACTTTTTACTGTCCGATTCTTCTGCGGAATAGCTTTTATGGAAGCTTCCTTCCACGAGACTTTATCACAGTTTTATATCGTAAACACATACGCACACGGGCGTAAAACGTTGTTCCTTAAATCTGACATTTTATCTGTGTTTTAGTTGCACGCGTTAAAATCCCGCGAACAGCTGCGGTTAATCGTAGACCGAGAATGTTCAGTCTCTGTTCGGTTTCATTGAATTTCGAGTGGAAAAGGGTGTAAAGCTAGAGAAACAATAGAAGAGAAAAGATAAAAAAAATCGTTGTAGGATAAAAGAAAACGTAAAACGCTACGAACTTATTCCCCAGCCCAATATTATCCCTTCACGATCTCTGTCACAGCACAGAACCGAGAATTGGCTTAGATCTCGCGGGATTACAACATAATCATCATCGTAGAAGAAGAATTGCAACATAATCGTAGAAGAAACTCGCAGTTTTACATCCAAAATAAAGGAATGTGTGTATTTCGAGTGGAGAAGGGTGTAAAGCTAGAGAAACAATAACGTCTCGCGCGCGACAGTGGCGCGAGTCCGAGAGTAGGTCACGAGGGCAGAAGAATCCGTCGACTATTCCTCCTGTCCCCGGGGGTGGATCAACAAGTTCGCGTAATAAACCTCTGTTTACCTGATCCTCGGAGTTTATTGATTCTGCGACAGTAAGTCGAAATATTGGCACGCGTTCCGTCTGTTTGTCAACGGGCTCAAAGGTCCACACCCTTCGTAGCCCCTTAAATCCCGGGCCGGCACGGCGTTGCATAAATATCTCGCTGTTTACACGTCGGACTGACTTTTTCTCTGGAGCACCGCTCGAGGGACTCGCGTTACGGGTTTCGTTTATTCGCAGAATCACAGCCGGAGCTCCCTTCGGGAACCGGCAAACAATGCCCGTTACTGAAACTTTTCGAGCCTCTCTCCCACCTTCCGCTCGCCGCGAAACGGAAAAAGCGAGTAACCCGCGGGAGAGCGAAACTTTTTGTGCGCGAGCACAACCGGAGGAATCTACGGTCTCGTTTCCACGCGAAAAATTCCATTGCAGTTTCGCCGCGCTCTCGTCAACGAGGAGGAGGAGGGGTTCTCTCTCGAGTTTCCCGGCCGTAAGATCGCAGAAACTCTTCCGTTGTCGACGCGGTCGAGACGAAAGGCGAGGTTGCCGGGACAACTGACTCGTAATACAGGTTTACAACACCATAAACCTGCCCTCTCGCTGTAAAACACGTCGCAAGCATCGGCGAACGCGTGTCCTAAAAGGACAATTCCACTCGCGAACACTGTACTCGAAAGGACGGGCCCTGAGGGATCCGACGAGATACATTGCGGACCGACCTCGGAACGAAATTGACTTTTGCGATTTCGATGACAGTTTTATCGACCTTAACGTTGCACGGATTTTTCAGTGTGTTGCGCGATTTATTAGCTGTTTTTACACTTTCCCTTATCCCTGCGCTTATCCGTTCCAATTAAGTTTAGCTTTTTGAAGGATAACTCCTTCGAATTGTTATTTGAAGTTCAACATATTATACATGGTTGAACTTGTCTTTTCATTAGCTATAGTGTTATACTAATCAAAGTAAATCCACGACCTTGAAATATCGGAAAATATGACCAAACATTTTCTGTCTGAAACATTTTCTTGTATTACTAAAAACAACGGAGATATTTTCAGTACAATTATTACATTTTACACTATACTATTACATTTCAAATCTCAAGTCAGTGAAAGTTTACAAAGTTCGCAAAATACATCTTCGAAATTTTCGTTATTGGACCAGCTAAAAACGTTGTAAAAATCAATTTTCACTATTGTTTTTCACAATTCCGACCAAATGCATTTTTTCAACTAGTTCTTCTATCCTTACAGAGAAATTGAAGTCGTTTAACCCATTCATTTAAAAGTTATTCTAATTTAAAGCGTGTGATCAGTCTGACTGTATACATAGTTAACTTACAACGACAAACCAGCACACAATGACGAAAGACCGCACAGGTCCTCGGTTGACGCGAACAGAAAGGAAAGTACATTTTCGCAAAATAACTTGTTTACGTACCACAGAATTGTGGGATAGGGTGGTGTGCGCGACACCGGAAAAGCAACGAAATGTCGGTTACCGGTGAAGCAAGATCGCACGATGACTCTTAAAAGCTTGGCTAGAAAGGTTCACTTTAGCCGTTCTAAATGACGTTTCACAGTTTACCTCTCCGCAGCGTGTTTACAAATTACGTCATATAATTTTCGAGATTGTACTCGTTCGCTTCGTAGTCTACAGAAACCGCACCGTGGCTTTTCACGTGTACCTTGTCCCATATTAAACTAAACCGCGTTAGTTCCGCTCATCGTGGTATCTGAGCATTATTTACATCATAAATCAGAGTCACAGCAGTTCAAGGACCTCAAAGATTCATTACCCACCCTTTCTCGGCGGACGCTTTCGGCGATTATATGGCAGCCATAACCATTAAATCAACTCTCAGTTACCCAATTTTAATCGAAATTTTACTTTCAACCATTATATTCGGTTGGCGAATGAGTTCGTTCGGTTTTTGTTATTTATTCCACTGTAAAAAATCGAACGAACTTATTTGCCCCAACCCAATATTTAAATCTAAATTCAAACTCTACTATCAAGACCAATCAGGACGAAACCTTCTGCATTTTGTAGGGTATGTCTCCCGATTGGTCCCGTGAAAACAAATTTTGCATTTTTTCATTCTTTCCGGTTTTTATTGCAAATAACCAATAAGACTGAAAAACCATCCAGCCGTGTTCTACAAATTCTGCTCGTTCCACTAAAAAGTGTGAAATAAAACAATTTTATGCAAAAAAATTAAACCGACTTCGAAAAACGCACTAAATAAATGCACTAAAAAGTATGAATAAATTTCCATTTAATTTATGTGAATACACACGAACTTAAATACAATACAATCTTTTCGGAGGCGACGCAAAATTGAACATTTTGTTGATTATGATTTCATTGGAATATGATGGACTTGAAAATCAGTAGGTGGGAAGAGAAGATAAATTAATATGTGAAAGCATGTAGAAGAATTTAAGGATTTTCGTAATTTTTTTAAAAAGATTGTATTGTATTTAAGTTCGTGTGTATTTACATAAATTAAATAGAAATTATTTCATACTTTTTAGTGCGTTTTCTCGAAGTCGGTTTAACTTTTTTTTTCAACATTCACAAGAAACAAGAAATATAAGACTTAGGCCGTCCACACACGGGTCGATTGTAATCGCGTCGTGAAGTTCGTACGTCTTGCTCGTCATGTACGATCCATGCGGCGGACGCGATTTCGTCCACACACGGGTCGATCGTCGATTTGGTCAACGCGATTCCAGTCGCATGCGATTCCCCTCCACGTGACTTCCAATGCAAATGAATGGAGAGCCACACACGGGTCGATTCGTGGTCGACTGAAATCGGTTCGACTTGGTTCGACTGAAATCGCGTCCGTCGCATGAACAGTCGCATGCGATTCCCCCTCGACGTGATTTCCAATGAAAATAAATGAAGATCCGCACATTGAAATCGCCGCGATTCTAATCGCGTGCGATCGGCAGCGAAGTTGGAAAATCGCGTGGATCGTACGATTCGCGCGACTCATGGAGGTAAGTTTGTGCAGTTCATGTAATTTAAATGATTTGGACATTATTTTTTGTAGTTTGAGTGCATTGCACTCTTCGATGTGGTCTATGTATTTAGGTTACATAGGTTATTATTTATTTATTATCTTTTTTTATGTTATTACGCATACTAATAACATTAAGGTAAGCTTTTTATTTACATAGTTGAATATAATCATGTAGGTTTATGAAAAACAAAAACAAAAGGCAAAGTAAAAAAAAATTGAAGTAACAGGGATTGATAAACTGTTGTACAATTTTCTGTGGAGTGGGAGTGTTCTTAGGGAGTTGTCTTCTCAGGTCGATTTAATCCGGAAGTATTACCACTTGGTATATTAAGTGAAGGTTGAGGGAAATCTGTTGAACTTCCACCAACCTCATCTATGAGGAGCAAAGCTCTCCTTTTGTAACTCCTCAGATGAGCATTGCTCCTCATAGATGAGGTTGGTGGAAGTTCAACAGATTTCCCTCAATCTTCGCTCAATATACCAAGTGGTAATACTTCCGGATTAAATCGACCTGAGAAGACTTTGCCTTTTGTTTTTCATAAACCTACATGGTTATATTCAACTATGTAAATAAAAAGCTTACCTTAATGTTATTAGTATGCGTAATAACATAAAAAAAGATAATAAATAAATAATAACCTATGTAACCTAAATACATAGACCACATCGAAGAGTGCAATGCACTCAAACTACAAAAAATAATGGCCAAATCATTTAAATTACATGAACTGCACAAACTTACCTCCATGAGTCGTGCGAATCGTACGATCCACGCGATTTTCCAACTTCGCTGCCGATCGCACGCGATTAGAATCGCGGCGATTTCAATGTGCTGCTTTTCATTTATTTTCATTGGAAATCACGTGGAGGGGGAATCGCATGCAACTGGAATAACGTCGACCGAATCGACGATCGACCCGTGTGTGGATGGTTCATGCGACGGACGCGATTTCAGTCGAGCCGATTTCAGTCGACTACGAATCGACCCGTGTGTGGCTCTCCATTCATTTGCATTGGAAGTCACGTGGAGGGGGGAATCGCATGCGACTGGAATCGCGTCGACCGAATCGACGATCGACCCGTGTGTGGACGGCCTTAGACCACTTTCATAATTGTCGGCACATTTATGTTTCGAAACGCTTAGACACGCCTGATAACGAACGCACAAAGATTTCATTGACGCGACCGTGAAGCCGTCACGTCGATATCCCAATGTTTTATTAATTCCACGGACGAGTTAAACACCCGTTCGAAGGATTCTCGAAAAATTGCATTGGAATAGTGAATCGAGCTCGGAACGGCGACGGCTCATATCCATGCCAAACAGCGAGGAGCCTTTTATCCGTACTTTGTAAACCTAATAGAAACCCTCCGTGCCCTCCGGGTCTGGCAACCTGCTGAAATGCCCAGCTTTTGTACGCCAAGAAATATTTACTTTGCCCGTCGTCGCGCCAACCCGATTAATTAATTCACCGTGACACAATCCTGCGGATCAAAACGCTCGTCCGGGATTAACAATCCTTCGGATAATTGTGCAATCGCGATTCCTCTTACCACCGCCATTTCCCTGCGTCGTTGATGGAAAGTGCGAAACACAGTTTCGCTATTAGCATAACGGTAGCTTTTGAAAGTATGATAAATTGCTCGCCCGTGAAGGATGCTCGACAGCGATTCTTTTTGCTGCCCGATGGCGTAACTTGGACTTCTTCCGTTCACCTATAAAGAAATCTGCGTGGTAGTTCTTTATTATGAAACAGAGGATCAGATATTAATTGAAACTTTGGCGAGCTTTAATGATTAATCAATCTTTGTAGAAGCATAAAACATAGTTCATAAAGAAGGCAATTATATTTCAATTCTGCAGAACTCGGTGATAAAGAGCGTACCTTGCTTTTAATGCCATGATTCATTTTTCCAGCAGCGAGAACGAGATCCCGAGTAATTTTTCATGTTTAATTATACATAATAGCTTATTTAATTCGATGATAATTATATTCCATTTAGCAGAAGCCACTGATTAACATGTTGCCACTTTCGAAGGCATATTTCATCTCGCTGCCAGTGCGGGAATGAAATTTTTAATTGGATCACGTATTTATGCAAATCTAGGCTTTCATTAATTAATTCCGACCATTGAGAATAATTCAACCGACGACAAATATTGCGAAAACGATAATTAAATCAGAAGAACAGTTCTAGAAAGCAACTTTTTAGTATTATCTCTGGAATTCCGAGCAACGCTGACCGTACATCTTTTTCCAATTGGATACAATCCTTATTGTCGTTTCCGCATCCGAAGACAGAGTCGGGCTTTCTAAAGCGTCCGTTCTAATAAGCTTTTCGAATTATCCGGCTGCTAGAATTGCAAACAAGCGAGCAGCGCCGCTGTTGAATCCGCGCAACGCCGCCGGCCGGCATAATTGTTTCAATTTGCTGCGCGATGTTTATTCATACTTTGTTAATCCAGGAAAGATGCGGCGGTTAATATGGAGGGGCAGTTTCTGGTGCGGCAGATCTACGACGACGAGATTACCTACAACATTATATCAGCGGCTGCGAACCTGCTCAGTATGTACATTTCTTTATTTCCGCTCGACTGGTCACTGAAAACTACCTGCCTCGACTAGTAAACACCTCTTGCCAGCTTTCTGGCGCATTCGCAATAAGTACCTGTTACAGCGTAAACCTCTTTTCCGGAGCGATTAAACTCCGATACTCCTCGCCAGCATCCATCCATTCATTTCCCGCTAGTTCCGACTATCGCGTCGCGTTACTTCTGCTTATAGACTGAGGATTTTATGCCTTTACCACAAAAATGGCTACATGTAATTTAAAACGGTGGGCATGTTAAAAATATTCGAGGACATCATTGTATTAGTTTCAGTTTAATAGAATGATTAAAAGAGGAAGACAATCTTTATTCTCCTAAATAAAAAATGTTTGCATTGATTGCAGGACACAGGAGCCAAATAAAAATTGTATTCTTCTTTTAATCACCCTATTAAGCTGAAAGTAATACATTGATGTCCTTAAATATTTTTAAAATGTCCACTGCTCTAAATTACATGTACCCATTTTTGTCAGAAATTCATACTGTGCCGTCCGTTGCTTTTGTGGAAGAAAATGGCCGGATTGCTTCCGTCTCTCAAACAATAAGGTAAAGGGGATGCAAAAGTAGCAATCTCCTTCTACAAGATTCACAGACGGAGAATCGGCTCTCGGCGACCAATTGATTCTGCCTGGGCTCCTATAGTTGACCAAGGCATCGAAACTCGCCATCTTCTCCGATCCTTTTTTTACTCCCCCGCCATACCTCCTTCTTCAGCTCTTTTTATTGGCCCAAGTGGTGACCTCAGCTGGAGAACGAACACCATTCTAAAGATCCTTCGACCCAACACTAAACGCTGCTACGTCTTAAAGCCACGGAGCTCGGCAGACTAGGCTACCGGAGGCCGGCTCGAAATGCGATTCCTTCTTTCTTGCTCGTTTTGTCAACCCTTTTTACCTTCTTTACTGCCTTTATCCACGAACGAGGTGACCTCAGCACAGAAAAAATCCTTTCAGCGAGTCCACCGTACCGGCACGGTGGCGGCTGCACGTCGAAATGCGATTCTCTTTCCTCTTCACCCTTCCCCTTTTGCCTTCGCTCGTCCTGTTTCTACCTTTTTGCTACTGCAACGACTGTTCACTTTTTCGGGGCAGCCTTGTCCGAAACAGCGTCGGGTAAGATATTATTTCACGTGAAAAGTCGGAACATGTTCGCAGGTATTTGCTGAACTGTTTTACATTGATTAGCCCGCTGGTTGTTTTCCTCCTTGTCTTTGCCTCAGTGTTTTAATGATATGTTTTATTTTAAAGAGACGACTCGGAAACCTTTCTCACGTTAACTCTCTCTTAAATAATTTAATGACATGCAGTAAGTCCTCGACTAAGTCAAAAAGTAAGTCGAAAATTAATATTAATACGATCTTACTTCTAAATACTATACATATGTATGTACTCGTTTGAAAAAAGAAAATTCAAACAAACAATGTTCATGGAAAATTTCTCACTCATAAATGGACTGCGGAACTTTATGCAAAATGAATATTTTCTATGTGAACGGCAACCGGAGTGAAGTAGAAAGGTATTTTCTTTTTTAATATGTTTCATAGGCTGAGAATAATACAACAGAACTTCTCAATTCTTCATTACTCATTTTTGTTCTAAATGCATAAAATCCGCAGTCTACTTATAGATAGCTGAATGGCTACGCAATCAAGAAATGAATTTCACGTCACACAAATTCGGACAGTCTACCAACAACAAGACGTCAATTGATCCTGTAATGCTCACAAATTAGAGTCGGGCTACTCGGCATTGTCTTATCATACGGGCTTCCCCACAACATTGCAACTAGATCGAACATTAATCGCTGTGTATCCCGAATAACTGATCAGTGATTGAATCCAGCATCCCGAGGACAGTCTAACTGATTCCGACCGCACACGATCTCATCGAATCGAGTTCCCGTTTGAACTTCGAATGCAGCTCGTTAAAATTGCGACCCCCTAACGACGCCCCTCGATCAGTTTAAGCGACACTCGACAGTTATCCAACGATTTCCCCATTAAGTCGAACCGTTCGGGATCGGATCGGTGAACGAACACGAAATCGAGAGCCACGGGGTAACGAGAGACCGCGTGTTCCAGATATCCCAGCGAACGAGATCCTGGAGCAGTTCGGCCGGATGTTTTTCGAGTTTTGCCAGGATTCTGGATACGACAAGATCCTTCAGGTGTTGGGCGCAACGCCCTGGGACTTTTTGCAGGTAAACCTGAAACATTCTTTCTCTCGCACACGATTTCTTCAGTATTCTTCCATTCAAATTTCTGTTCCGCACACATGAAGCGTTTAACCATTTGCACTCGAAGCAATTTGAATTCCAAAATCAAGATATTTGTTTTAACCCAGATGATTTTTCATCTATATAATCTTTTTTACATTGTGCACATCAAATTGAACCTGTTTTCTTATTGTATATAAATGTTGAGCTTTTTACAATTTATAGAATACAGTCAAATTTAATAATGTTAAAACCGTTTTGAATAATGGTATGGCAATTTTTAGTGGCGCCTCAGACTCGTCATTCGAGTGCAAAGGGTTAAATCATCCTGTCTTGTATTAGGGTGGAGGGAAAGTTCTGTCGTATTTTAAAGGAACATTCGAATGAATTTATAAAAGTATGTATTATATGTTTAATATTATTCAGTGATATAATCTCCATTATTTGTGACAACTTGTTGCCATCTAATCACTCACTAGCAACCTGTGTTTTTGATGTACAAGCAAAACTACCTGCTAATACGAAAAGCAACAGATCGAAAAATAGTCGTAGGCATTTGAATATCAATGTGAGTAACTGTATGCGGTGGACATCGGTGCTCGGAGGAATTCCGCGCGCACTTTTTCACGCACACATCGAATCGTTCGTTTCTGGACGATCCTCGGCGAAATTCCCTCGGGCTACGAGCACCCGGTGACCGACTCCCGGGATTCCATCGATTCCGTTTGCTTGCGGACCAAGTGAAAGTTGTCAGAAAAGATGTACACGTGGGCAAAAGCGTTCGCGATTGACCGGTGATCCCAGTGGCGTCACGTTCCGTTCGATTCTTTTTCCATTTATTTCACCGCGTCCCACTATACCGACTTCTACGTGGGAAATGTTGAAACTCTGATTTTAACAATTACGTGTGAGTAACAATACGGAAGATTTGAATTTCGTCGACGTTTTTCGGCAAGCTGGTCGACGTTCTCACACGCGCACCTGCGTGTTTCGCGGAATGTTCATTCGCGCATTCCGCGGCCTATGCATTTCTAAACCCGTGACACGACTCGTTCCAGGGAAACACGCCGGACCAGTCCGCGATTGCGGCAACGAGCCGCTGAGTAATTGGACAAAAAGCTTGTAAACTCGTTTGCGCGCGCGGAATACGGCCGCGGAATTATCGCCAGAATTTTCCCTGTCCGTGATTGATGGATTATTACACCTTTCTCAGTCGAACGTATCCTTTCGATGGGATAAATGGTGGATTGATTAGGATTGTTCGATATTAGGTGAAATCGGCAGTTCTCTGAAAAGAAACTTGTCGACCGACGAACCCGTAAACATCGCCGCCGCGTTCGTTTCTTTAATGAACCAGGAACTCGATATTTATCTGGCACATTCTTCCAGCGACGTGTCTTCTGCATGCAGATTTTTATAATTAATTATAAGGTTGCTGAAAGCGTTGAACGAGTTTTATCGCTGCTCGAGCTGAAGTTTCTATAAATTTCGTATTCAAGAACGCTGTTTTATTTACATGACGAAGCACGCTTCCCCGTGCGAAACAAAGTGAGAAAATTAATATTCTAAACACCGAAACCCTCTTCTAAGGAGAAGACGCATACATTACCGGGTGAAAAGAGCTCGCGCGAAACTTTCTAGACTCGAATTAATGACTGCCACTAGACGAACCAGGTAAGAAGGGGCGAGCAAACGCGCTCTAGTGTTCGGCACTGGCGCCTCAGAGTCGCCATTCAAAAAATAAAAGTTATCTTAAAGTAATTATAAATCATTATATTTTGAGTAGTTTTTATCGTAAAGAGTTTCGTTCCCCTAAACGATCGAAATAGCACACTGTGCGCCGCCGATGCCTATAAAATTTGATCGGTCGAGCGCGATAGCGTCCGCCCTCCTTTGACCCGAAGCGAACGGAACCCCTCTCCGCCATAATCTTTCACGAGCAGCTAACCTGACGAGAATCTGGTGACGCTTAATTGCAGAATTTGGACGCCCTTCACGATCATTTAGGCACTTTGTACCCGGGAATGAGGGCGCCCTCCTTCCGATGCACCGAGAGGCCCGAAGACGGCGCGCTCATATTACATTATTACTCCGACCGACCTGGTTTGGAGCATATCGTCATCGGTATCGTTAAGGTATTTTCGACGAAACCGTACTGCAACATGGTTACCGAACTCCACGGGGATTGATCCTCGATAAATACTACGTCCAATCGAAGGATTCAATTAACAGATCTTTTTGTCTCATTTCTCGAGGCTAGCACACAGAGTTCTAATAAACAATACGCCGCGAGCGTTGATTGAACCTCTCAGTAGAATTAACAAATCCATCAATGAAATTGAACGATTTACTCCCACGATGTTGGAACAATGTTAACGGTGTTATTTTTCATTCCCCCAGCATCGCGTGCTGCGAAGTATCAGGTTGATCGAAGAGTTTAGTACGGGTTTGGCAAAAAAGTGAATTGGATTTTTGCAGTTCATTATTCAATATAACGCCGCGCGAATACACGGCCGTCTCTGTTGCTGAATTTTCCATCTATCGCTCATGAAAAATGCAACGTCTAAAATGTACTTTATCGAGCGACGTATTTACTGATCAAATTTGCAACAGCAAATCGCATTTCCGGCTGTGCCATTCCACTTTTCTATAGCTCGGATTTCGTCTGTTAATCCTCCACGCGCAACCTTAACATTTCACGTTTGCTTTGCATTTTTCAACTTGCGCCTCCTCGAATTTGAAACATTTTTCGCTTTCGCGTCGTTCTGGTGAACCGTACAAATTTATTTTTTAATTAAATGCAATGCTACGAGAGATGCACACGCATATTTTATTAAACCCCATACATTTTTGCAGCAAAATGAAAGAAACATTGGTCTGCATGAATATTTGCGAAATTTTGTAGATTCTTACAAGATAAGTATACAGCACGTTGATAATTTTAAACGTAACACAGAATTCCCAGAAAAGTTTTTGAAATTTTCCAGTAGTTCACTTTTTATTTCCGTTTTTGTCGACCTGGGCTGCACTTGCACCTCGCACAAAGAGAAAAAGTAAAATGCATTGCTGAAAGAGATGCACACACATATTTTATACGGAATTAGAATACACTTGAGTTACCTGCGATTCGAGGAAACTGTGAAAATAAGGTAGCAAACATCTACTTTAGCAACGAAATTATTCGATCAACATGATATTCCCGTCCCGCCCGGTTGAATTACGAGCGAAATTGATGGTTATACTATTCGTCCATTTAATTTCCAACCGGGTAAATCCTCCCGGGCAGAAGCCGGGCCGTGATTAAACGAGTTTGCAACTTTCCCCGGCGCAGACCGTAGCGAAAAAGCTCCACGACACGGACATAGAGATGCGAATACTGAAGACAAAAAACGAGTGCGACCATGTGCAATTTATGATAACGAACACCTCCGGTCCGGGTGTTGTCTCGAACCCCATGATCGCCGATTTGGAGACGTTATCCGTCGGTAAGTGACGTTCACTGAATTCGCACGTGACAACGTGATTTGGTGAAAAGTTGTCGGATGCATTCATAGAAAACTTTGTTACGGAATTTCTCGCAGAACCGAAAGTGAGCCCCATGACGTTCTGTCGAGTTTTCCCATTCCATCTGATGTTCAACAGGGACCTCGACATAGTTCAGACTGGCTGCACCATCACTCGCGTCATCCCCCAAGTGGCATCCGGTAATTGCAAGCTGAACGACATCCTTTGGACAGTGAGTTTGCTCCTGTGTCATTTTTTATTAATCGTTTTGTCAGAGCTTTAAACATTCATTCCTGTGAAAAGTTAACGGGGTAGTTTCGTTTCGGTAGTAACGTGCTTTTTCAGTAGTCAAAAGCGCTGAAAGATGAAAGATCAATCTAGATCGTTGTATCCCTCAAAAATACTATTTTCACGTTTGAGCTTCCGAATAATGCAAATTACTGGGCGACTGCAGCCTAGATTGATCTTTCATTCTATTCTTTCACACTTCTTTCAGATTCTTTCAGATCTTTCACACTTACAGCCAAAATGGCGCCCCTAGAGCGGTCCCTGACTTTGGTTTCTAGCAAGTTTTATTTCGTGGAAAGCCCTGGCAATCCTGGAAACGAGACTGCCCCCTCAAGTGTCTCGCGTAAACGCGATAAAGGGGCACGGATCGATAACCGCGTTTTATTTCGCGAAGCGCCGCGTTAGTTAGCGGGGACCGCGAAATTGCGTTATTGTTCGGGCAGGTCGTGGCCAACAACGGCGGGCTATAATTCGCGCGGATTCATACACCGCTGATCATATATCTTTCAAATGCGGTTTGTTTCAAACGCTGTGACACGCTTCGTTGCAGCAGCAACATTTAGCGGCATTTGCATAGTCGCTGGCGCATACGGCACCGAGCGTAATCAATTAACCGGCCGTTGTTATTCCACGTCATGGTTGGATTCCCTTTGCCCTCGTCTTAAGGAGAGGAGTCCTCGATCTGTTGTAATTGCGACGATAGCGTAATCTCGTTTCGCGTGACGTTATGCGGCGACGTCTCGCTGACAAATTTCTCCGTTCAACGACCATTGTCACGCTCGAACAAATTCTGAAGTAGTAGAACATGCAAATCTGGGTCGTTGGTGCCGTCCAAAAACCGTTGCCAAACTTCCGATAAAAATACCATTTCCAAATTCGGCACAATTTTTCATTTATGCGACGCACAGTGTTTTGTTTTCAAAGGTCAGGCCACACCTGGAGCTAACATTCGAGAACGTATTGTCGCACATAAACACGGTGTACGTGCTGCGAACGAAGGAGGGAGTGATGCGATCGAACGCGTCCAAGAAGCGGCCGTGTCTGCGTTTAAAAGTTAGTAGAAATCCGTTACGTATGTGTAGGTATACAACGTAATATGCGATGTAATTCATGGCAGTGTTCCCGGGTTATGCATATTTCGTTGTCACAGCGGGACATGTAATTTTTCCAGGGGCAAATGTTGTACATACCGGAGTCGGACCTCGTCATCTTCCTTTGCTACCCCAGCGTCATGAATTTGGACGACTTAACCAGGTGAGCTTTCGCGCGGATTTATTACACTTCATTTGCATCCTTGTGACACCGTCCTGCGAGTTAGAAGTCGCGTATGCAAGAATTAATTTTGTATCTTGAATTCTCGACTACGAAACACGAGTTTATTTAAAAACCAGCTATATCTGATACGAACAGGACATTCAGCACGGCACGGTAGAGTGAAACCGAAAATCTGAACATTTTGAAAATTTCATTTCTGCGGCGAGCGAAATAAACCAAAGGATTTTTCGATCAGACGTGTCGCAATACAGCTCGACAGGCGAATTAATTTGCTTGTTCGCAGGGGCATGTTAATCCGCGTTGTAATTATGGAATTGTGAATAAATTGAATCCCGCTCGGCGTGAGTAACTGCGTGTGCATTGTTCGGATCGGTTGCACCGCGAACCCGTCTATCACCGTTCGCGTTTCCTTGCGGAACGTTCTGAAACCTGTAAAACTGTCGACGGGCCACCGTAAATCAACGCGAACGAATGGTCACCGCGAAGAATGCAACGCGACGGGTTTCCACTTACAAAACGCGATACGCTGCTCTCAGCACGCGATCGTTCGGCTTTGACAATCAGTTATAAACGATCGAACGCATTGCTTCCGTTTTTAACGCGCCGGTACACGCAGTTGCTGTGTCGTATCGGATTCCCACTGTTCGGGTTCTGTTCCGGTTGCGAAATGCTGGATCGGTTGCACTGCACTATGACTACATAGACTGCCGATGTTTATGCAATTTTTCAATTCAATCATTTGCAATTATGCAGTATTGATGTAAAATCGAACATTAACAATCTGTTTTCTTTGTTATAAACAATCTTGCGACGAGTTTCTTTTACAAATGTCCACCGATCCAGAGGTGGTAGATTCACCCCTATGACGGATCACCATCACTTTTTACACACCCTGTACATACGTTTATAAATATGTACTACATGCACATGCATATAATCCGAATGTCTTTCCATCATCTCTCGCCGACTCGCTGACAAAAACCGCTCCCATCTTTTCAATTCTTAAAACGTTCTCCCCTTCAGTGCTCATACACTTCCTTCCTCTTTTTATCGTCCTCCGTCTGTGTTTTGCTAGGAACATATCTCTCTTGCTGCGAGCCCCACACGTACCTACAGCAATCAACGAAACACGCTTCATTTTCACCTAGGTTTTACAAACTATGCTGCGCTCATTGTTCTACAGACACACTTTGATCTATAGCGTACACTCCGGTACACTTGTCCGTTCTAAATCACGCAATCTAGAAAGACGATTTCTTTTCGATGTAGACGATTAAAAAGTGTTCGGTAATTTCCCTGAAAACTGTCTCTCTTAAAATTTACCAGCGATAATCAATCTTTTCTATGAAACGAAAAATGACGTGGTTAAGGGTAGAACAATTTTGGTGAAATTGAGATATGTTGATATGGTGATAATTAGACTGTAGATGTTTATGCATCTTCGAATTTTTGTCGACAAATGTAAAGAAAGTGGAATTAAACAAAATGGGAACAGCCTTTGTAGATCCAAAACAAATGAAAATTGTTCAAAATTCTGTCGAATCTCTTACATTCTACCCTTTTTTACCATTTTCATAAGTTAGCACATTGGTAATGACAATTCTAAACAATTTCTTCCTATACATATAATAATAGGCCGTCTCTTTTAGTGTTTTAGATATTTGCAAAAATATTATTCCCCACATAATTGACTTCATTAAACTAACAGTAGTTTGGAAATATCTAAAAAACCAAAAGAGCCCGCCTACTATTTGTCAGGAACAAGTCGTTCAGAATGTCGAGATTTATAACATATTTCAATTCCGCCAAAATCCGCGAGGAAGTGACGTTTCGACAAGTTTACCGACGACATCGTTTGACAAATAAACTCGCGAAGATTCTCCTTACGTTTCCAAAGTATAAAAGAAGCGAACAAGACATTGTTCGGCAAGAAGCCACAAGCAGGCGGAGACAGGCTTATCCGCGACGCGTACAAAGAAACCAGCCGGAGCCCGAGAAATAATTAGAACGGATGTTGCAATTCCTCTGGCAGACCACGTACAGAGATTAGTCTGAGGGTGGTGGTATCATGAACATAGGTCTGATCTTAAGCTCAGAGCTCAATCGCTAATCCTCCCGGAAAGGAACAAATCGCTCCACAATCGCACGCTGCGTTCCCCCATAATAGATTGCAGGAGTATCTCGCGCGCGAAACGCCACGGAATAAGTGAGCGAACGAAACGGGGCGCAAAGTGACAGCAGACTTATGGACGGCACTTTATCTAGGCCGTTATCGCGAACGGAAGCAGAGCGCGGGCTTTGTGCGGTTGGTAAGTAAGCTTTCCGTGTATTAATTCATCGGCGGCATCCCTTGTCCCTGTTGATATTAGGTTGTTGCATATCAAATGTCCGATTTTTAGCAGTGACATTAAACAAACGCAATTTTTTACCCAATGTACTCTATCTAGAAATTTTAACACTTTACCTACCAGAAGCCTGTTAATAGGATTTTCAATAATTGTGCTGCACCAAAAGAAAGCATAGAAATTTTCTTTCACATTGCAATTTTAAATGAAACTATTATGTAGATGACGTTGTTGAGGGTGACTTGTTAGTTTACAATGAAAATTGCTATTGCTATTGATGATTCCATTAAAAAGTATTTGCCATAGATTTTTCAAAATTATGCAATAATCACCGGTCGGTAATGTGTTAAGTGTCTTGATTGTATTACGGTGAAGTAAGGCATTGCAGGATCTGGTCGTCAACGCGGATGAATTTGCGTTGTCTTCGGGCGAGACAAATTAACTTGACCACATAAACAATTTATTACGAAACGTTTTCTAAGAGTTGCATTCTAGAATCACATGCAACAATCTAATAATGATGATAACGTTTGTTATTGCGATTCGATAGATAGCGACGCGAAGCGACGGCTTGCGTAATTACCGTCATCCTCGCGTGTCTCGTCCTGCTGCGCCAGGTGCATTAATTCTTGTCACGCCGCCGCCGCCGAATTAGCCTCGTTCAAATAAAACTCACGGTCCTCGGTTTTCACGGAATTTTTCCCCGTTCGCGATCAGCCCACGCTTCGTTAGTCCACGTCACGCGTTTCGGATGCATTAGACGTCTCTGAAAGCCGTGCGCAGTATGCATTTTCACGCCGTTCCGCGTGAAATGCACCGCCAAGCAAAAACATACTACATACCTTGCCACGATGCAATTTCTTTATCCGTTTATTTCGCTGAACTGTCGACAACTGCTCGCGGTTTAACCCCTTGCCGTATTTTAACGAGTCACACTCGGCATGAAGATTCTCACCAACGTCTAACAAATATGAATGTCACGCCTTTCTTCTGAAATGAAATAAAACTTGATTGAGGGAGCTTAATATTCACTGCACTGCTTCGCTGAAAATTAGCGCAAGACTCTTCGCTGTTATTAACAAGAATCCGAATTTACTAACGTGTTCGCGTGTGACACAAAGCTCGTCCTCTCGACCGACACATGGGGCGACGAGCTTTCGTTCGAAGCATCGCCCGCGGCATGATTTAATAACCAGATAATTCTCAGTGTAGTTTATGTCACCTAGAATTTATTCGACGTGTCGAACTTATTGGCGGATGAATTTCAAGCTGAATCAACCTAGCGACTCTTAAATTTCTTCTGTGTCCGGCGCGCATCGGATTAGAACGAGTTAGGTGTCGGAATATTACCTCGGCAAAGGCGCCGGAAAAGTATAGGACCAACCAACCAAAATGTGTAGATTGTTTAAAACCTTTTGCATTTAACATATTTCCACAAATTTGCATTTCAAGACGATAAATTAATATATTAGCGAGCGAAGAATGGACATTCGCGGAAATTTTGTAATCTTTTTAGAGGAACATTAACAAATTATTTTGAAGGATTACACCTTTGCAGTCGGAGCTATTCTAACTCCATAATTCCATTCTTCTTTTTCATTTTATGGATATGAAATTGACATAATAGCTCATACAATACTTAAATATTTAGATACCAACGTATTTAATAAAGGTGGAGCTATTTTCAGTGGAGACTCTAAGTCGCCAAATAATGTAAACCGATTTTTTACGCTTTTCGTGGGATGATCGCCAGGTGGGGGCTATACTTGAGCGACATCCCCCTTCACGACGCCACCAGAGATCTCGTGCTGATGTCAGAGCAATTCGAGGCTGATTACAAATTAACGGTGAACTTGGAGCTGCTTACCGATAAATTGCAGCAGACGTATCGCGAGCTCGACAGCGAGAAAAAGAAGACCGACAGGTAAGGATTCCGCCGCATCGTCGCGTCGCGTCAGCGTAATTTTCTGATTAAGGAAGTCCCTATTGGCCTCGTTAGACGTTTATCCCGACGCAATTTCTGGCCGACGATGGTCGAGCTTCTTCCTCCGTGGTGGAATTTCTTTCTTGACAGAATACTCTCCCCTGCCGGAAATTGGATCTTACTTTTTTCCCCTGCCTCTCGCCGGGAGAACGGTGTCATCTTTAAACGTTGCCTGTTTCGACGACGTTTGCGCGAGACAGTAAAAATATAGTATCATCTATCTCCTATTCCATAACTAGACACGCCGCGCCTGCTCGAGACACAAGTCCGATAACTTGGGAAAATATCCGGCTGTTTTGCAGGCCTGTTTTATATTTCGATATGTATGTTTTGTAACGATAAAAATACGTAATTTTAGGAAGTTTAATGGGCTCTTCATTATTACGTTTGTTGCATGCAACATTGATAATTGAATGCCGGTAGTATAATTGAAATTCCATATTAATCCCGGAGGATCAGAAAGATTAATCAAATGCCGAATGTAATGCGCAATGCAAACAAGTAGATTGCGGATTTTCTGCGTTTATAGCTGCAATAAATGTGTCGGATATAAAGCAGTGGAAATATTAAGAGTATTACCGAGTACTGATTCATTATTCTTGACTTATTGGAATTGTGAAGCGAGGAAATATTTTTTGGTAAATCATTTCTATGAGAAGTACCGGCTCTGTCCGACAGCCTGCTGTACTCGGTGCTGCCAGTTTCGGTGGCAAAGGAGCTCAGGCACTCCAGGCCCGTTCCAGCGAAGAAGTACGATTGCGTGACGCTATTGTTCTCCGGAATCGTCGGTTTCGGAGCTTATTGCGCTGCGCACACCGACTCGAGCGGCGCGATGAAGATCGTCAACATGCTCAATCAACTGTACACAGCGTTCGATGTGCTGACCGACCCGGAGAAATATCCGGACGTGTACAAGGTGAGTTTATAGCCGTCCATTTCCATACTCGCCGTGTCGATCCCCAAACCCATTCAGCCAGCCATTTCCAGCCTCTCCATTGTTATTTACTTGATGAAAATATCGGGAATAAGGTTCATCAACAACCATTCCCCAAACATGTTACTTTATATTATTCGCGATGCGCGAGGAAAATTCTCGCGCATTTCCTATCTCGCGAATTCATACAACGCGTAACGTATTATGTTCATGCAGGAGTCTGCCGTAATCTCATTTTACGCCGTGAATAATCAAGAGTAGCCTCGGTTTACATTGGCGTTCCATTCCTAAAGAAGGAATTTGCAGAGTTCATTATTTACGTTTCCAAGGAGCAGATTAACCCTTTGAAATACGCGTTGTACGAAATACGACCAAGTACTATTTGTTTTCAACTTGCCATTTACGAACTTAACAATGAAGTTTCCTGGCAATATTCATCGTGCACGATGCCACCAGTAGACATCGGAAGTTCATGCAATTTCCAATTTTTGTTGACGAAGTTTGAGGAAGTGGAATCTAATAAAATCGGATTTTCAGTGGCAGTAGCCTTCTTAGAACTGAAATAAATAAAAATCGTATTAAATTCTGGCATTTTATGAAAATTTTAAGAAGCTATAAATGCATAAAGATCCGCAGTATAGTCATCAGAAATGTATGGCACATCCAAGATATTTTTTTTATTTTTATTGAGTTCGGTTTCGAGTTTGCAGAACTCTGTGTTTGAACTTTCGCTGATAATCTTCGAGACAAGATACAAAGGCAGGGCCTCGTGTCGCGGGACCCGAATTTGGGGAAACTGTATTACCTGGAGGAATTATCATTCCCTGACGACGGATATATATTTGAATTTACGGGAAGGCTTGTTAGCGTTGATCCACTTTGCTCGGACTAGGTCGAAACTGTTGGTGACAAATACATGGCTGTGAGCGGATTACCGGAACCGTGTAGTTGCCATGCACGATGCATCGCCCGGCTGGCGCTGGATATGATGGATCTCGCAACGGAGGAAGTGCAGATCGATGGCGAGCCTGTGGTAAGTCTCAATATATTCTATCCCGCCCTGCTTTCAGTCCTTTTTTAGAACGCCATTCGACAAACCGAAAAAAACCAAATTCTATTCTTCGCTGATGGACTCCATCCGTCCTCCTTCGGCTACTACATCATTCGTCCATTAACTCTTGAAAGATTAACCTTCGGGGCTCCCGATTCATCCGCAGCTCGAAAATGGTCGCTTTTAATTCGGCAAATTAGCCCTTAACCGGTCACGTGCTGTCTGAAATACTGCTCCGTTCAGACGATTTTTGATAGTCTCGAAATAGACTTTATTATTACAGATTACAATTGAAACTGGAATGCATTGATTTCTAAACAATTCCGCAACAATTTGCGCGACAGGAACAGTAAAAATGATTTCGTAGCACTTCGTGGTTGTTATTCGAGTTGAAAGGGTGATTTTACACGGAGTGACAAGCAAAAATTGATTCCCTTTGTTGATTCGAAATAAAAATATAAATTCCGAGATTTAATTTGCAAGCACTTCGGTATCGAACAAATATGTATTTCCTCGCAGAATCCGAGGTATAAAAACATAAAAAAGTTCCGGGGTTTATTTCCCAAAGACTGAAATCAAAGAAAAATTCATTTCTGGTGGCGATGATTTTTACATGACAAAGTAAAAGGAATATCTATTTCCAATTTTATTTATCGATGTACATCGTATTCTGTTTCTCAACATTCGTGTTTGATGTTGACAACGTACCGGGAATAGCATTATACGAATAGGAGCGATCGAAATGAAATACGAGACTGAATACTCGAACGGTTTCCACCGTTGGTTTTCCATGGAACGCGATCGATTATATCCGTAAAAAGAGTCTTGTTCGTCTTCCTGGCGACCACGGTCTTCCTGTTCCTACGCGAACGCTTCCGCCGGTGAACGTATTAACGCGCGCGACGTGCCACGACTGCACACTGTCCTTTTACACCGAGATCCGTCTGATAGAGGTTTCGCGAACTGTTTCCGCAGAGAATCACCATCGGGATCCATAGCGGCGAGGTCGTAACTGGAGTGATTGGCCACCGTATGCCTCGTTACTGCCTATTTGGGAACACGGTGAATCTGACCAGCCGAACCGAGACCACCGGCGAACCTGGCAAAATAAACGTCTCCGAGGATGCTTACAGGTACAGATCTACAGGGTGTCCCAAAATTCGTGAAAATCCCGAAAGGGGGTGGTTCCTCAGACCATTTCAAGCGACATTTTCCTTTGCAAAAATGTTATCCGCGGCTTTGTTTAGGAGTTATTAACGAAAAACATGGACCAATCAGAGCGCGACCTAGCCGCGAGTTGCCACAGTCGGCCAATAGACAGTTGGCGCGCCGGACAGTGGAGCGAACGGAGCAAATAAATGGACATGGCGACTACTTCTCATTGGCTGAAGATATTGGATTAAAACTTTACAGACTTTTTACGTTTATTATGTAGAGTACCTCTACTGAAAATCGTTCAAGTCCCACAAGTGAATCAGATTTATTCATTAATCACATTGTTAAAAGCTGAAATGCTTCTGGAAATAGGTCTTCCATTTTTTTAAATTAACTGTGGTAGAAGAGAAGATATCAGTGGGTCAGATGTGACCACCCCCTTTCGGGAAGTTCACGAATTTTGGGACACCCTGTATAGTAAAGTAGCCTAATACGAGGACGAATCATTCGGAATGTACTGTGCGTGACCCACAACAAGTTCCGCGAATAGAATGCGGGGCTGATTGGTCAGAGCGAAGCACGCCTCGACTCTCGCGTATTTTCGGCTCTAGCGAACTATTGGCTAAGCGGTCACACACACACTATACTGCGTGCGACGTCAAGGGTGGGGATAGGGCCGTAAAAACTTTTTTTCGACAGTGTTAGCAGTCAATCGAGGAGCACGGTAAATACGCCATCCCCCGCGGATCTATAAAGCGGATCGTTTAATGGCACGGCGGCGTGTTTCCTCGCTGGATCCGCTTTCGAATTCGATATTTACAAGGCGTAAACGAAGTTCGCGGGAACGTGTTACTGGTTCGACCCGGTTCGAAGTCGCAGCCAATTTTTCGGCGACTGGAAGGTGCAGGCCACTTGGCAGACCGCGAGATTGTTTACAGGCGAGCTCAAGAGGGCGAGAGGGCTGGGAGGTAGAGAGAGATAGAGAGACTCCGGTTGCACGAAACGATCGATAATCGTGCGGCCTTGCTGCGCGAAACGAAAGATGGTCATTCTGGGTAGATAATGGCCATGCAAACAGACGCGAGCCGCTCGAGTGAAAGAATTGCTGCGACTTGGAAGCAACGCGGAACTCGATATTTATGTTAAGAGCCGTTTTTATTGGATTCCCGGATGGTAGTGGGGGTTGAATTGCACCTCGGACAACACGTATAGGACAGTGATAATTAGATTGCGAATCTTTATGCAAAATTAAAAATGTTTGCATTGATTGCAAGACGCAGGAGCCAAATCTTTTTAGTACCTCCACTGTTTTAAATTGTGCGTACCCATTTTTGTCATAAATGCATAAAATCCGCGGTCCTGTTATCATACAATCCGATCTGTTTTTCCGCTGTTCGAGCACCCCAAATATCTCTCTTCCTTTAAGGAGAATCAACCCCCCCTCTGCATTTTCTTCGACCGAAACCAGGTCCCCATGTATCTCGATCATATTAACCCGTTTCTCTCCGAAACCGATGTTATAATTTCGCATGCGTTCGTCGCATTCGGCGGCGACTTTAAATTCGATCTTGTATCTTTATCGGATGTAACATTTTACGGTTATCGCATGGGCTACCGAGGGCACATAAGTTAATCAGGTTTACGATACGGACGTGACTCGTTCGTTACTTTTGGGATTGAGTTTTCAGTACGCGTACCGCAGCTTCTTGTTATTCCTTTCGTTCATTATGTCCATTTATTACCGGCTGCATCTTGCGGAGGAAAATACAAATTTATAATAGTGCGCAGCGCGGGCTGTAATGAACGTTTAAATAAACCTGCATTTCTTTCCCTCGGTAAGTAATTTCGCTTATGTGTAGTCTTTAATGGGTCTCGGAGGCTCCGCGATGTTTTTTTATCTTCTTTAGCGCGTGGTGTAGAAAAATTCAGTACATTATGTTTGTATTAAATTTCTTCCCTTATCTGATGCTCTAAACGAGGTTCTACAACTAGTTCAGCCTTGTCTAGGTTCAATTTAACCCTTAGCAGTCGAGTGGTGAAAAATTCCTGCACCATTATTCAATTACTAAACATTTCAGCATTGAATTGAGAAATGTTTAAGAAGGTTTGAGAAAGTGGAATGAAATAAAATCCTATTTTTAATGGAAACAGCCGTCGTAGATCTAAAACAAATAAAAATTGTACGAAATTCTATCAAATTGTATATTCTAGCCTTTTCTGAACATTTTCATAAATGCACAAAGACTAATTATTACGCGAAACTCGATTTAATAGACGCGGCAATGCAGCTTTGATATTTCTAACTGATCGACGAGGAAATTGTCTCCTCGCAAGCAAGACGCGTGAGAAGATTGCAGAAAGGAAGTAACCTTTTCGCTTGAACTCGACAGTCCGAAGCCGATCTTCGTCGGCTGAAAGGAAAGTCAGGTTCAATGGGTTCACGATAATTACTCGGCGAGATAGTGTGGGTTTAATGAGTCCCAGGAGAAAACTGTGACCAGAGGAAGACTGTCGATCGCGAGTGTCCATACGCCTTGCTTCCGCAAACTACGGCTTCCGTTTTTATATAAGGCACGTGCCGCACGTGGACTGAATTTTGTCGTGGCTCGCGAAAAACAGATACAAAATTAGTGATCATTCGCGTAATCTCAAATAAAATATGGACGTTCCAGTGTCGAAATCCCGAAACGACACTCTTGGGAAGATAGGACAGCCTGTCCGATTGTTCGTGAAATTGATTTAAGTTGATGAAAGGTTTTCCACAAGCTTTTCTGAATAACTGTTTCGTTATTGCGATGAAACATTGCATCGAAGTTAATGGAAACGGCAACGAGAATAGATTGCCGCAACAGGGCGTATAAATCCTCGGCGACGCCCGAGGGGAAACTAATAAATTTGATTTTCGATATTTTATCGGAGCCTCTGTAGAATTTTAATGAATTCGACTGGAGGGTGTCCGTCAATCAACTGCAACTGCAAAACTATCGGGTTAGACAACCGTTGTAATCGCGATATAAATGCCGGTATGCATTAAATGTTAGCTTCCCCGGGCCGGTCTCTTAATCCCACAGCATATGGGACTCCCAGAGGGATGACATCTCGCAGCCACCGCTGGATTTTAGTCTGTTCGACCGAGTAATCGAATTACGTACGCCCTAAACAATTCATTCCCGTTGTAATGACAACGGACCTGGTTACCGATGATTCGATATTGATTCCGGGTAGATTTGCCCCGTTCGATGGGCATCTGCTTTACACTGTTTGAGGGAAGGAGTTACCAGCATGATTGACTTTCCTGTCGAGTGCACTTCATTAGGTATGACATCGCAGTATTCATACCGTCACTCCTCCGATTCTACAAAAATTCTATAACATTTATCGATATTAACCCTTTGTACTCGGAACTATTTTGACACGGAAACCAAACATTGCTTCTTACTTAGAATATTTCCATTCTATATGAATTTTTTTCAGTTTATGCATATCAAACTGATGCAGTTTGCTCCTGCAGTACTCAAATGTTTAGTAATTGACTAGATACCAACACATTTACAGAGTGACAAGAAATAACGGAGTTAAACATTTCTCATTATTGTCACGTTCCCGTTGGATCGGCAAGTTGGTTGGCTCACGGACACTGGGTGCACCGGCGAAAGAGATTCCATTGAAAAGTTTAGCCGGCAAGTTCGAGACACTGTAGTCGATACCTTCAGCGGACGCACGCGTTTCGCGCGTCGAATTGCGAAACTTGACTCCATCCGATCGTGTCGGGCGATTCGTCGTACGACCGTTTCGATTACTGCTTCGTCGAACTTTCAAACTGTTCTGGAACACGATCGCGACCTGTAGTTCCCAAGTGCTGAATCTAGAGACGTCCATCGTTGCTGGTAAATGCTCGCCGTAAAAGAACAACTCAGGAAATTTCGCTGCTCTTCGCGAAACTGGGAAAATCGGGTGGAAATGATAGACTGGGATATTATACTGTCAGATTCTTCGATACATGCAAAAATATACACACGCAGAATTTTTCGATAGGCTGATTGATTGACTAGATTGATTGCAAGGCATCTTGGGTCTCCTCCCTGCTCTTTGGCTGCTCTTTACAAAATGTGGCGCTGATCACAGTAAGAAGTAGATGGTCGATCCACCTCCAACGAACATCATATCGTCGGCCTCATATGAAAATTGCCCAAGTCCAAACAAGTTAATTTTGCAGGAGGCGAAAAGAACGATTTAAAGCGAAACTATTAAGCTGTTTCCTTGATCTCGATCGACAATTTGTTAATAACGTGTATTAATGTTTTCAACGCACTGGTTCGATCTGATGCTACTCCTTAAGCAATTTTGCAAATTACCATTTCCAAGAAAAATTTTTCATATAATTGCGTCTGTAAAAATTATTAAATTAATATAAAGTGTAATTTATGTTGCGTTCCGCACAAAATTGCAAATAATTTGCTAAAATGCTTAAGCAGTAGCATCAGATCGAACCAGTGCGCTGAAAGCATTAATATACGTTAGAAACTATTAAATTGTTGCATATGAAGTGTCCGATTTTGCAATGCGTTTGTCAGGTTCATTTCACATCTCTTTGAGGTACAAAGCTTACGATCGAATCTTCAATTTTAATTTACACATTATAAATTATCCAATTTTTATAAAAAATGAACTTGGACTTGAGCAGTTTCCATATGAACCAGTAATGTGGTTGTCGAAGTAGCTCCTCAGCGAGTCGGGGCTCCCGCAAAAACCGAGGGACATTCCAGAAAGCCTCAGAGTCCCCGTAAACGTCAGTCACAGAGGATGTCCAAGTAGTTCCTGAGCAACAGTGGGATCTGCAAGGTCTTGATACCGTGAGGCAGGGCCCAGTTCTGGAAGAGCCTTTCTCTGATGGTGCACCGACAGAGGTGTCTCAATTCCGGGGGGCTGAGGCCACTCCTTTCGGGTGGGATCAGCTTCTGTTCCATCAGTGACGGATACTGCTCGTACAAGGAAATGCTGAGGACTCCACTCTGCTCTGCGATGTGACTGGGCGTCTTAACAAAAGCGGTGGTGATGGTCCTGAGCACCAATCGCAGACAAACGATCAGATGTTCCGGATAGACGACCTTATCTTGGCCGGGTTGAGCGTCGTACTCGCTCAGCCTGGTCAGGAGCATTTCCAACGGGGACGGCGCTATTTTATCAGACTCAACGGTGGCACCATAACGTAGCATCACCAAAAGGATATCCGGCGAGCCGTGTTGAATGGCTACCCTCAAGGGCCACGCTTGCCCATAAGATTCCATGGGGACGTCGATCAACCGCCGCTTGAAGGACGATGATTCGCAACGATACTCGAGGCGACCGACGGTGGCATGATGCAGGAAGTACATCAAAGCACGTATGTTCTCCTCCCGGTCCTCGAAGTCGCTCTTCCAACCTGATAGGAAGTGTGTCACTCTTGTGCCGAATATCGCGCCGACCATAATCCGCTCGAACGTCTTCTCGCAGTAGAATATGTCGTTCAGAAGACGGGCGACCACCTCGTTGTTCTCCAGGTTCCAGTCGTAGCACAACTTCGCCGCGACGTACAGCACGTTGTGGAACTTTCCCAGCATGCACACGTAGCCGTTCTCCATCATGGCGATGTTGTGGTAGCGCAGCGCCGACAGCACTATCCGCTCGCAGACGTCTTGCTTGTCCAGGTTCTCCGCTGCGGACAGAGGACGATTTAGTTCGGCGTGATAGGCAATCGGGTTTAGTATAGTTGGGTGTGGGGATCAGGGAAAATTGAAACAGTAGGACCTCGATTATTCTATTCGTTTAGGGCAGTGATCGGCAAACTCTTTAATGACCTGTTTAACCCGGCGTTGGTAAGGTGGGAAAATGTATCGTACAATAAGTGGTAAGGTGGGGTCTTACCTTTTTCATAAATATAAGATTAGGTAATGCTTAAGAGGCTTGTAATTTATCAGAGTAAAGATGCAGATCCACGAAATTAAATTTTTATTATACAAAAATACTTGACAACTGTCACGCGTTGTTACAAAATGTTACGATCAATCTAAAATCTCTGTGAGACCCCACCTAACTAACGCCGGGTTAAAATAAACTTATGTTTTATAAAGAGCAATTTGTGGTCCCAGGGCACGAGACTCACCCTGCAGTTTCTTTCATGTACAATTGCTGAACTTTAAGTACATTCTAGACAAATTTCACCACCTCGAATCTAAAGGAATCGTCAATGGAATCGTCTGTGAAAGCCACAACGCGTCGTTCTTCGACACCCGGTACACTTAGAGAGTGTAAGAACAGCGTTCTAACAGTATCGACAAAATCGCGTCAGAGTCTCAAACTTTTGCCGTCGCGTCGGCTGTAAAAGTTCACGCGAGGATGAAAGAGAGCGTCAAGGTGGGAGAAGAACACGAAACGACCTTGAACAACAGTGCATCGAATGCAATGCAACCGCAGCACTCGTTTCTCCGTGCACTCGCGCGACACCGGGTGAATGATCGGAACTTTTTCTTTCCCGAGTCGATACTTTCGATCGCGTTTTCCCGAGGCAGCCTGTCGCATAATTTTTCGAAGAAAGCCGAATCGCTGCGCACAACCATGACGGCAACGACGACGACGACGACGACGCAGCAGAAGTTTCTCCCGCGTCTAACATTACACCGCGGTATCACTTTCCTTCCGCTATCGTCGATCGAATCACTTTCATGGTCGCACAATAGAATTTGCAGCGGCCTGCTGGACACGAACCTGGTGACCACTGGCTCGGAAAATCTACACAGCTGCGTCGGAACGGTCCGAGAGTTTGATTCGAGCCGGTCTCGCTCGCCGGAACCCCGTTAGATGTACGGTAAATCGCGCGGATTCGTTCCAAGATCACCGATTTCGCTTATCACGCCCAGATCGGGCTCCGATCCCATTCCGATCTACGGGGTGTCTCGATTCCGAGGCTACATTCCGGAGCGGGCGATTCTACGTGAGAAAATCAGTCGGAAATATGGAAGAAACTGCTTCAACAAGATCTACAGATCGTAACTACGAACGCACCTCTGGAAATATTTCCAATGCAGTCTTTTCATTGGAAAAACATTCCATGCGATGTCTAAAACTGTGATGCGCAAAGTGGTTCGGAACCCGCAGATAGCAAAAACAAAAATCTACAGATAGAAAAAGGTGGACAGTGGGAAACCAGTCTGCTATGTTCATCAGAGATCAAAAGACACTCTGATACTCTGGAAAACTAGCTGTAATGCCTCCGAGAAGTTAGAAATTCATGAAGAAAAGTTGGTGGTTTCGACACTCTAGACAGCGGGGGTTTGATTGAAAATTCCTGAGCACCGAAATTTACCTTCAGCGCAGCTGTTAATCACGTCCGAGAAGTATCCGACCATCTCCCGTCGTTTGTAGCGGGACGCGAGGCAGCTGCGCTCCATCTCGGCGAACAGCCTGTCGAAATAGCAGTCGATGAGCACCTCCATCGTTTCCGGATCGGACGGAAGCTCTTTCGACCAGCGACATGCACTAATTTCACGTCGCCGAGCGAACGAGCGAGCGCGAACTTCGCACTCGATCGGCTAGGAATGATAGTTGACAGGAGGAACGGCCAGTCAACGACGACGGAGCTAATTCGATTAGGTGTTAAAGAAGCATTCGAAAGGTTTCTTTCGGCTCGTCCCCTACCCGAACGCATCGTCGGACACCCGGTAAATATTTCATCCCCCTTTCGCGAAGGTGGATAAACATAGCCAATTACGCGGGTACGTCGCCGATTAGCGACTCCGTGTGTCCGGCAGAATTTATAGCGCGATCGCGGCACTAAATTGCGCGGATACTTCTCGCGGTTGCGGTTTCCCGAACGACCAACGTGTGCTCGCCGCACCAGCCACCTCGAAATACCTGAATGTTAAACCCGTGTGCGTCGTCGTTGCTAGCCAGTTTCGGGTCGCGTGCCATTTCGCCAGTCTAATTGAAGTCGTTAAACGGCAGAACGTTTACGCGGTTCCCCAAGAACCAGACGTTTCTGCGAATTAAACGATGCTGGATGCTGCACGCTCCGGGAATGCGCGTATTCTGCGTTCAATATCTACATCAGGGGAACTAAAGTCTCGAAACTGCTGCGGAATGTTCGTTTAGAACTACGAGGAGTTTTTTCCGGGGGATGTTCGTTAGTTCCACCATATCAACGCTTCGAATGAGCAGTAGTTCCTTTATCATTTTTCAGGTATTTTACCTGTGTTATTCTGTAGAGATTTTATCTTGTTGGATACGAGACAGGTGATTTTGTAAAGGAAGATATTGATCTTTTGGCATCCGTCCCTCGATCCTAGTAATAAATTCAAGGTCATGTTTTATGGAACTTCGAGGTCATCGACCATTTAAAGATCTTCATGATGCTCTCTGCTGTACTATTAGTATTTATGCTATTGCTTGATTTGTCGATCATATATTTATGTTTGTTCGTAGGTATCTGTCTATGCCGGAGAACCACGACCCACAATTTCTGCTGGAGTACAGGGGACCCGTGACCATGAAGGGCAAGTCGGAACCCATGAACGTTTGGTTCCTGTCCAGGGAAAGAGAGCTGTCCGCATAAATCTACTACGACCGACACCATCGCGGCAATATTTTTAAGACTCTACATCGGCTCTAGGCGAACAAGATTTTTATGGTTCCGGCACGCCGTAAATAATTGTACACGCGATACAACCACACGGGGAACATCTTTGTAACATTCCTTAACCCGAGAAACCCGAACCTACACATTTTGTAACTCCTACTTCAGATGTAAACATTTAATCCATTAGAACGGCCTGCGGACGATACGAATTCTCGTGCGATTAATCATACAGCAGAAATTCAAGGTGATGGTCAGGTCGAATTTCAAGGTCAAATATTTTTGTTTCTCTTCGAAATAGAAGTATCAAAGAAATCTCATGTCGACCGTTCCTTTAAAAAACGATTTTGATGTTCCGTAAATTATTTTATCCCATACGTGGAAGTACGACCAATCGCATCGTCTCTAGGGCGTTCAACACGTTGACTGTCCAATCAGCAGCATTCGATTATAAAAAGTGGCAGAATATTATAGTTGAGAGAATTGATGTGTGAACAGGAGAATTCGTTTTTGAGTTTGGGAACGCCGCATAGTGGACCAAACCGACGAAATCTGTGTCAAAATCAAAGAACTTTCGATAGAAATGAGGCAGAGCGATGAAATTTTTTTTAAATTAAAGCTGAAACTTTGCAGAATATGGGAAAAATAGGGAGATTATGGTAAGAACGTTTTTTAATCTTGAGAAAATTCGTTAAACATGTAGAATTTCAAGAAATCGATTTTGCAATATCCTGAGGTCGTGTCGTAAACAAATTTTGAAACCAGATTTGAAATCAGCGTGAAAAAATCTACGAGAAATGGTGTGTCGCATGTTAAAAAAAATTTTCCGTGCGTGGTATTGGGAAAACGTCAATTTTCTTGAACTTGTGCAAGTTTAACGAATTCTTTCAAGGTTAAAAAACGTTCGCACCACAATCTCCATAATTATCCGATATTTTGCAAAGTTTCAGCTTTTATTTTAAAAAAATTTCATCGCTCTATCTCATTTCTATCGAAAGTTCTTTGATTTTGACACAGATTTCGTCGGTTTGGCCCACTGTGCACCGTTGAGTTACGACATAGAGGTAGGTAGCGTGGCAGTCAACGTGTTCAGCTTCGATTTCATGAAAACATTCCGGAATCGTTGCATTTCATTCTACTTCGTAGTGTCTGCGAACGATGATGGCCTACTTCAGTCGTTGCGACGCTCAAATACTCACACGCGAACCTAATCAACCGTTTTAAGGCTCTGTGGAAAGCTTCTCGGATGAGTACTATGCTGTAGACCTGTCCGAGTGATCTGTTAAGCATGGTGGTAAAATAAAGAATTCAGGACTTTGCGCAGTCTCAACAAGTACTTAATAGTACTCGCAAGAGGCAATTTTTGTTGTCTAAAATTGAAAATATTTATCCACTTATACTCTACGTGTTACACAGAAGATATGAATTAATTCTATGCAGGATTAAAGTCTGAATTCTTTTCTTATCGCCCTGTACATTAGACTTTCTAATATTAATTCGTTTAATAGTAAAGAAATCTATCACTAGACTGCGGGGGTTTATGCAAGTTTAATTCTCCCAAGAAGTTCCAAAGCAACTAGCAAATGTTTGTTACTTGAATTGAAGTTTCGAATGATTTTCATAAAATGTATAAAAATCCACAGTCTATGTACACTATCCAGTTATCGGTAGTATTATTTCATTCCCTTTCTAATCTGCAACTCCCTCTTCCTTTTTACCACGTTTTATCATTTCGAACTGTCTCGCCTGTCTCAAATAATCGTGCACGTGTCCACCGAAGGAATTCAGGAAGCTTTATTAGTGATATTTCTCACGATCGAGAGAAATGCCATTTACCGATCGAAGTTCGATCATGATCCATGGGGACCTTGGTAGAGCAGGCCTCCGGTTAAGAGTGCGATCGATCACGTCCGGCCACGACCAATGAAAACTATATACTTTCTCGACTAGTCCGCAACTGTGTCGGGTCAGTGGAGGAGCCACGGATCCAGATCGACCCGAAACACGTCCGAGAGCGGTTATATTTTCACCTGTACGTCCACTACGCTAGATGAACGGTGCCTCGGCTGTCGAGCAGTGACGAGCGAATCGGTTATCGATATGTTATCAACAGTTTTCTCTAATTCTATTCTTATTTTCTATTTCCGTTTTCTAATTTTCTATCATTTCTTTTCCTTTCTTCGACATTTTTTGGGGATAAAGACGTTTTAATCGCTGTTTCCGTAAAGAAAATGGTACGGCAAGGGGTTAACTTCCGCGTAGATAGAAGAGCTGCGGCCCATTGCCGAAAATTTCAAGACACGTTTCAGCCTCTGTATCGGCGCAAAGGGTGGCCATTTCGAAACTTCTTAAATATATGAATACTAAAGGTCCATGTTATGGTTGTTATTATTTGGTTTTTCGAAATTCGTCAATTTTTGACAGAATTATGATAAGAAATTATTAACTCCGTTATTTCTTGTCACCCTGTAGTTTACGGATAGCCTATCGATAATCGTATCGTCAAACGCATCTCTACCGCCGAGGCGTTCGACTTGCCCGTGCGCGGCGTGTTTACCAATTGTAAATGTAAGAAGCAATCAAATATAAGTGTCACTGATACGGCCGAGTGTCGCCCGGAGGTATGCGAAGTTTCTTTTCCCGTTTTCGCCACACACAGCGCAGTCGGAGAACGGGTCACCGATGGCTGCTCAGTGGCCGCAAGTGTGAAACAACCTCTCTGTTAAATAAAAAGGAACGGAGACCAAGACGAGAAGTAAGAGAAAGAAGAAGAAGAAGAAGAAGAAGAAGAAGAAGAGGAACGTGTACACGAGCAGACAGAGCCTGATGGAATGCTGGACGCTGAAAGGTGTAACGGAACCTGTTCTACTCCCAACACGTCCCACGCACCACGCAAGGTCAATACATCGATCCTCGTTCACGACACCATCGCCGATACGGCACAGATTCCAGCAATCATTTTTCCATCTTTCCTACCGTGGAATTCCGCCGTGTACGACTTACCACACGCGAGAGTTATATCAGGGTCGGTTAAATTCTCCGAACCGGACTTTTCCTCTAGTTTTATATGCTTCAGTGATATCTTCTGAAAATATAAACTCGATCAGTTTTTGATTACCAGTCTCGTAGAAAGTAAAAGGCTGCGTAGAAACAGTGGCGGCTCGAGTCAAGTGGAGGCCCCGAGCACGTGGACTGCGTGAAATTTGAAACGGTCGAAGAATCTGCGAATATCGATATTAGTTAAGTCGGAGGGAAAATTCTGTTGTGTTGTAAATAAGCAGGCAATTTTGTTTGTAAATCGAGCATGTTGCTGACGAGTCATTGAATAATATTGGAAATTATATCATTGGATAATATTAAACATATTTTTAGAAATTGATAATATTATTTCCGTCTTGTTGATATTATTCAAGAAATTACGACAAGTATGTTTGCATTTTTATCTTGTATAAAGATCCGAAGTCAACTGATAAGAATAAGTTTAATAATGGACGTCGTTACTGTTCGCTCGTTCATCGTTCCAACTATTGAGAAAATGATTCAGCAGAATACTATACGATGCGGATCGAGTGTAAGACACGCCTGCTCGATCTACCACTTGGTCTCGCGTAGATAAGGACGACTATGCAATTGTACAATACATTGTCCGGTTAATATTTAACTGACCCTCGCACTTCACGGTGATTAGGCCTGTCCGTCTGAACTCGTTCGATTGTGAGAGAAGCGACAGGCCTTTTTAAAGCGTTCCTTCGGGAACTGGTTGGGAAGGTGTGAGTAATAGCAGGTACTGGTCCACGAGAAAGCAATTATTTCGCTTTGTTTCGGAGCTCCATTCTCGATTTGATTGGAGTGTTGTTGAATTCGGTCACCGATCGAACACTCCGCTTTTAAACGGCGAACCTACACAGAGCAGTTTGTTTAAAGACGTATTATAGTAAAAATGAATGTTTGTTACTCGCATATGTTACGTGTGATCGACGAGAAAGAAGAAATACGTTCTTCGCGTCTGACATTCCATCGTTCGAATCTTTTAATGAATAAGTATTATTCATTCGCTTCACTCTGATCAAAGAATCAATGTCACATATTTATACGTCGGATAGACAGGTGAAAGTATTGGTTTCACATTTAACGTTTTGCATTGTACCACTTTTTAATCAGATCTAAATGATGAATTCGTGGTATATGTGTGTATAACTGGCGAGACAGTCGGGGTAAACAAATTCAGAACAGGTAAGATTTTATTTCACCGATACTTGAACAATGTTGAAATGTTGAATGTACTGCTGAAAGATCAGAATTCAGATGGTAAGTACGTAACTCAGCATCGAAATGGTCCCAACCCTAAAAGTTCGCAAAATTAAGACCAACAAGAAAATCAGAAGCTGCAGCAGAGTGCACCCGCACTTCAGAAAGTCGGCAGGCCTTCTTGTAAGCACCGACAGCTATGCAATAATAATCCCAGCAGCAGCAAGGATAAGTTAGAAATTGCTCGTGGAGTTACAGGCAACATTCATCAACATCCATTCCCCGTGGCTTAGTGGTACAACCTCGAAAATCGTTTCCCCTGTTGCGCAGAGAGCCTTTCGATCGGGAATTACACGTTCGCCGCGTATGTATACACGTGTCCCGCATTAAACCGCGAAACCGACGATATAGCGTATTAAACACACACACGTGGGGTGGAAGCGGGAGAGAGAAAGAGAGACAGAGAGAGAGAGAGAGAAAAAAAAAACGTGGCAGGAACAAGAATTCCCAAGAGTTTATTACAGTTTCCTAGACACGGTTGTTGCGCGTCGTGCCCGACTGTTTATAAAGTTGCTTATTGAATCGCACGCCGAGGCGAGCGGTATGCTGAATACAGGTTTCGCGTCGTGGAAAGAAAGGCGAACACTGGCCAACTGGTTTACCGGGTGAGGTATGCGGAAAATAAGGCCAAATAATAAAGAGTAAAAGAAACATCGAAGCGTTCGGGATCAACCGATCGACGCCGATACTCTTTGCCCTGAAACAGGCCAAAGAACCGAGAGAACGCGTGATCCACGTCAATTTGCGTAGGCGTGTACCTTTCAAGCTTTAAGGGGCCCGACTCGTTTTTCCAGGATTGCAGCGTAATTTGCATTATTCGGAAGCGTAAAGCTGCGACAGCTGCATGCTGCCGAATAATGGAAATTACGCCAAGAACGTAAAAATAGTAAAGGCCGATTAAAATGGTCAAACCATTCGAACCATTCGAAAACTGACCAAGAAAAACCCCTCTGAGTAAAATGTCAGCGATCTAGCTTTCAGGGTAAATCAGATTTTCCGATTTTCCATGCATTTCCCAGTCTCCGATGCGTTCTAAAATTCTGAAAAAAATGTGACATATTTTGGATCCTAGGGCGCATTTTACAGAATTTTTTCAGATTTTTATGTCGCAAACTGTGCTCGTACAAAATGAAGAACGCCAATAAGCGTAATTTTACTCCTCACAGCAGAAACGTCGAAAAAATTCGGTTTTTATTGTTCCTTCCAAAACAGAAATTCTCTGATCGTGTCTGTTGCGCCTGAACGGGCTCTAAGGGTAAATCGGGGGTGGCTGGACGCGAGAAGTGCCGCGTGAAGACGGTTGAATATCGACAGTCGATATTGAGAGGACAGAAACCCGTCTCCAGAACTGCGGACGAGTTTCGCCGCGTGTCTTCGTTCGGAGGATACTTCCTCGTTAAAAAGCGACAGTGCCACGGTCGATTTCTACTCATTTGAATACAGATATCTACACCCGGCTTGTCCATTTACAGGCTCTCAGCGATTTAGCTGAACATTCCTTTCCTCTCAGACGGCTGTTGCTTATCGGGTAAAATAGCTCGAATAAAATCAAACGGCCATTGTCCTCCCGGGATGCTAACCGGTAACAATTGCGGCGAACAGTTGTCCGTGAAACGAGGATACCGGTGATCATGCAACGATCTGACCCACATATTAATCGCCGGACCGGTGCCGCTGCAAGCGAACATGCTGAGAAACTGCGAACAACCGTGGTTATTACTATGAAAGTCGTAATACTAGTTCGACTTTCAAATTTTAGCATATGCACCAAGACAGCGTTTGAACCGAATCTGGCGAAACTTTCGTTCTAATCCTTGCATTTTAGCAATCGGGTCGTTTCGTAGGCGTCGTAGATCGTAATGACCTACACGATTGATTATGTCTCATAAAAATCATTCATAGATGTTAGTCACAGAGTAATAAAGTTTGCATCTGCATCTTGTTTGTGCATTTGCGCACATTCCGAGATCTGACGGCGTGTCATTCCTAAAAATAGTCCCGGGATTCCTTGAGCAGGCCGCACTTATAGCAGCTTTCTCGAATCCTCCCTCTCGAATAACCTCCGCACCGACATTGGGTTGCCAAACAGAGACTGCCCAAGCGGCTAGCCGTCTAAATATTAACAACTCCAGATGTAGTTTAACTTCGCTCATTCAATTTTCATTCTTAATCACTTCACCGTCCTCGACGCGCGGGGAAGAACAAGTATGAAAATACTTGCCTGTAGACTATACAAACGTGTCTAATTGCAAGTAAATTGCGATTCCGTAACTAGCGATTCTTCTGTCTTCGAGGAGTCGACGCTTCGGAGAAGTAACAGCCCTAGTCGGAAGTAACCGGTGGTGTTGCGCAATCGTTCGCCTTTTGTTGCCACCGTGTAAACGACCGTGTAATTATCCTGGCGGAAGCAAGAACGCGTGTAATTCTTTAATAAATTCGTCGCGGCGAAGGTTGTCTGATAAATGATAGCAGGATTTCGCGCGGAGCTCGAGGAGAAATACTTCTCGCTGTGGTGGACGTCTGGGAGAATGAATATCCCCGGAGACGTTCGAAATGCTTTTGCTATCGAAACACCGCTGGCGCGATCGCGATCGAAATCGAAAAGTAATTGTCGTCGAACGTTCACGCCGCGAAAGTCTTTCTTCCATGCTCTGATTGATGCACTATACAGAGATATAATTAATTAACGTCGATTTCGAAAGCGAACAACACGGCTTTCGGTCTCACTTCGGAAATTTTACTTTCTCGATTAATTATCTGCGTCTGGGATCCCCGTGTGCCGGACATTCTTCTCCGAACGCGAGCGCGGCGAACGACGAACTCTGCCGACGAATTTTGAAATTGCACCGTGCAGATGGCGATTCAAAATTGCAGGAAATGTGAAGGGGATTTGTCGCGCAAGTATAGAGTTGGAGACGAGCGTGTTCGAAGTATCCGAAGCTTCGAAAATTTCAAATCAAAGATTTGGCTGATACCGAGAAAATCCTGGAGTCGAGGATTCCGGTGAAAATTCGCGAGAGCCGGCGCGGCGCGCGAGCTTATTGTGCCGGTCGCTTCCCATTCACAGGGCCATTCACACGCGGCGCGGCGCAGCTTCCACGAAGAAGCCGCTGGAACATCCTCGAGGCCCAACACCGAGCTGCGCGTGTGTTGGTGTTGTTTCGGCAGGTGTACAGGTGGAGCAGGCTCACTTGCTCACGCATACACGAACGATCTCGCGCACACGTGAAAGCCGGTGAACGGTAAAGAACAGGTATTTAAATGAGAAACCGGATAGTCGATTCTACCTGGCTCGGTAGAGGACGCCACGTCCTCCTCGGCAAGTGCTTACGTGCCAGACGACTTCCAAGACCCGTTCCCGTCCTTCCCCCTCCACCTCGTTCGCTTATTCATCGTCGCACAGGCTCCTGGAGCTGGTCCTTTCACTCGCTAACGTGTTCACTTGTTCACTCGCACGTCCCACTGCGGCTGCTTATTTACCTACCCACACCATGATTCAACGTGCCCTCTCGCTCGCCCCTTTTCTTCGTCTTCCTCGTTAGCATACGACTGCACCTTTCTCTCTCTCTCTCTCTTTATCAGCCAGTCCCCGGAGCTAGGCCCACGACCTCCCACTCCGTCCCGGACACGACTCGACGCTCCCACTCCATAGGGCCCAACTTGGTCCCCACCCTGCCGACGAAACTGCATGAGTAAGTGTCAGAGCTACTCAGTACAGTTACCGACGGCCCGTACCGTGAACGATCGCCGTCCTCGTCCTCGTCGTCTTCGTTTGACATCGTCGTCCGGTTCGTGCGTATCATGCGCTGCACTAGATAGACACATGCAGTCAGTAAGTGGCGGAACACTTGTTTCTTGCTCTCTCTCTCTCTCTCTCTTTCTCTCTCTCGATCATCTGCGCTCTCCCATCGCTGTTCTCGTTCGGTCTCTTTCTTCCTTTCTCTTGAACCGACTTGCTCCCGGGGGACAGATTCCCTGTAACTCGCGTGCATCCTCGCTGTTCGCAGGTGTGCTACGTATTCCGCGCGAATAAACGGACCTCTCTCAACGAACGTCCCACGAGTGTCGTAAACGAGTGCGAACGATTTCGATCCTACGCCGCAACCACTCCCGCGATAACGATCCCCGATGCGTCGTGCTGTCGTCGCCTGGTTCCTCTTCCAGCTACTCGACTGAATCACGCCGTTGATCACCGCTCTCTTCGAACAGAGGTCATTCGTGAGGACCGAAACGCTTTACAGCCTTCTTCAATTCTGCTCTTGGTTTAGAAAGTGTGCCTAAGTTCCTCCGAAAGTGCTGAATTTTATTGCTACAAGACGCGTAATCAATTGCTATTTATAAAGACAATTGAGCATTCAAAACAAAAACATATCGTTATTCGAAATTGATTAACTCTTCGCACTCGGAGCTGTTCTAAATGGAAAATTAAACATTCCTTCCGATCTAGAATACTTCCATTCCCTATGATTTTTTAAATTGATGGTTAAATGTTCAGTGATTGATAGATACTGATATTTTTAGTAGTGCCTCAGAGGGGACAACCGAGTGCAAAGGCTTAAAATGTCTTATCAATCGTGGTTTTCGTTAATTTTAAATTAGAATCAATTCGTTATTTACGAAGACGATCGAGCTCCGGATTCAACAGCTCCGAAAAGCAGTGCTAATAGATAACCGAGCGCGACTCGTTAGCGTAGGAGTCCCATTCATAAGTCGCAGAGGTCCGCTAGGAATCCTGAAAGCGCGAGAGAGAGAAGGAGAGACCGAGAGACAAGCGGAGCGAGAGGGAGAGAGGGCAGGCGATAGTGGGGGAAGAGGTCTCGGAAAGAGAGCAACCGAATACATAGCTGTTCCGATCGGTGGTCGCAGGTGTAGTTCCATGAAGAAGTGACAGTGGTTTCGGATGTGTAAATGGAGGAGATCGCGACGATGACCGTTCCACCGACACTGCCGGCTCAGGCTCAGGCCCGGGATGCGAATCAGGTTGCCCGGCAGACTGTGTCAATCCGGACTGTTTCCAATCCCCCCACGTCCACTCTGAGCACCGGGGCCGGAGCAACGGTATTCGTCGGACTGGCCGCTCCTGGCGTTGATTCCTCGGCAGCCTGTAGGAGAAGAATCCCGGAAGTGCAATCCGCAAACGGCTACGGTAAGCAGACCAGCGTGAAGTCTACGGCTCCGAGCCAGCAGCAGCTTCAGTCTCTGCCTCAGCAACAGCACCAGCAACAGGCTGCTCACGTGGTGAAGATCAAGATCAATCCGGATGGCGACAAGAACGGCCGAGTGATCTCTACTGTACGATTGACTCTGGACGAGAAGATCGGCCAGGAAACCGACGAGAAGTCGAACGGGACCGCGTGCGAACGTTTGAGCAAGCGTGACGGTGGTGTGGTCGTGAGTGCGACGAATCTGGTGAACGAGCAGCGTTGTGGAAGTGCCGGTGAGGGCTGTGTGAGGATCAGTGTCGGCAGCAATACCTTCGAGCGCAACAACAACAACCCGAACAGCAACAACAACAACAACCCCGATAAACACGACCGGAATAACACGGAGAAAGACATGGTACACCGCGAGGACACCCTGAACTCCGGCAGCAACCGGTCGAACGCCTGTTTCTATTACAACTACCAGAGCCCGTTGGCAGGGATGGTGATGTCCTCTGGACAATGTTCTCCCAGCGACACCTTGGACAGCGGCACCTGCAGCGATCTCGACGGTACGCCTCCACCTTTACCCAAGAAGAAGAACGCCAGCACCGTGCTTCTGTCCAACGATCAACACAAACGCACCGGTAGTTTGACCAGCAGCGGCGCGGAAGTAGACAGCGATGACAACGAGAGCAACATCAGCTGCGATTCTCTGAACGCCGGAGACCTGGCCGACTCGATAGTGGTTGGCAACGTGAACGGGAGCATCGAGGACTACCAGCACCTGGGGAACGGTGTGGAGGATCACAGCAAGGACACTGTTCTCACTTTGAACCGGCTCGACCTGTCGAACGGAGCCGAGGAGCCGATGAACAAGGACGCCAAGATTGTCGTAGACACGCCGGAAGTCGAATTGAATTCTTCCTCGTCCGTAGAATCGCCCAGCGTCTCGCCGTCGCCTTCAGCCGCGTCCACATTGTCGAAAGCCTCGTCCACGCCGCGGATCAGAAGCCCGGAGCCCGGCTGCGAGCAAAACGGGAAATCTTTGTCCTCCTCGCCGGTGGTTCAGGAGTGTACCTACGAGGAGAGGAAGCAGGAGCAGGAGAGGAGGATAGTCGAAGAATCCGTGAACACCGGAGACACCGACACCACCGTGAATCCTCTGACCGGCAAGAAGTACGTGTACGAGTACGACAGGTTCTACAAGTTTCACGTGAACGAGCTCAAGGGGAACAATAAGGACGCGAGCAGGGGAACGGTGTTGGGGGATAAGGACACCGACGAATGTTTTGCCGGGTACAAGATCCTCGATAAGGAAGCCATACGCAGTGCCAAGGGAACTGTGCGCGGTGTCAAAAACAGGGTGCGAGCCGGCATCGCGACGTTTCTACAGAAACCATCCTCCCAGGTCGGTGCACACGATTTTCTAGCCTCTTTCTTTGTATTCGTCGTCCCTTACGCAATGCGTTCAGTCAGTTTTAAGATTGGCGCCATGTCTCGTCGAGATTTCATTTCATTTGGTGGGAAAATAACCAGGAACCAAAAATAACAGTTATTCTAAAATTTTCTATGATAAAAATCGTTAATAAACAGTTGATTATTATTGAAATTTAAGATAATCTACACAAAATATAAAGAAAAAAATTCGAAGAACTCGATGACTGTTTTCGATGAAGAAAAACTGTTTCGATTGCTCAAAGCAGTTATCGATGAGAGAAGTTCATTTCTAGGGAAAATCATTAACTAGGGAAAATAGGCCAAAAACTGATTTTTCGATTTTACCCCATAACTACCCTCCGGATCGAGACACAGGGTTGAAACTTTGCACAGTATGTTTTTTCTTGGTGTCCTATCGAATGACCCATCGTCGATATAATTCGGTTCAAGGGCATTTTTGACTACCTTATCCGGCTATACCGGATTATTATTCGCCTGATTCAGCTCCTTGCGACTTCTATTCATTCCCCAAATCGAAACTGAAGTTGAAAGGGTGCTATTTCGATGATACTTCGACCAATCCACAAAATGAGCTAGAACACGCATTCGAATTGCTATTGAATCGCTGTAACAAGCGTATTCAAGCGAGAGGAGAATATTTCGAATAAAAAAAAATGTAAGGAAGAATCAGATAGCTTGTCTCATCGTCGTTTTTCAGCACCGGTCTTAAAAATTACTGGACGCTCTGTGTATTCCAGGTGTATTGTAGCCTCAGCTCCGGCTCGCCGCCGAGGAATTCCTGTTGCGTGCCAATTAACGGCCGATCCTGCCCGCCTCGGAATTCTAAACAGCTCGGTTGCAATGCCGCACGGCCAAGCGAATGAAAACTTTAAATTAGCCGATGTTTATCGGCCGCGAGCGAGACCACGTATCGCGAAACGCTATCCGCGCGTAGAGAACCGCGAGATCCACCACCGACGTAAAAATAGACGGGCCACGAGGGAAACGGGTTCAAAGAACCGCGAGAAAAGGCACGCGCGCGAGAACTTTTCTTGTTAAGGGTATTCCCGCGACTCCGATCGATGCCAGCGCGCTCCTGCTGCTTTGGGGACGGATTTTTTTACAGTCCGACTTATGTCCGTGCCATTTTGTGTACCTGTCGAATTTTTGCGGATAGGTATCATTGGAATTGCTGTAGTTATTCACCTGATTATAAGTCTCCAGGAATTAACAAGTCCTGATTAACAGATGGACTTAAGCCACTTTCAAAGTAAACGGCTCAATTGATCCTCCTCGGTAATTCGCTGTACAGCACTCGCAGTTTTAATGAGAACAGCGTATAAAAAATTATAAAGATACTCGAAGCATGCGCGAACAACTCTGTAAAGTTTCACGAAGCTACTTCACTTGGTTAGCCAGTAAAAAATTCCTAAAGTGCGCCCTCGCAGATATGTACATGAAAACCCTGAGAAAGTTCTACGTTTGAATCCTTACGTCGTAAACAAACGATAAGAATGATGCAACGGCCATTGTTATCTAATGCCTCTTCCTGTTCCCCGGTGGCGGCATTATTTAACCGATTCGCGCAGGTTATTCTCGCGTGGTTTTTTTCTTTTAATTGGTGACGCTCGGAGAGCGAGCCCGTTGCTTCCTCGTTCGCTACAGTGTAACGCACTTTAAAGAATACGGCGGAGCATCCATTATTGAATCCAACGAGGAAGCCGCGAGTGTTCGAATGAATGAGCCTGCTGGTTACTTTGCCGGAGCGAGTACATTTTTAATGCCCTGTAATTATTTTGTTTACTTTACCAGCGCGTCTTCCGGAACCTGGAACATCTCGGGATAACGAGGCATCGTTACAGACTTCGTTAAGGAACTTCAATTTTTCGATAATTATTCCGCGTTCCACGATTTTAACACTGTTTAGTTCGTTACTTTGACCAGCATCCGAACAACTGTTCTGCAACATTTCCACTGATCCGCTCAGATGTAGAAGATTAAATAACCGTTGGCTTGTTAACGGAAAATTGTTTCGGTTACAACAATTCTGTCATTTCCGTTTGTGCCGGTAACAGTAGCCTCTGTGTAAAGGCTGATAAACAATGTCGCGAGAACGCGATGCTGCGGACGATGGTTTCGAATAACAACGCGCGTATTTTACGCGAAATTTTATTAACCAATGGAGTAATAATCGTCAAGAATTTAACGAATGTATGGAACAAAGAGTGTCACGTTCGATTCTGTACCAACTGTGAATTATAAAGCACTCCGAGATTTATGCATGTCGATTCAGAGACAATCCTGATCATAAAACAACGTGTATAACAAATGTAATTGTAAATTAATCGTACACGTATGTCATTTGGAGATGTTACTGGCATGATCTTGAAACGACTTTCGATTCTAAAAATGAAAATTAAATACAATATTCGTTTCCAAGATGTTTAACTGGCTGTCGTGAGCGACTCACAAAAGTATTTGAACGCATTATAAAACAGTATAACTTTTTTATAGTCGGATCAAACGACCTGACTTTTTTTTAAGTATAAGAAGAATTGATTTACCAAATGACATGCAAGAAAGATTTCGAAAAAATTGCGATTGCTAAGAATTACATGAGAAAATAGAAAAGTCTAGAATAGAAAAAGTTTTAAAAAGTGTATCTTCTGTTTTCACATGTAATTTTTAGCGACTGCAATTTTTTCGAAATCTTTCTTGCATGCCATTTAGTAAACCAATTCTTCTAATATTTAAAAATAAGTCAGGTAGTTCGGTCCGATTCTAAAAACGTCGGACTGTTTCGACATGCGTTCAAATACTTTCATGAGCCGGTGTATACACTCTCCTAATTAGACAGCGCGTTCACAAAATGCGTTCTTCGTTCTACGGTTTAGAAAGTAAGACGCCGCGGGTGGGTATACACAGTGTAGCACAAGAAACAGTTCCACGGTGAAATGTCACACGATTCATAATTAATCCGCGATAACATTCCGAGCTACAGGAACGGCGGAACTTTTCCAGCATTTCCCGTTCGGCTGCTTCGAAATGCTACTGACCAAGATATCGCAACTGGGAGAGGGTGGTGAAAGGCATTCCCAAAGGTCAGAAGGGTATGGTGTCGAAAAATCAGCTTATGGTTGGTCCAGATTCGCGAGTTCCGGAAAAACGAGTCCTCGCTCAGTGGTTTCCGCGTCGTCGACCATTAACTTCGAACGTCTTTGCGTCAGAATTCATGAAGAGGGAACAATGAAGTAATAAACGGTGAGACAATAGTCCTTGCCCGTCACCGGAGACGCTAGCGTGCGCAATCTGGCAAGCTCGCGTGAACCCTAGCGTCGATTTGTAATGCTAATCAACCTCTGACACCGAGATCGGCTGATCGCACAGTTAGCCACAGCTGTAGGAAGCCGTAAAATTCATGCATCTGTTAATTATACGTTATCAATTACAGAAATAACGGTTCTGGGGGCTCTTGGGGTCGTAGCATCTGATTTTACGAAGACGAAACAAATTATTCCGTTTTCTGAATCAATTACGCTGACACTGTGCGAATCTTCTTCAAAGAAGGTTTTGCTCCCAATGTGTGCGATGCAGAAACATTTTTTCTTTGATTTTCAGCATGGCAATACATGATTTCTCCTCTCTATTTAAATCATTCAGGGAAGAAATAACGTTCAATTTAGTTTCTCTCTCTTGCAAGCGAGGCAGACAATTTTTATTTCGCATAACGATCCGCAGTCTCGTGATTAGAAGTAGTAAAATGTTCTACATTAACTGTGGGGGGGGGGGGGGGGGGAAGCAGGAATAAAATAAAAATTTATTTCATCCCTTAATGATTTCTAAGATTTTTTACTTTAAAAGCAGTATTGAAATATTCTCAAATCTTTCAAATCTTACACCGTTTTATATTTCGCCCAATTTCTTCATAAATGCACAGAGATCTGCTGTCTACTCATCATCTTCGAAGTTTCTGAGATCGAAGCTTCGCAATCTTCGACCTTCGAAGGAAAGTAACAGTCCTATCGAGATTATGTAACTGAAATCTCCTAGAGTTTTGTGAAAGACCGGAAATTCGGTGTTTCTCGATCGTTGCTCGACGCGCAGCGTTTCGAGCAGAATCGAATCGAGCAACGGCTGCTAGATGCGCTCGACGGGTTTGCTCGTCCGGTGCACTTGACTCTCGGAGCTGGCGAAAAGCGTTAGATGTACAGTTAGATCACCTCTTGTCCGGCGGTGGGCGATCGGTTTGGATCGACGTCGACCCGCGTCGATCGATGACGTCTCATCGTCGTCCTGGTGTTGCACCGTTTCCGGTGTTGCCATGCGGGAGCGTGCCGCGTAGACGCGCCGCGTCGGCGAATCGTATCGTCGATGCAGAACGAATCGACATAACGGTAGATCCGATAAAGCGATATCACGGCAACGAGCAGGAGAGCGTGCTCGGTGTCCCTAGCAGGAAACCGGTCGTCCTCCTCTAACAGATTTTTCCTCTTCGTCCTCCGCGACCTTCCCTACTTCCGAATTGTAAGAAGAAAACAAAACGCGAAGCTGGGACCGGAAATTGAAGGGCAACCGAGCCAATGATGTCAATCTTCAGCTCGAATTTTCGCTTTTACAACTAAAAATTATTCGAGAACCAGCGATTCCCACCGCGGAGACCTTTAACCCGGTTCTTTCACGAAATATGCTTCCATCGACACGTTTCTCTGAAATGAACAAGAAGAAGACTCGCAAGTTAATGATCTTGCCAATTAACAGTGCGATATTTGGTAACGTTCTCCTCAAAAACTGCACAGCTTCATTTAGCTTTATTATAAGGAATACAATGATAACTGTTGAAAAAGGAATTCCCAAGCCTGTTCAGCTAATTCTTTATATGCGGAAGGAAAAGCATGGTAATCCCATTGACAACCGTCGTAGCTAATTTCTCTTTGGTTAATTAAACTGTTCAGTGAGAAGTAGATCGACGCATCACGCCGCGAAGGCATTGCTCTCGTTATCGATTCACTGCCACGTTTGTAATAACTAGGTCCGAAGCTCGATTGGCAGTCATCGATGTATTCCATCGATACACGTCACGGTTACTTAACCCGAATGTGGAACACTTTGATAGACGTTTCCCATAAAACTGTTTAATAAATGCTGGGAAGGTAAGGTCGACGAACGGGGAGGATCTCGACGGATCCGTCCTCGAAACGGAAAAAGGGAGAAAGGTTGGGCGAGGCTGCTGCGAAACTCTAGAGGGTATTTCGGTCTGGAACATTGAAAGATAAATTCCTTCTTATTACTCATTCTTCAAGTCTGTGTCTTGAAATGATGCCTGCAAACCGTTTTCCTTCAATTCGTTAAAATAATCAAGTTATGTTTTATTACGTCGAAAACATTTGTGTCAATCTTTAAACATATTTGTTTAATATTATTCAATTATATCTCATTTTCACTATTTGTAACAACTTCTTTTTCATTCACAAACGAAATGATCTGCTTATTTCGAATACGACAGAACTTTCCCTGCAACCTAATACTATTATGTTTTATTCATTTGAGTTGACACCTCTTGAATGTCTTCTCGACATCTGGATCACCGAGCAGGATTAGATCTCTCGGCTAGGGGAAAATTAGTTTTTTCGCGTCTCCTGAGAAAGGACTCGTTCCCATCTTTCGCTGTTAGAAAGTTTCCAGACGTCGCAATACCACGCATTCCTTTACGATTCATAAAGACGCCGGATAAACTGCCATTATCTCGGCTCCCCTATGTTCACGCACGACGAATTTGCATTTAACAGGGCGAAGATCGCGACGCGTCGCCCTTCCCCCTTCATCTTTACATATTTCGTATCACACGCGTGAGCGATGAATTGAAGTTTCGTGGAACGTTCCTGCGGAATTTTTCTGTCGTAAAAGTAAAGAATTTTGTCGAGTCTAATATACGCCGAGACGCTTCGTACACATCAGGAACGAAAAATTGCATTGTCTCAGGGAATAAGGTTCTTAACTAATATTTCTACATCTTAAACAAAAATTATTGTATTATTGTATTATTTATTATATATTGTATTATTGTATTGTATCATATATATATATACTTTTGATGTATATGCAAAGGGGAAACATCGATTTCATTTGAAAATAAAGGAATACTAGGCACTTCATTTGTTTTGTGTCCGATAACCTGGTGAGGCACGGTAACTGGTACCTTTACCTTACATGTACGTATATTTTCAGAACGTATCTTTTCCTAAAAAATCGAATAACACATCTTTTCGGCTATCTGTACGACTATTTCGTGGATACGTCGTGTCCCGAAATTCGAAAGAACTACACTTAATTAAAAAGCCCATTTGAACTACTGGCACGGAAATTCACATTAAAAATTCCGTCCGCGTTACTCGGTATTCCATTTGCGAGGAGAACAGTACGTTTCCCGTAGCTTTCCCGCGGGAAAAAATTGCACTGGAAAAACGTTCTACCGCTTCGAATTAATTATCCGTCGTTTTCCGGAAGAATCGTATCGGTCGCCCCGTTCTTACTTAATTAGCGATTCTGTCGCTGGTCGAACGCGGCGCCTATTTCACTTACGCGCGGTTAATATACATGAGGTTCAGTTTTTCGCTGCGTTTTGTTTAACGAAGCGAGTCGTTCCTCGATGAATTTCCAACGACATGCTTTCACTGGTGATTATTCCTTGCAGTAGATGTGCTCGCGAGCTACGTACCGATTCAATCGAAGTCCCTAATTCATTGGAAAAATCTGCATTGTCTTCAAATATCTTCATCTTCATGGTCATCAAGGTCAACTTCATTTTTTAAGTTCAACGGCCTGGTATATATTACGACCTTGACACGACCTTGTGCTCAGAAATGCGAAATCAATGACACGTTTCTCATGACTTCGTGTGAAAGTCTTTCGAATTATATGGTAAATAAAATAGAATATTAAAAACCACAAATATGTATATATAGCTCACAAGTAAAATTTTTTTAAAAATGTAAAGAAGCTAAAGAAACTTCTATGAAACAATAATTTATTTAATTTATCACAGTGCTTTGTGAATACACAAATGAGAAAACGAATACATATTGGCAGATTGTTCCTTGGACATTCGGCTAACTGAGGAAACGGAAGTTTCACAATTTTCTGCATCGTCCCCAAATTCGAGGCGAAGCGAGCACGTGTCGACACGCGAAAACACGAGTGGAAGTGGTAAATCGTTAATTGGCGGTGCGGCGTGGCTGGGGGAATGCCGAATTCACGGTGGAAAGTCGCGCTTTCATAAGCGCGGTTCAATTATTTATGCACGAACGAGCGCGGTCGGCGTGCCGTAGAAATGTCAACGACGCCGTGAATGGAAAGTGGCAGGCGTCCATTGTCGTTGCAGTCGAGGCCGGCCATGGAATCGTTTCTTTCGCACGAGAACGGATTGGCGAAGGCTCGACTAGGCTCGTTCTCCATGCACCGTGGGCAGCAATTACCGTGCTTCTTCCATACGCGAGGACGACGAAGACGAGAAGTCGCTCTGTCAAGGATGCGGCTCTGCCCCGATGCAGAACAGAGATTCGCATTCCTCGTTGGCGCGAGCGGGGCCGCGATTTTCCACGACGCGTCGCATTTCCCTCGACGAGTTTCCCTCAACCGATTACGCGCGGCGCCGTGGGAATTCTTAATTAATCGCGCGCCGCTCGAATTTGCATTCACGGTAAAGTCACGGTCTCGTGGGAACCAGCTGCGAAACGCGCCACGCTTCCACGAAGTGACGCAAGGGTAATGATGCAGCGCGCCTCGGAGGCTGATCGTTAGGCACTGGACTGACTGAAGGGACGAGGCCCGTTGCCGGCCCATCTTTCGAACAAGGATCGGCACTCGCTCGTCCTTTTCATGGGAAGATCGCACCACGATTAACGCGTTCCTGTCAGCCAGCTGATCTCCGCGACAGTGACCTCCGCGACGTCGCGTCACTATTTATCTCAACAATTATTAGAAATAAATTCCATATTTCAAATTCACCGCGTCCACTAAACAGTCTGCGCGCCCTCTTTCTATTCTTTTGAACACTCTATTACTTTTTTTCACTATTCACTTCACTTCTTCTTCTCCATCTTGAACGACTATACGTGTAAATAATAAAGCTGTGCAATATTATTTAACAAGTCTGAGTTTATTTGAAATAAGACTGATTCTGATCCCGGCTGAATATCCTGAACCACAAACTCTAACAACAATATATCAGATGATCGCATAAGTTCGTACCTGATTTTCACAGATCAAACCTTCATCAGGCTCCTCCTCCATCTCCGCGACAATGTTCATATCGTCACTATTTATTTCTAAACTGTACTGCACAGCAAATTCTTTTCTAATTGTAGAAAAGAATGGTGACGATATAATTGAGTAATAAAGCTGTATTCTTTCAAGTTGAGCCATTGAATTTGATTTTCAAATCGGGCACGAACTTATGCAATCATCTAATGTGTCTTTCACCTCCGTCAGTGGTTAAGGTCCCCAAGAATGCACGAAGCTATTACTCCAAAGGTCACGGAATTACGAAGAGTTACAAGTTCAAGGGTCACGGAGTTTTCAAAGGATTCGTTGCCGATGCGGTGTCATCTTCATTGTATAGCGTCGAATAACAGAGCGCGCTAAACTTACGTTATTAGAAAGTTTCAAGACGGTGAAATTAGAAGGAACGACTTGAATATCTAATGTCACGTCGCCCTGCATTTTCCGCAAGATTCTCCGGCGTAACTAGGTTCACGACCACAAATTGGTCCTCGCGGCTCAGCAGAGTTTTCGAAGTCAATCGCGAGAACGTATCCGATCCGCGCAGAAATACTCCACGTTAACATTTTACCTACCGGAAGCCTATCAATAGGATTTTCAATCATTGTGCTGTACCAAAAGAAAGCATAGAAATTTTCTTTTACATTGCAATCTTAAATGAAACTATTAGATGACGATATTGTGGGTGACATGGTAGTTCTCAATGAAAATTGCTGTTACTATTGATGGTTCCATTAAAAAGTGTTTAGCCATGAAATGATTTTTCTTAATTAAGCAAACCGGTCGGTAATGTGTTAATTTATTGATATCTTTAAAACGTAATCACCCGAGGAGTCGAGACGGTCCAATTAATCAGAGTACTCGATTACACGATCACTGGACTGCGGATCTTTATGCAACATAAAAAATGTGCGCATCGATTGCAGGACACAGGAGCCGAATAAAAATTGTATTCTTCTTTGAATCATCCAATTAAGCTGAAACTAATACATACGTCGCTATGTCCATAAATATTTTTAACATGTCCACTGCTTCAAATTGTACTTGCCCACTTTTATCTAATAACGCGAATTCGAGGAATAAGAGATGTCATTGTGACAGCCTCTATCTGTTAATTGAAGGAGGCAGACACCGCGCTAGAGAACAGTATCTCGATCACTGTACTTACGACCGCAAGGCCTCAGCATCGCGGGCTCACCTATATTTTCTCGATCTCGGTGCCGGAGACCGTGCCGTTCCGTTCCCGTTACGACTTTCCTGAAGGTCCAGCGTTTCCGTTATAGATTTGATGAACCGGTTTGCTCGTGGCAGCCAGATTCCCGAAATTTTGGGTTACCAGTGCTGGCCCGCTTACGCTCGCGCACCTGTGTAATGTAGTTCGTCATTGAATAACGGTACGCGAACGAATCTCCTCGGCTTACTTTCTCGCGGCCCTGGTCCGGCCGATTCAGAGCCGATGCACAGATCCTTATGCATTTCTGCATACTATGCGCACAGTGCAGTCCTTCAGCAATCGGTACATCAGTGAAATTCGTTTACAAACTTCCGTAGAAAATTTTCAATCAACACATTCCGCGCCGAGCTGTTTTTGCTCGACAATTCAACAAACTTGTGTGCTTTGTTCTATACTGCACTGTTTATAATGCCGCTTTCTTTCGGTGGAAATCAATTCTACAGTCTTGAACTTGTTACAACGTCACGGTGGTACACGGTAAAACTGAGAGATTGGAAACATTGTCGGTCGAAGCCCTCGAAATTAATTAATGTCGTCGGAAAGCCGTAAAAAAAAGAAACAATCATCGAACCGTACAGTCTTTCACGAAACCCTGCGGAGCCTCCCGACCGAATATCCACGACAGTGACGGATAGCATAACTTTCGTGTTGCATCGCTCGCTCGCTAGCTCGCTCGCCGGGTTAAGAATGATGCTTCTTTCGGTGTCCACGTCCACGGTTTCCGACTGCGGCTCGGCTGGCGTAAAAATATTAACCGATGCATCCAGTCGTAGCCGTAACCGTAACCGTAATCACACACGGCAAAAAAGAACGTTTCCTTCGTTTCGAGGCCTTCGACCGTAACAGTTGTTCCTATCGCGGAGAACGGAGTCTTCGCTCCGATCATCGGAACACATTCGTTGCTACAGCATTCGCTACGGTCTGCGGATATTTATGCGAGTTTTTCTTTTCTTCAACTTTACGGTTACATTTCTACATCGTCTGATATATTCTCCGGTTGCATCCCACATTCTCAGAAAGAATGTATCATTTTGTTTCTACTAGACTGCGGATTGTATGCATTTATGACAAAAATTTGGCACGTACAACTTAAAGCAGTGGACGAATTAAGGAGATTTAAGGACATCGGTGCATTAATTTCAACTTAACAAGACCATTAAAAGAAGACAGAAATTCCTATTTGCCACCTGTGTCTTGGAATGCAATCTTTTTGCATTTTCCATGAAGCAAATCGCAAAATCGTGCGTTCTAACGTTTCAAGCATTTTTTGTTTGTCCTTGCATCAAATATGCAAAATTAATTTTGCTTTTTTCTCACCGCAAGGAAAGGATACATGTACCATCGGATTACAACATTTTTTACACGGTGCATTTAAAAGAAAATCGTAAAAAGTCATATATAATTCAATTTTTTGCTGAGAAAATCTTTTGGTAGCCTAAAAAAATCGCAAAATATCACGGAACAAACTGTCATAAAGCTCATTCTAAATGGTAAAAGATACGCTTTCATTTTCCCTTGAGAAACCGAAACGATTTTCCGAACGACCCAATATTAGCAGAGAGGAACGAAATATGTTTTCATTATTTCGTTCGCGAGACAAATCAGACAATTCGGAAATAAAAGAGAGAAGACAGTTCGGACGACGAAGGCTTGACAGAAGGAGGAGTCGCGCAGCAGCCGGGAAAAAAAGACGAGAGTAGCAAACTCCGAGAGAAGGTTGAATCCAAGAGGAGGTTAAAACTGTTGGTCGCCGTTGCTGTCGCCATGGTGGCCTCTTTGACCCGCTTTCTCTTTTCCCACCCGATTTGTCTCGCGGACATGCCTATCGCGTTTTCTTTAACTGGGAAATTCACGATGCCGGTCTGGGCACCTGCCGCGCACCTCGCCGACCCCTCGCGCCGATTCCTCCGGCGTCCTCGACGGAGAGGAATTACAAGAACGAAAAGGCGGAAGCCATCGTGGACAAGTGGGTCGACGGCGCTCGCACGATTCCGATTATTGGCTAGCTTGTTCGCCGGTTCATTCAACCTTTGCCAGCAACGCCGGTTACATCGCGTCGCGTCTTAGCGAGCGAGCACTTTCGAAAATTGTTCGGTAAGAAACGCATCAACCGGAGAGCCGTACCACGCGAATAAATTTACGTTACAATGATCGGCCGAGCACGCACCGCAATCCACCAAGAAATCGTTCGTTTCGTGATCGATTCGCGTAATATTCATTAATTTTACAACTGGCTCATTCCAGCCAGCACTTACCGGGAGTTTATTAATAGACTCGCGAATGACTTGGCTATCTCGGAAAGGAGGTTAATCATTTTGAAATAATTATCTCAAAAAAGAGCCGGTTGAATCATGTGAATCGGCATGACTCCAGAATTTCCTTAGAAATCAACCGTTAACCACAGGCCTGAGCGAAGCTGATTAAACGATCAGAAAATGTACATGTACGTAATAATTGCCGATTGTGAAAATGCGAAAAACCTACAGTTTCACGTAACTTCTGTGCCTGCACGCCAAGCCACGGTGATTTCGATAATGGTAAGTAGCACGAGACATTGGCAACAGATGAATCTCGGCTGTATCGGCGCTGCAGTTGCATATTCTCTCCGATCGACCCAGCAACGGCCGTTACGACAGCGATAAGTCGTGACGAACGCCGCGGACTAAATTGTAATTCCCATCGACCCGGTTTTCGTATCCAGAACACGCAGGCGACCGTACGGGCTTTACAAAGAGCATTCGAATCTTTATTTGCCCGCGAGCCAAATAAGCATCGCGGTGAAATAGAACATGAAGCGCGACATCCCGCCTTCTACCCATAAATTGCTGATCTCTACTTCGATCATTCTTCATACTACTTCGTTTAAACTGCCGCTACTTTCGATAAAACTACCAAGCGGACATACTCAACGTATATAAGTCAGCATTGAGCACAAAGGTTGGGAAAATATCAAAACCGAAGCACAATCTGTTATACACGGCGTAAGGGAACGAAAAAGTATGATTACACGTGATTAAACACAAAAAACTAGCGAGCTCTGAAAGCGATTAAAATGTTTTAGCTGATAAAAATGACAAGGCTCTATTTATTTAGATTTCGGCAATTTTTATTGCAATATGCTTGGATAAATAAATTTATCGAATCATTTTCCATGTAAGCCACGTCATAATTTCAATAATTATAAAATTAAAAATGTAAGACCGGTCATTTGACCGGCAATGCTAGGTTCAGTGTTAATTAGTGTTCATATTTTGAAAAGAGGAAAGAACGTTTAGCAAAAATGTATTGTTCTCAAGATTTATTTGAATTAAAAAAAAAAATAGGATCAAAATATAGGAGTTCAAGTAAAAGAGGTACACAGCACATTTTAAACTTTTTTATTCAAAAAAAGATTTTTGAAAATTCCTATAGGTACGTAAAGATTAAGCTCAAACATATAATAGAAGACTCGTACATATCAAATATAGAAGATCTGGCAACCCTAGTAGTATGTCGACTTTGATCTGCTAGATCCTGATCTGGGACCAGCGTGCAGCACGCGCTCGATGGCCAAGAATTGATCGGGAAAGAAAGTTGCCGGTGGACGACTGGGCGGACGATGAAGTGGGTCGTGTTTCTGTCGCGTTTATCATCGATCGTTTCACCTTCTTCTTCGAGAGGTCGTCGCCGGGATCGAAGGGGGACAGCCAAGTGGGTTGCTGCTTCCCCATGCGTGTCTTCGTGTGCGTGCTATCATGCAAATTAGCCGAGCCGAAAATTTCTGCCGTCCGAAAGTAACGCCGATTAAATCGGCGACATTAACACGTATGCGCGCGCGTGTATCATCTCCTCGATGACTTTATGAAGAAGATGATGGACGGCCCCTTTCTTAGCGAGCAGAAAATAAACTGCTGTTAACCCTTTGTACATTCTTTGAAGTCCCTTACTCGACGATGGAAATATGTAGGAGGTAGAAGATTCATTAGATTTCATCGTGGAACTTCTATAAAAACTTGAACGGTGCTCTGTGTAATAATCTACGTTGAAAATCAAGGGTAAAAATATTTTTCTATTTACGGAAATAATTTTCTTGATAGCAGCAGCGATGGAAACATGTTTGAAGAAGAAAATTTATATTCTTCGCGTGGCTGCATTTGTTTGAATGCTTAAATATTGATTATTAATCACCAAAATTTGTTTAAATCACGGGTCTGGCTCGTTAAAATATGGAAGTTGATAAATCTACTGCTGAAAATTCATTTCTGAGCGCGTGCCTAATGAGCGACTCGATCGCAAGCAGATCTCGACGGAATAAAACTGCGATTGGGTGGAAAAAGTGAGCCATCCAGTTAAAGTTGATTTCTAAACGTCCGATTCGCGTCTAATAGGACGGTCGTTAAAAAACGAGAAGAGCGAAGGTTGCAATTCGAACGACCGATTGACCCTCGTCGAAAAGCGTTTTCACCGTTGACTTGCTGCTCTTCTGCTCGTCGATGACTACGGCTGATCGAAGCACCCGTCGCCAATTTTATTATCACTCGACTGCGGAACTTCATGCAAAGCAAAAATTGTTCGTATCAGTTTCTTTCGTTCTGTAACAATGTTCATAAGCTGCAACTAATACACATCGGCGTTCTTAAAATTTTCAAATCTGTATTAAATTTACTGTATTAAATCGCAACTAAGTGTCATTTTTGTCATAAACGCATAAACGCGATTGCCCGGATTCGAAGGAGACCGTCACGGGACTCCCGTCAACGATGTTACGCCTCGAATTACGTTTTACTGTTCGTCATTGGCACACGTTCTCCCTATCGAGGAGTTTTTAATTAAATTCTACTGCCGGCGAAACGAACCGACCGGTCTCCCTTTTCTGCCTTAATTTACCGAACACATTCCGAAACTGGATTATTCGACTATTAAGGTCCCGACGTTTTAATTACGCGGGACCACGCCGGTTAATCGTTTGCGCACCACCGACACGCGCGTACCTTTCGTTTGGCTAGCCTGGTTTTATCGTGTCCACGCTATACACATATTTTACGCGTAATGCCGGACAATTTCTTATGTAACCAACGAGGTTCACTCGGCCTACGTGTGCGCGCGTGTGCTGGAAAAAACAGGTGGAACATACATATATATATTTTCGTGAACACGTCAGACCGTGTTTAGGAATTCGCGCCGGAACATTTATGAGCTCGTAGAATGAACAGGGAAACGGCCGGTGCAATTTACTGCCTTCGAGAACCTGTGTAACACTATCCCACAAATAATATTAACAACCTCCGCGATACCGCTCGCTCATTTTTCATTCACCCCACTAATGGACCTTCCTCAACACAATCTTTATAGAACTTCGATATTTTTGAAGATTCTGTTCGGTTCGAACACTTGCAATCAGTCTAATCGTTTATCAAGCCTGCCATAAAATCGACTGCTGCGGTTGGTCCAACTAAAACGAAACGGAAAAGAGAACCGATGTTTTCGCTACAACGAACAAGAAGAAACGTTTCGAACAAAAGAGTTGAAGCGTATTTAAACATCTACAAACTTCCATGTACAAAATTTCGAAAAACATTCTTTGTCGACAGAGAATTAGATATTACAATGCATTTCTGATTTCATAATATTATAAACAACGCTGAAACAGATTTTTCCAACTTTTCGGACCAAATGCTGCACTGCGCGGCGTTCGAAAGTCATAATTTCGATTTTCGGCGGAAGACCTCAGGTCGATAAAATCGGCGATTAATGGTTGCGTCTGCGGTGTAATTAGGCTAAAACGAACTTAACGAGCGAAATGTTTTCGCGTCGGTCGCTCCGGCGCTTAGCTAAAACTGTAGCTTTCCATTTAATACCGATTCGTTCGCGTGAAACTTAATAATCGCGATGATCGCGCGGCGCGGATCGTAACGAGCGGCGCATTAGCATTACATCCACGTTAATACGCGATAACGCTGATAGAGGCCGTCTAGGAGCTGGAGAGGATCTCTTTCCATCGATGCATCTCGGCGCATAATGACGCTCGGCTCGCGCACCAGGAAATTACGACAGCAGTTTGCGCTTTCGTGTGCGTGCGCGTTCTGTTATGTCAGCGGCGACGCAGAGGTATTAAGCGTTAGTCTGGTATTGTTAAGCACGCGGAAGAAATCTCCCGACTTCCTATAGCAGCTTTTCTCATCGTTTAAATACCGTGCGAGGTTGAAGGTGGATCCTCCGCTGTGTTGATCCGCCGAAAGATTACCTTCAGATTCTAAACCCCATCTTTCTCGCATTCGTTGCCAGATGAGAATATTATACCAATTAAATGGCGCTGTGAACATTATCCCGGAAAGAAATCAAATTATGATGGGTTCGCTGGCAGATTAGAATACTATAGCAATTAGATGGGCCTGCGAATATTCGGTTGATCCCGGAAACAAGTCGGGTCAGAGTTCATTTGGGAAGTATCATCAAGCTAGAGCATTCTTTTATGAAGTAATGTCGAGTTTGAGCTAGATAGGTCTAATTGCAACAATAAAATGGCCCTTAAGAAATATTCAGTGTACAAATTAATTCATAGCTCTCGCGATTAATGAATTTGGTAAGAAATTTACTTGATCGAACACACAGTGTATCCGTCGCGGAATCAATCGAGAACGGTGTTTCACTGTTTCGTACGCGAACGCGCGTCGCTTTGCTCGGTAGAAGAAACGAATTGCTCTTTTCGTCCGGATTTTTCCGGACGGGCAAAAACACTGCACGGTTGCAACGGTCGCAGCAACTGCAGAGATTGCCTTCCCCGACGAACGGTGTTGCTCTAATCTCGACATCACGGGAGAGAGAGAGAGAGAGAGAGAGAGAGAGAGAGAGAGAGAGAGAGAGAGAGAGAGAGAGAGAGAGAGAGAGAGAGAGAGAGGAAGAGAGAGGATCCTTCTCTCCTCGACGCTGGTTGTGCCAGAACATTGACCGTAACGCCCGTCGCGGCTCTGCGTTCCCGTTTTTACCCTTTAATGAAACGCGTTAAGAAACCGGGGAAAATTGTCGCTAAGTAAATGGCCCCCCGTAAATGTACCTGCCGCGAGAGAGGAAGGTTTCAGAAACGCGTTGCGTAAGCAGCCATTACGCTCTGTGCTTCACCGGCGAATATTGTACAACCGGCGGCCTTCTGTTGCGTCAAACGTGCAGGTTGACAATATTGCGGCGCGTCTGGCAATGAGTGACACCGGCCCGATCGGAGAACATACCGCGAATGGAAACGATTCTAATCTATTCGATTTCGCCACCGGCGATTCTAAGACGCAGACACTGTGCCGACGCGACGCGTTGACTTTGTTTGGCAGTTGCTGAACGCTCGCGCAATTCCTCGATGCACAGACCGGAGCGAAAAGCAATTTTTTCGAAATCGAAAACGTCCCACACGGGAAGAGTTATGGATCCGACGCCCTAACGCGTTCAGGTTGTACAGAAAACATCGAAATCTTCTTAAGAATATCAAAATCGAAGTATATTCTGTTACAGACGGCGTAAGGGCAACCAAAAAGTATGATTAAACATGATTCGACGCATACTTAACGTGTATGGCCACTTTACGTACTTCAGAAACAACGAGCGAAAATGTATAAATTAATCATACTTTTTGATATTCTTAAAAATCTCGATATTTTCCCTGATTATTTTGTACTTGCTTTGATTCATATTTTTGTTCTCTTTATAAGCCTATTCCGTATGCGTGGAATAATACGAGATAACAGAGGTTGTAGTCATTTTCCAGGGTGTGTTTATTTTGCGTGGTTGACTTGTGTGTCAGAGGTTTTACGTTCAAACTTTATGATACTTAAGGATTGATGTTCTCCCGTGCGTAGGTGCATCCCACAATCAATGCGGATGAAAAGAACTTCATTTCATACACGAAACGATGTCAATTAAAATGTCTATGTTTGTACACCACCCACCACTTCATAAAACCGGTTAACAGCTCATATCGAAATACCGAATCGCTTCATTATCCAACAATGGAACTTTGTAAAAAAATTCTCGGTTTTTACCGAGCTCGACGTTAGTCTGTAAAAATGAGCCACGTGAATTTGGAATCAGCTAGCGGAGACTATAAATCACAAGTCGCGGGGTTGTCCAGATACACCTACGAACAGAAAATTGTAGAAAGGTGTACACCGGTACCAGCCGTACCCAAATGAACCACTTATTACGCTTCGGCCCGGTCTAAATGAGTTTCGTTGCAAGTGGACCACGACAAGTCGCCTCGCTTTTTACCGTCCCGGCAAAAAAGGAGCGTAGTCACAGATTTCTCTTCTGGTCCAAGCTCTCGAAACTCCGCTCACCCGTAGCCACGAGCGTCTTGAGTCGAGTATGCTGATCATGCGAATACGCTCCGAAATCTCGTGAGACACGGTCGCAAGAAGCGGATTCGTGATCGCTCTACTCCGGTTGCAGGAAGATGCGCATCTTTCTCTCCGGGTCTCTAATTTCATGAAATGCAGCGGTGCACGCTTCGCCTAACTCGAACCAACTTCCTCAGCTGTAGTCTGTCCGGCGTGAGAAGTGGCTGAAATCAATCTGACAACAATTATAAATATTTATTCTATTATTATTGTTTGTTTTGCGAATTCACTGAAGAATCTTTTTGGAACTTCGAAGTAAAATAAGTTCGATAAAAACTATTTACCACACGTTCACGCGACAGTAACTGTAGAGGAAAGATAGAAAGTGGGCGACTATTGTCGCTTCGGTATTTTGAAATACAAGAAAGGACTATCATTTTAATTTGATCCTCGTTAGCTCTCGGGTTGGTATTCAGCTACCTAAACGAGGTGCCCTTTGTATCTTGCACGCACTCTACAATTCTCATTTTATTTTCCAATCTCTTCCCAGCTAACAGAAAGCTCGAGAAAGAAGATAGCGGGTAATTCTATTGGATTCTACCTCTTTGGATAATGACCGCGATAAACTCTCAGACCTGTGATTACTGTAAGAACGGTGGACCAGAAAAACACTCCCAAGTGGCATCAATGGATTTCGATGCAGTTTCAGCAGAAAGTAGTTGTTACGAGAAACATTAAAAGCAGAATTTTTTCAGTTATTTTTCTCGTATCCGAGGTCACCCTCAACTTTTTTAATGTATCACGTTGTTGTCATTTCTTTTTTACTATTAGCTGATGGACTTCGGGATGAATCCGCCGAGCTCGCAAACAAACATTTTGTCCCGTCTAATGGAAGGATGCGGCGACAAAAACGTTCAGGAGGGAAAATAACTGGTTGACACACGATACGAATGTCTATAACGTTACATGTTTTAGAAAAAAGAGACAAAAAATTGTCAAATGTCATCGCTGGACTGCGGACTTTATTCGTCTGTAACAAAAATGAGTAGGCGAAACATGAAACAGTGGAATCCTCGATTTAATTGTCGCCGATGAAGAAAATTATTTGTTTCCAGGAAGATACTGCGCTAAAGAAAATGTTTCCCTAAAAAGTCGATCAGCTTCTACAAGTTCCAATATAAAAATTGCAACAAAATATTTGTTCTAAAAACCGGAAGCCACCTCGATTCTTTAAAATGTTAATACATATATATAGTTTTCACTTAAACCATCGAGAAACGCTAAAACAATTTTGGTCAGAAAAATTGGATTTTCAAACCACTGTGCGACTGTCAAATACATGTACTCAGTGTCAAAACTTATGGTCGTGTTACTTGCGGTCCTTCAACCTTCGGCCGCCATTTCTGTGAACCGTGAAATTTGTCCCACGTCAGCCTCGACACTTTTCGTTTATTGCCGGACGCTAAATACCTTACACTTTCTCTGCTGCCGAAATTTCTAGCGGACTGTCTCGGGATTCAGTTTCTGCTGGATTTCCACTTCTGATTTTTAAACATTTTGTATATTATAATACAATGAAACATCATGTACAATTAAATATTTTGAAAGTGGGATATTTCTTCCGACCTAGCTAGAATAATTCCATTGTGTATGATCTTTTTCATTTGATGGATACGAAATTGTACTAATACCTCATACAATACTGAAATGTGTAGCAATTGATTAGATACCAACATATTTAATAATTTAAACAAGCTTGTGAATAATGGTGCAGCGATTTTTAGTGGTGACTCCGAGTCGCCAATTTAAAAAATTGCGTTTACCATCGCCAAGAGTAAGTATCACAATTTGCACGGTTTCTCTTGCAGCGAGTGCAAAGAATAGTATTTTCTTCGGACTTCGCGCCCGACCCTAATTGGCATGACCTACGTATGCCACGGACTATCTGCAGAAGTATTTAGTATTTCCTGGACAGATCTTTTGCGAGTTGACCGAGTATATTTATTTTCGAGACGTCTCGCCTGTCGTTCTCGCATCAGCGAGAAACTGTTTTCGCGCAGCGTCGCGCTGTTCTCGGGCGAAAGTCGCCAAACAGAAGACTATTATTAGAGAAATGACGGTGTTCCGTGAGTATGCTGCTGGGTTATTGTATTCTTTGTCGTAGGTATTCAGGCCACACGCTGTTTTATATTAAACCGCGACGACGCGACGCATCGTTCTGCTCCGGACGGCAAAGAAGAACAGTCGAGCAAAACTTTGCTCCCTGTTCCTGCAGGTTACAGGACACTATAAATGCATGAGCGCTCGCAGACTGACAATAATAATAACGCCGTCTTTATAGCATTCGACAATGGGGGGGTTTCTTGTCACCGACGAAAAAAAGAGGAAACCTAGAGAATAGTGAAACGAGAACGATGGGAAACTCGCGACGCGATACAATGCACGAGAACAAACCTGCGGGAAATATTAATTATACTGAATTGATGAAGATACGCGCGAGGTGCCCGGGTCTATCCCGACCCAAAATCGTTATTTAATTACCGAGTCTCTGACAATTATATTGAAGAAACAGCTGCTAAGAAAAATACCTCCGAAATATTTTTTAAATAATTCTGCAAATGCCGTCATCCCAGAGTTGACTTTAAATATACTTATTATTTATTTATTGCTTAAATTATACAGTATATGATTATGTTACAATATGGCTTAGTGTCTAACTTACTATACAATTATTTTGCATTAGTTATTTAGATATACTTACTGAAATTGGTGAATCTTTGTCGTGAAGCAAATGTGCTTCGGGATGAGAAATGAATATTGATTACAAGTGGTTGTTGCTTGCGTATACTCGCATAAATTACGAAGATTTGTGTTTTATTACCCGATGAAAACAGAAACTGCGCGATTCTCACGGTTACTCCGAACGAATGCAATTAAGTGGAAAAACGCGATGTTGAAGTATAGGGTGACAAGAAATAACGGAGTTAATCATTTCTTATTATAATTCTGTCAAATTTACGAATTTTGAAAATTTCATATATTTAAGAAGTTTCGAAATGGCCGCCCTTTGCGCCGATACAGAGGCTCGAACGTGTCTTGAAATTTTCGGCAATGGGCCGCAGCTCTTCTGGCGTCATTCGGTCTCACTCCTGGTACAGAGATTTTTTCAATGACTCCAAATTTTTTTGGGGCCGAGCACAGGCCTAGGTTTCGTCCTAGTCTATGTTATGGTTGTTATCATTTGGTTTTTCAAAATTCGTCGATTTGACAGAATTATAATAAGAAATGTTTGACTCCGTTATTTCTTGTCACCCTGTAAATATGTGCGAGTTTCGCGATTTTCATGGCGCGCTGAGTTGCAGGTGGTTCGAGGTCCGTTTTTTCCTTTCTAAAATATGAAAACGGCTGGCCGCGTGCTGAGCATGGTAATGTCCCGTCAGGTTCAATCCATTAAACCTGCTCGCATCGAGATGGCGTATGGCGGCGTACCTCTCGTCGCAGAAAATTCCAGTCACTCCGCGACTCGATCTCGCGAATAACCATTATCCCACTTACAGAGAAATCGTCGCTGATGTCATTTGTCCAGCGGAACGGCGCGGCGGCAGTCGTTCGCCGGATAATTAATCTTTGATCCGCAGTTAACGTCGCGTAGGAAAACAAACATTATTCAATCGGCGTTTTGCATCACGCAGCGATAGAAAATCGCGTCGCAAAAGTCTTGAGAGCCTTGACGGGTAACGAGTAGCTGTGGTTCCGACGGAAGATTAAACGATTATTTTAAGAATATCTCAGTAAGTCTTCGGAATATCTCATATATCAGAATGCAGATTTTACGCATTTATGACAGAAATAGAAAATCAATTCGAGGTCACGCTCATCCAACTTATTCCAGAAGTAAACCATGAAATAAGCCAGAACGGAACTTACTGCGGTGGGCGGAAGGACGAAGGGACGGGAATAGATTTCCTTGAAAGAGTTTTCTAAAGATTCAGTTCATCGACATTTGCCCTCGACAACTGCGGACAGAAGAAAATTGCAGCTGGAAGTTTGAATTGTTCATCAAGCTGTAACGTCGAGCAGTAAAATGTGATTGCAGTATCTTGTTTCTTTTAATTGGAACTGGCACACAATGTTGTGAAAATAAACTGGTCCAGAGAAATTTCAAATATGATATTCACGTTCGTACACTGAATTTTTCTACGTTTCCGGATGATCCAGGTTGTTGTATTCAGTAGGTTAATTTCTGTTGTACAATTCGTTCGGAAGGAGCGAGTTTTCTGGTTCGAGGTGCAGTGACATTCTCCATGCAAATGAAGAAGTCCTTGCGAGCCTGTCCAGTGAGTAAGCATGTCCTCCAGCGAAAGAGGGGAAAAAGAGAAAGAGGGAGGAAGAGGAAGGGAGAGGAAAATCAACGTGGGTCCGTTTCGAGATCTGTGACTGTCGTCCAGCGGTCCTAGGCCCGCGGTAACGGCCCGCTAGCGTTAAATCGTGTAATTAGAGAATTATACTGTCCCGTGGCGCAAGTAGGCGAGCCACGGGCGCAGAAAAAGGAAAGAAACCGGCAGGATCCAGCCGAGCATTCCTTTGCAATTATAGTTTCCTTTTATCGCGTCGATCATGCACCTGGATCGACGGATCCGGTTTTACACCGAGTCGCGAATGTGTAATGCGTGTTCATTAGCGGTCCCGTTGAAAGTGGCCGGCATGGAGATCTACAATATTCCTCAGCCTTGATCGATTTGCTCGCCGATTGGCCAACCCCGCGCGGGAACTGCGTCTCGATCGCAGTTTCGGCTTGATCGAGCTTGCTGCTCTCATCAATTCTATTTCAACAATAAATTACGTCGTACGAGGAAAGCAATTAAAAATAAGCGAATCGACGTCAAAATTAAATCTCGAGTTTACTCGTACAACAGTGGGATTGGAAAGGCAAAAACGGGTTTGACGCTGAACGGGAATACGTTTGTTTACGTGCTCGCGCATGACTGTTAATCGGGTTATCGTTTAAGCGAGAGGATTCGCGAGCTCGTCGAGCGCAATCGTTCGTTAACGACGATCGACGGAATCCTCGCGGAAAATACGAGCAACCACGGGAATCAGAAACGACGGACGATGGTGTTTCGTCGCGAGCGAACTGGTGCATATAACTGGAACCTCGATGTCCCGCTACGCGTTATGGGAAACTGGCGCGAGTTTTCGCCGCGCGATACTCGAAATGTTCGTCCGCGAATTCCTGCGGCGCGGCGCGGCGCGTAAAACCGCACTGGAACGCCGCTCCGCAACGTTAACTGTATTCAAATTGTGGGGCGGGCTGATCCGACGATGAACCACTGAGATCATTTACAAACTCCGAAAAACGAAACAAATCGCGTGAAATCAAACTTCTTGATGTGTATGACTATCCTGTCTGTATTCAGAATATTTTATTCTGTATTCAGAATGTTTTTATTTATTATACTATTCTGTATACTTTATACAGAATAATTGTAGGTTCAACGATCTGCTCAAAAGAAAACCCAATTGAATCAAGAGTATGTTTTCAGAAGTCGTTCGTCGAGCTAGAATTTGTTTTCCTCACGGGCAGTTTTGATTTCGAATTCTCGGTGCCTTGCATGGTAGTTTCACTGCAATTTCATGAACATCCATATTCCAGCGACTATGCTCGGTTGCGCACGGCTTTTAGCACGAGCAATATTTGCGAGAATGTTGTATGTACACGTGCGATTCGAATTATTACCACGCAGAATAATTTTTTGTTCAAATTGATGAGTTAACATGTACATCTTGTATCATGTAACATTTTCATTTTGTAACATAGGTACTTTAATAACAAAGAATCGTCTGAATTAACAGAACAGTTAATGAGTGGCCATTAACCCTTTTGAAGCAATTTGAAATCTCTTCTCCAAATCTTCCAAAGAAGATTTTTATTTTATGTGATCTTCTTTGCACTATTCGCATGAACTTGAACCTGTTTCTACAGGAGAATTGAATCATTTAAACACTGGCGCCCCGGAGTCACCATTCGAGTGCAAAGGGTTGCAATTACATGAATGGATTGCAATGATGTGCATATACGAATAACAGTGCGCAGTGCGTGTGGATGTTCGAAGCAGGTCAGTAGAATTGCAGTGTAGACGTCCAACGGTGGACAGTTGCGTCGAAGTAGCGTCCACCTGTTCATCGAGCTCGAACTGTCTCCCGTTTCAATTATGCAATCGAGTGGTTCAGTGGGCGCGCGTTCTTCACATGCCAGTCCCGTTTCTGATACTGTTTGGATCGCGGGCTGGTGTCATTATCTCGCAACGCCCACGCTCATGCCTACGTGAAGTCGATTACCTTCGCTCGATCGTGCATCGTGAATGCTCCTATGTAAATAAACTAAGACACACACTCGCGCAGCCAAGCTTGTGGAGAACGTATCAGTGTAAACGGTGAACGTTTACGGGTTAATGAAATGGATTCAGTAATACAATGGACCGCCCTCCCGCGTCCTTTGCGCCTCGTCCCGCTGCGAATATATCCTCGGACGGCGGAGCACATGCAAATGTAAACGAGGATCGAAGTTTGAATAGCCACGCTACAAACGCCCCTTGCTTTTCAAGGCGGAGGGAGAGAGATCGTTCATTAAGGGCTGTTTAATCATTCCACCGAGTGTGATTATCGACTCATTACCGCCTAACGGAACGCCCCGATGGAATTAACTTCCGAACCCGTTCCGACTTGATTTTCTCCAGCTCTGCAAAAGCCGAAGCACTGGAACGTGCCTACACTTCCCGCTCATAAGTCTTAGGATCGTGTTTGTAACGAACTCTGTAGAAATGAAATAATCTTTGAAGGCTGCGAAGAAATTTTTCCCTATTTAGAAAGATTTACAGTGACTCCCACTAATATTCGTACACTCTTAAAAACACCGTAACTTTTCAAATATTGGACTATGCGATTTGAACTTTTTTGGAAAGCTAGAGCAATTAGTTTACTACAGGATGTGAAAAGATATTTTAATGGGATATTAATGGGAGTCACTGTATATTCCCAACATGAATTTGTACCAGTTTTCTGTACAATTTAGTTTGGAAAAGAACGAATAACTGGAATAATGAATAATGATTTCTTGCCAACTCCTGTTCAACGAAAATTTTATTCGAATAATACCGAACGCTGCCAGTGACAAAGCTGCGAACGGTTTCACAAAAACTCGGTGTCCGTTCTCCAGGTAGGTGGTGGCTACTTGTTGCGACAGCGATTCCTCTCGTCGAGCAACGCTCCGACTTTTGCCATCGAAACGGCGTTTTCTCAGCGTTCCACGGAAACCTGAGTTGGTGGAACGTTGCGAATCGCAGCAGATCGACGTTGTAAAGCAGCGTCTGGTTTCAAAGGTTCTCGGGTTGGGAATCTGTAATTTCACGGTGGAAAATCTCGCGTCGAATTCTACGCCGCGCCGACGCAACCCGACGCGCGACGATTTATGAAGTTAGTGTGACACCTTGTCAGCTTTTTAGAATCAACCTCTGCCTATTCGGTCACGATCTTGGTGATAGTAAACGGAAAAATTTGTCACAGACATAGTTCGATGCAAAAGGTCACGATTTTTAATGAGAAACCACTTTCCGTTGTTACAGGCGTACATAAAGAAGGAGCTGGGCAAGGTGGTGGTCTACACGACGACCTCCGGCATCGTCCGAAAAACATTCTACAACTGCAAGAAGGTCAAGCAGATCCTGAGGACGCACATGGTGAAATACGACGAGCTGGACCTGTTCGGCGACGCGGAGCTTCAGGCCGAACTGAGGGATCGTCTGGGCCTGCCCACGATACAATTGCCACAACTTTTCATCGATGGACAACACATTGGGGTGCGTTTCTTAAATTCGATAGTTCAATTCTGTGCAAAGTATTCGTGCACCTTTCGGAAACAATTCCGACAGCTTGAATTTTCTTGAGACGTTGGAAGGACGAGTTCACTGGGTCGTAAATAATTTTTTTAAAATTTTTATTGGTCGCAATTGCGAAGGAAAAAATGAAGGTCACGATTTTTAAATTTTTTATCTGTGCCTGTAATGAAAATTTCAAACAAGTATTTTTCATCGAAATCGGTTGACGCATAAAAGTCTACGAGCATCGTAAGATGTAAGAATCTTTGGACTCAGGGTTTGCGATTCATTTAAATCGCAGGTTCTTACAAGGTTTGCTATTTTCAATCTTTTCAAACTTTGTACATGAATAGAACCTACTTAGATTTACAAAATATATGTTCGAAATTTTCATTTGCAAGTACTTTCTACACCAACTGTAAGTCGACAACGTCACCGTTCTCGAAGGTGGCGATCGGAGAGAGCAGCGTTAGCCACTCGACTCATTATCGGAGCATTAATCAGCGGCCAGTACAAATCAGTTACACAGCTTATCGGAAATTGAAATCTGAACCTGCACACACCACTTGTGTGTCCGCCGTGAAATGTACGGATACAAATAATAATAAACGCACTCATTCCGTCTACCTACGCGAACACCCACGAAGGGCGAACGTAGTCGGAAGTCACTGTGAACAATACACCAACAAACAGTTGCGTCCCTAATGATCGATTAATCGAGCCGATGATAGTTATCGGTGTGCAACGGAGCATCAGAAGCAACTAATTTATATGCCGCCTTAATTACCATGATACTTCGTTTCCTGTAGATTATCGATGTAGTAGCGACGCGCACGTGTCGCGGTCCGATAAGGCGCACGTTTTACAGTTATCACGGTTTATGGGAGCAACGAATAACGAAACGTGAGCATCTGCCGGCGAACGATCAACTGTGTTCGACGTTTGTCAAACGGGATGCTCGACCCTCGTTCACATCGATGTTCTATGTCCTGGAAAAATGTCGGTTGTTAAGACAGTGTGTTGTTAAGCTTTAGCGCTCGTGTGGTGACTCTGAGGCGCCGCTAAAAATTGCTGTATTATTATTACGATATTGTTTAGATTATTAAATATGTTAGTATGCAATCAATTACTAAACATTCAATTATTGTATCAATTGAAAGTGGTCTTATTTCTTGTTTCCAGATTTAAAAGATTTAAAGAAAAGATTTAAAAGAGAGAGAAAAGTGAATTCCATATAATGTTGAAATAACAACCTCCATCTAACGGTTAATTTTTCACGACATCGTAAAAGTTACATTGAATTAATTTAGTGTAAAATAATGTGATGTGAAATAACTTGTAAACTTCTTTTTTTAAATTTTCACTTAGACTTTATTCATAATTATGGGCACATATCAATTGCATACCCATGAAATTTAAAAGATCACAGAGAATGGAAATATTCTAGGTTGAATTATTTTATCCGATCGGGGTAAATTGAATGTGAATCGGAAAATTCTTCATTCCTGCGTTTATTTGTCCCATGTGCCGGTTGGAATTTCTCGCAAGGCCGATGTCGCGTTGCGTAATCGGTGGTTATTGAACGAAGGATCGAGAAAGTCGAGAAGACGCGGCAAGAGAAACCGAACCCGCGAAATGTTAAAGATGACCGCCGGCTTGTCTCGCGCGGATCAGCAACCGGAAATCTGCGATCGTGTCGCCATTACGCAACGGCGAAGAAAGGCTTTTGTACGCAGCGAACGCGTGCGTTGCCCCTCCGTCGATCGATGGATCTCGAATCGATCCATCGTGGCCTGGATCTGAGAGTTCAGTGACATTTCGAAGATTAAATGAGTCTCAAATAAAGACCAAAATGAGTAGAAAATAGTACAACTTTAAGCAGCTTGAGCAGAACGAATTATTTTGCGGCGCCATTCTGCTTACGCCGTTGCTCGCGATATAAGTATCACGAATTACTATGCGCGTCCCATGCTCTGCCACGTTTACGATACTTTTACCTGCTTGGTCGAGTGCGCGAAGAAAGTTTTCCGCGGTTGCCCCTTTACCCTGCAGTTTTACTTCTCGATCACGATCCTGAAATTGTAGTATAGCTTGCCTCGAAACTCGGAAATTGTTTAACGGGTATTCATGGCCAAGCTCGTTCGTAATTCAATTATCTACGTCGTTTCAATTAAAATCCTGACCAAGGAAGAAGTTCAAACTGCGAAACAAAAAGATGTCCTTTTCAAGAAACTTGAATTGGAAATGCGTCCGATGCGTTCGCATTCATAACAATCTTAAGGAGAAGTGGCAGACAATGATCAGACACGCTAGGCAGTCGCTCGTACGCCCAACAAATTATTTCAATTAAATTTCCCGGAGAAAGAACTACACGTGGAATATTTCTTTTTCCTCTTTCCGTCCATTTTTTCACGAGAAAGTGTGTATATAACAAAACAGCTACTTTTCAAAGCAACAAAAACCTTTTCACCGGAAATTGCTTCGTTACCTTAATCAAACCGAAAATTAATTATTGGTTTGTTTAAAATGGGTTCCCGTTCTTTTCCATAGCGTTTGCATTGCAAACAATATATATTAGGTTGTCCTAAAAGTTTCTTTCACCGCGTGCACATTATATTGTCAGCATACACAAACAACACAATCTTCTGTTCGTTAATGTTTTATTATTCCTTAAGCTTCCTCTTTCTTAACCATGCCATTGGTTTTCTGAAAAACTACTCTGGCGACTGTAGCGACACTCACCAATGTGAAGTTATCGTTGTGAAGTTGGCGTTATATTTAAATGTTTAAAAAACATTATTTTCTTGTCTGTTACAAAATACAATTTGTTTAATCAATAGTTTGCCATCGAAGAAGTAGGATTTAAAATATTGTGATCAAAGAATTTAATTCTATTAAAATTTTGTTAATAAACTTCAGTCTAATTTATTTATTGGAATCTCTAATATAAATTCCCTAGAGATTTACCAAAAGCACATTAACCGAGAACGACACGAACTTTTGGGACAACCTAACACAACGTATAAAATCTCGTAGTAAACGAATACTGAAAATTCCGCCCGCTCGAATAGTTCCGGGCTAGTTTGCTCGCTGGGAAGTTTGACAAAAGAGCTCCGAGCGACAAGCAGCATTTCAGCGTGCGACCGTGTAGATAATAATCGGATTAGACGTAGTGGCCGTTGCCTTGGCCTAATTACCGGGCTGCGATGGGACCCTGTCTAATTAATGCACGGCGAGAGCTCGCTCCGTGACCAATGTTGGTCAATGGAAATGGATGATAACGGAAAGCGCGAGCGGTCGCCGTTTCCACCGCGCCGGCATGGCATCGCAGTCATCGTAAAATATTCATAACTGGCCGGTTTGCATCGAGTCGCTCCAACGAATTCTTTCGTAATGGAAACGCGACACGATTACGTGAATAGCGTTGCCTCGCCAACGTTCATTCAGTTCTTTTTTTTACTGTCCGCTTCGCCATTCGACGCGATATGCTTATTCCTTTGGATTTGTTTCGCGCGCAAGGTTGCGCATTTCGGTCGTGTGCTTCGAATACTGAACTTGCTTTGTCAATCATTAGCGAGAATTCTTCGCTTTTCGGTGGTCGGACTTTTTTCCCAGTTCTATCATATGATCGCGTCAGTTCGTGCCCGATTTGAAGATACAATTCAGTGGCCAAATTTGAAAGAATACAGCTTTATTAGTCATTCACCATTCTTTTCTGCAATTAGAAAAGTCTGCGACGTCTATGAAAATCGGGCACGAACTTATGCAATCATCTGATAAGTTTCCAAAAATTGACTTGGTCCATTTTTATTTGGCATAAAGATCCGCAGTTTACGTTTGGTCCGTGATAATCCGAAATCCAGGTTCCCGTGATGGGTGAGGATAATTCGAGGAGCGCTCGGGGATCGGCTGGATAGCTGTCCATAACAGGACGATCGAATGCATGGAAATCTGCGCGGCGTGGTCGAGCAGGAATGCAGTTTGAGCACGGTCTCTCGTTTGCACACGCTTGCGAGAGACCACGGTGGACCGTAACGCCGAGCCGTGTAACGCAAGCGGCTTCACCTTTCTCTCTTTCTCTCTTGCTTCTCCCTTTCTTCTTTCTCTCTTGCTCGTCTCGGCCTCCCCGTGTCTATCCTCCCGGCCTTGGGACGGCCTGACATTTCGCTTTTACGCGCCTATCCGCCCGGCTGACAACTGTCACGAGAGACCATTCTGCTTGGATGTGCTGCAGAGCTGTGCGGGAACCCGAAAATATTAGATGATTGTAAAAGAAAAATTATATAGTATTTTTTAATCGTAAAAATTTAACCATTGAATTTAATTTTCAAATCGGACACGAACTTATGCAATCATCTGATAGTGAAACACAGTTGAATAAAAGTGAATTTCCTCTCCTAATAATTTCGATAAATAGATTCGTTGGAAAATTGAGTCTTCATCTTCTGGAGGGAGAACGAGTTGCTGAAATATTGCTGTTTGCTAACCGTTCTGTCGTAGTATGTCTGAATCGTGCAATTATGAATCATTCCGTAGACACGCACAAGGGAGCTGGAATTGCAAGTTCTATCGACAGACTAACAATTAGTTCTTCGTGAATAGGTTTCGCATTGTTGCCATCGATCCGCCGTTCCCCTCGACGATTTTTTTCTTCCTGGTCGGCCGTTGACGGATTAGAAACGCGGATCGCGTTCGGTGAAAGGCATCAATCGTTCCTTTTCGTAATGCTGTTGCGACAGCCGCGCGAACATCGGCTGTAAAAACGGCTTTGGAAGTTTCCTGGGCTTGCCACGTAAATACTGCGCGTCCTTCGACGCGTTTCGACTATCGAATTCGGGATAACGTTTCGGGAGTCGAGGAAAATTACGAATCGAACGCTGGCACCGTTCTGGCATTGATCGATCTTTTCTTTAAAACTTGTAAAAATACGGAGACGTACTTTTCGATCGATTAAAATTATTTACACAAGAAATAAATCTTTATTCAGCTTCATCGCCATGCACACGATATATAAACATTTTATTTTGCATAAAGATGGTAATGTTCGGCCAAATTTGTTTATACATTTTGAGAATTCGCGGTTGTTCGTACAGAGGGTCAAAGGTGAAGTTCCTCGTGGGAACAAACAGTTCTATCATTCTCGCGCCGATAGTGCCGGGTTAACGTGTCGGAAGCATAAACAGCGATATATTTTTCAGCAAAGTAATCACTTCGACGAGAAAGTCGTCGTAAAACCACCTCCTCTGGAAACAGCTGGCGAAATAGAGAAAAGTCAACTGAAACTCTCGGGACGGTACACGTGAAAACCGTTCGAGTACGTGACCGTTTAAACCGCAAGGTTTCATAAAACGTTCATTACCGTCGACCACTGTCGCGCGTTTACGTGATACCGTTAAACGGTCGACGATAAAGTGTCCTGAACTCTGGAAAATTGTTTAACAGCGAAACCAAAGTGATTACGGTCTCCGCTATCAACGTCATAAATATTTTAATACGATCTTCCCCCCGCCTTCGTCGAAAAGCGGCGCGTGTGGCCCGCACGTTCCGGGCAACGCGACTGCAACGTACTCGCAATAATCATCCCCTGCACGGAAAGTTATTTGCAAAGTAATTTGCAATTTTCGTAAACGAATTTTAAGAAAACAAAACTCGAACATCAAGTAAAATCTTATTTTCTGTGGTAGTAGCCTTTTTAGATCTAAAATAAATTAGAATCGTACTAAATTCTTTTGTATTTTATAGCCTAGCATTTCTTGAAAATTGTTAAAAACTAGGACTCCATGAAGATCCGCAGTATACTAATATTTCCCATCAAATATAAAAAAAAATGTTGTAGTTATTTTTATCCAATAAGCGACGGACACCATAAAACAGCGAACAAATTGGAAATATTTTTATGACCTTTTTTTGCGACACCGACTGCTGCTAGAACATAGTCTTCGAGTCATTAAAACTTGTTTCTTGTTGCAGGGATTTGACACTGTCGAGCGGCTGAACGAGTCCGGCGAATTGAGGGACATGCTGAAGCCGTACCAGGTAATTAAAAGTTGTACATTAATTTCGCGATCCCTAATCAAGTTAATCTTTTCCTTCCATCAGCCTATCAATTCGTGGAATTATAATTACCTTAGCCTTTCGAGAACCGTCTGAAAAAGATCGTTTCATCGTTAACCTTCGCGCAGTGACTTGCCTGTCTCCTCGTCAATTTGATTTTCATTTCAAAAACAGACGTTTCTTCAAGAACACGTTCTCTAGATCCATACCACACGTTCCCTGAATTTCAAGCATGTAAGAGCGAGAGCTGATCGAAAGAAATTCTCGGATTCACCGTGAGATCGCGTCAGCTTGCAATCATACGAATGCACGGACACGAGAAGGCTGCCTATAAACGTTCGATCGAGGAATTATTTGACTCTCGTGGAATCCCGCCTTGGCTCCCAAGAATTCTACATGCGCGCCTGCGTTCCACGTCTTCGGAATATCTATGCTGCGTAGAAGAATGATCTCGGACTTATGACTGCGCGCGAACATAAAGGAACTTGAGCGGTTGCGCTGGGCTAACGTTTGCCCGTGCACCGCAAACGCGAACGCAAGGTTGTACGATCCTTTCACTTTTATCCGACGATATCTGCTGCCACCACCTTCCTTTTCCAACGCGATCATAAATTTCGATGTCGTGGCGATTGAGGTTTACCTTGTGTGCCGAGCAAAGGTCGTTTACACTGTGTCCTGCCACTGTCACTTTCCTCGTGGCCGCTCTTTCGGCACCTCGCCGCGGCCCTACCCTCTTATTTCTCCAACTTTTAATTGTGAACCATTCAATTTTTCATTTTGAACCATTATTGCTTTTGTCCGGATCTCGATGTTCACTTCAACACGAACATTGTCATTTTTTCGGACTCTCTAAGCGCTCTCCAAAGTCTTGAATCTGTCAAGGTTAATGCTAAAATCAACACTTATGTATATTCTGGACATTTAAAAGAAATATTAGGTTGGACGGAAAGTACTATTTTTTTAAAAATATATATTTAATATTATTCAATGATATCATTATCCATTATTTGTATCAACGACTCACTAGCAACAAGTTTTTTGATTTACAAGCAAAATCACCTGCTCATTTCAAGCACGACAGAACTTTCAATTAACGAATTACGAAAAGAATTACTTGCTCTGCGTACTTACTTTGGCTTTGTTTGTACCAAACGTTGTAATAAATCTCTCACGAGATTTCCTCAATACAAAAAACACAAATTCTTTGTAATACGAAGGCACAGTATTCATTCAATTCAGATCAGCATGAAAATCCTGAACAATCGAAGTACTTGCTCTGCGTAGTTTGGCTTTGTTTGTACCAAACGTTGTAATAAATCTCTTACGAGATTTCCTCAATACAAAAAACACAAATTCTTTGTAATACGAAGGCACAGTATTCATTCAATTCAGATCAGCATAAAAATCCTGGACAATCGAAGTGCTTTATGTAGCGACGCGAGAACGCTAAGATTGATCACAGCAAAAGAAATGCGAAGAAACATTGTAGACTCGATAAATCACTTCGACTTCCCGACACTTTCACGACAGCCGATTCGACAGTGAACATGTAGCGGGTTTCCGGTCGCGACGGTGTTAAATCATCAATGGTGTCGGAAGTATATATGGTTCGATTCTTATCGAGATTTCTGAGTCGACGGGTTTCGCTCTCATCGCCGAGGAAGTCAGTTTCTAATTGGGGACCCGTGGTAGCTCTTTGTTCGAGCACCGCCATTACTAAAACCGGCTCTCCATTAACAAATCGAGGTCGGTAGCCAACAAAGCGGGAGAAGAAACGTAAACAGAAATGACAGTAATTGAACGTCCTGAATGAGAAACGATCACCTCGTTCGCATTCGTGGATAGAGAGCCGAGAAATATGTGTCGGGAAGAAGTTGTCGGATGGTGCGCGACATTTTGTTAAGCGGTATCGTTCGAGCAGGCCTCTCAAGGTCGCCTGCTTTAATCAGCGTTAACATGTAGCCAAAGCAAGCGGAGCTGAAAGACAATTAACTAGTTCCGAGACTGTACATCGTACGAGTGCATCTGCCTCCTCACGGAGGAATATTTTACGCGGTGATTATGCGAAATCTGCGGGGAGCGGCTTGAGCATGACGGCGCATAGTTGAATATTTAGTCGGGAATTATTTCAGCGTTACTTCAAGCGTTGTAATTTAGCTCGTTGAACTTGTCTTGCCAATTTGATAAGTACTGATTTAGTATTAAATTTGTTATTAAGATACTTTACTCGAAAATTACTTATTGTTAGTTTAAGAGTTATGACTAGACTGCGGATCTTTATGCATTTGTAGCAAGATTGAGTAGATGAAATCCAAAATTTCATTCATCATCAGAAGAAATGACATTCGATTCAGTTTCTGATTGTTTCTGAATCGATGCAGACAATTTTTATTTTGCATAAAGATCCGCAGTCTATAGTTACAACTTTTGTCCCGAACGCTCATATAACACCCAGGAGGCCCAAAACAATTTAGTTTCAATTATGTACGTCGCAATTACCAATATAAAAATGTTTGCATTCATTGCAAGACACAGGAGCCAAATAGAAAATTCATTTTTTCTTTTAATTGTCTTATTAAGCTGAAATTAATACACCAATACCCTTGAATCTTCGTCATTCGTCTACTGCTTTAAATCGCACGTGCTCATGTTTGTCATAAATGCATAAAATCCGCAGTCTAGTGATTACAATAGTTCGATGGGTCGGAAAAACAGGTAATTCAACGACGCCCACGCCGCATCCTTTCGCCAGCTGGAATCTTTACGCAATTCTTGCGTAACGTGTATCATCGCTATTCTCATCTTTCCTCGCAAGGCATGCACACGTTTTGTTTCATTAACGCGCTGAATGCCAAGCGTACCGCGTCATCCCTGCTCAGGTGAAACTCTCGTCGAAGAATCGTGTATTGACGTTGTGTCAATACCCAGGTGGATTCCATTTAGTACGGTTTCCCATCGGCTTCAAGAAATGCCGCTGCGCAACGTTCGTACCTCGTTTTAATTTATACTCGCGGAGTTGTGCAAAAGTATTCTTTACGACGAGGAAAACCGGCCGTAGGTTTTGACATGGAGCCGGCAAAGTTTCGTGAACTTTCGTCGAGCTGTTTGAATGTCGATTCGCGGAGGACACGCAATTTCACGCAAGGTCGTGTGTCGTATTCCTGGCTGCGGAGAGATAGCATTCTCGGTGATCTTCGTTGGCTTTGAACCAGTTTCAGTAACGCTGTACATTTAGATTCATTGTAGTATTCGGTTCGTGGGTGTGAGGACGGCGGTGGAGCAATAAACCGATTACGAGTGAAAGGGAAGCGTTTGATGAATCTGTTGAAATTTTGTCGAATTTGTTGAATTGGTGACCTAACACCAGTCGAAATGATGGTCGGCACGAATCTAACGAGTCGAAACGAGAGGTCACCCTCTTAAAATAATAGTTTTTAGAAGAGTCATAACTAGACTGTGGATCTTTATGCAAAATAAAAATTGTCTGCATCGATTGCAAGGAATAGAAACTAAATTGAAAGTTAATTCTTCCCGTAATTATTATTTAGCGTTGCACATTATCTGGGCGCTTTTGATTAGTGAAAAACCCCATCGTTTGCATTATCGAGAAATGAGTTTGCAATCCTGGAAACTAGTTAAGCAGTTCTGAACAGATTTTATAAAACACATTTACTGCCACCATATTGACTGTGATCAAAACGGTCCAACGCCTCCACTGCATCCATGACCCTAATGCATGCTTGCAAGAATATTGCATGACGATTTTCCTGCCCGCGTCATCCGTAGGACTCTTTTTATAATACATTAAAATAGAAGAGCGCGGAGGCGTAGTTAAAACAATAGTGGGCTCTACCGCGTGGATATTATAGCAAAGTGAAAGTGTCCGTGGCTGGTCGATCCATATTTTCGAGACGCAGATCAGCGTAAGCCAAAGTATCTATTCTTGTTTCCCATATCGCCCACATCGCATCGCCGCCGCGAGAATTTCCCGAAGAATGCAGCTGAAAATTAGTAAAAGTGAAAGCCGCGTTACGTAACCGGTGTCGACGAAACCGCATGGGTTGAAAATTAACGTGGAACCAGGATTGTCACTCGCGTTTTATGGTCCCCCCTGAACAATCTCACCCCGTCGACCGCAGACACGAACAATCACAGAAGAAACCGCTTGGATATCTCTCAATCGAGCAGTTCTTCGCTTCGCTTTACCCTTTCCGACTCGTGTTAGCCGTGTTATAGTGCAACGCCCGTTCAACTATACGCTACGAGCAACATTCTACAACTTGGATAACTATATTACCGCGGCGTTCTGCAATTACACCGCCTACCGAACCACCTGACACACCGAGCTTTCTAATTAAACGAGATGCTCGATCTGCATAATTTATAAAGTTACCGATCACCATCGTCGCTGCCGTATAATTCGATCCGTATTATTTATTATCACTTGCTGTGCGATTGCCGATGCTTATGCAGATTATCCCGCTCGGTTGCCGATTCGTTCGGTTATGAAATCTGCCTTAATTGATAATCATATTGCAATGTAGAACGTCGATATGTTATTTTAAAGCCACTAAAATCGTTGCAGGATAAAAGACATTTCTATTTGGCTCCCGTTTCGAGCAACTGATAGAGATAATTATTATTTTGTACGAAGGGTAACAAATAACTAAAATTATTGCAGGAAAAGAGAAATATCTAACCGGCAAACGTTTCGTGCAATTGATAGGAATAATTTGTATTTTGCATAACGGTGAACGGTCTGGTAATAAATAACGTAACAAAGGTCCGAATGTAGTCCGGTTTTTTCTCAATAAAACAAAGTAAAATAAATAGCGACTGTCATTTTCATTTCCAGAGCGACGACGCGTGCACGGTGTGCCTGTTCTGCGGCGGCTACCAATGGCAGCTGTGCCCCGTGTGCAACGGTAGCAAGAGGTCCGTGCACCGCAACGACTTCACCGCGGAATTCGTCGCGCTGAAATGCGCGAAATGCGACGTGAACGGTCTGATTCGCTGTCCCCATTGCTGAAGGACGAGAGGCTCGCCATATCGAGACCCACCATCGTCCTCGAGGCCAGGCTCCGGACCCCGCAGGCTCTACACCACTCTCTATTTAAGACTAAGGTGCTACCCGAGCGTATATTGCCCGAGCGTGCAAGCGCTGCTCGCAAAAACCCGCTCGAATTCTGTCTTAGATTTTCCGGATGGGGAAAACGATCATCCCAATAAAGTCGCGCCTCCCCATTCCCGGAAATCTCCCGCTCACGGATCCAACGAATCGAGTGCCACGAGCACGATCCGGGAATTCGAGATAACAGCGGCGCTTGTATGCTCGACCCCGACTACTGAACACGATCCGCGGACGCTGATTGCGCGACCACGACCGTGAACTGTAAAATATCGGCTAATAAAGCTTATCTAATGTTTTGTAATATGCAACTGATCCGATCGCTGTTCTCTTCTCTTTTTCCACCGCCGCTCCTCGTTTCCTGCCTGCCCGCTCCTTCTTTTTTTACGACACGACTATCGCGCTTTTATGAGAATCCATTCGTTCCCGACGGAGCTACCCGCGCGCGCTCCTGTTTCAGTCTACTATGATATTAGTTAAATCATTACACTAACGAGCATTACTAATTCAACACACTTTAAATCAGAATTATAATACTTTTTTATGAATGGACCAAACGACTTCAATTTCTCTGTAAGGCTAGAAGAATTAGTTTAGTAAATAACGTTTTACAATTTCTTTCGAAAAGTCGAATAACTTAAACAGTCTTAGCTGACTATATTTCTACACAATCATGAATCATAGATTTCTAAAAAGCGTTAAGCAATCGCCGGTAGGTAATACGTTCCTCGCTGATCAACGCTGAAAACGCACGAAGATCGATGTCTGGGTTTCCCTGGCAAGTGGAACGAGCCAAACACGCCAACCGTTCGCATAAGGAAGGACCGCGGGAAAATCGGATCGAGAAAAGTTCCGACTAATAAATCTCGCAGACCCGGCACTCGCTCCGTACCACGTGAAAGATTCGGATCTCGGTCCGTGACGGATTAAACGACCGACTCCGCGTTAATTGCGAGACTCTTTTGCGTCGTAATCAGATCATGCAGCGAAAGTAAGCTAACTGTGCCGCATAACTCTTTGTGCTCCGATTACTGGGCCGCGTTCGGCGGATTCCGTTCGAGGATGCCGAGATCGACGCGCCGGGCTTTCCATTTCTCTGCTTTGAGTTTCCGTCTTCCGTCAATCTTGATCCCGCTTGATAGCAACTCACAAAATCGACTGAAATTATTTGAAAAATCCCATCAGTTACTATAACAAGCAAGAAATATCGATTCTATCAAAGAGGAAGTCGACAAACATAAGAATCAGACTGCGGATCTTTATGCAAAATTAGAATTGTCTGTATCAATCGAAATCATATATTAACATCTTCAATTTTATAAATTTTCCATGGAATTGTCCGTATCGATCGCAATTTATTTCTTCCCCTAATGATTTCAATAAAGGAAATCATATTTTCGATCAATTTTGAATGTTATCTACTCAATTTTGCTATAATAAGACTGTAGGCTTGCCCAACTATCCTAGGAACACTATGGATCGCCTGCTCGTCGGATTTATGCCTGTTGTTCCATTTTATTACTTCCGCGCGATTATCCCCGGCCACCGACTGCCAGAGAAAGTCATCCGGATGAATCATTCCATTTCCAGAGGGATGATCCGCCACAATATATTCCCTTCAGCCTGGGATGTATTATGGCCGGTATAAGTTTGTTGCGGACCAAATCTACGGAGCTGTTTTTCCTGTTTCTCCTTATTGGATCAAGTCATCTCGATGATATTGATCACCACCACGATCTACCGAAGTGGGCAATCGTATTATCCGAGCGTCGAAATCTCTAGTTGCGGTACTATGTTGTCATACTTACAGGATGACAGGAAAAAAACATCAGAGGTCGTTACCTCTTCTGACAACATCAACATCTCAGGAATTTACTGGCCGAGGTCGTTTCAAGGTCGAGATATGTACAGGTTTGAAGTGAAACGTTCATTACAGGCTCTAATAAAAAAGTTTTAGAAAGTGTCTTTTTTATTTTCTTATGTCATTCTTGCAAATCACAATTTTTTAAAAATCTTGCATGTCATTTGCTAAACCAATTCTTCTAACATTAAAGAAAAGTCAGGTCGTTAGTCCTGATTATAAACAAGTTAATAAACTGTTTTAAAGTATTTTAAAGTGTTTTAAATTTTCATTACAGGCTCAGACGAAAAATGTAAAAATCGTGACCTTTTTTATTTACACATTAGCTAGTAAAAGAATCCTTCTAACGTCTGAAAAAAATCTCAAGCTGTTGAGTCGAATTTCGAAAAAGTTATTCGTTTTCCAAAGGTGTACGAATACTTTGTACGTCCACGAAGGTTAATAATACGAACATGATGTTCTTTCTGCCCATTGTCAACGCAGTGTGCGCCGCCGCGGAGATCTGGTTTACGATTGCAAACCTCATTCCGCGAGAAAAAGGTCGGTTTCGAACGTTATTTCATTTAGCTATGGAAAAAAAGGACAGGGAAGAAAAGAAGACGGCACAATGCCAGCCTTCGGTCTTGGCCGCGTTTAATTGCATCATCGTCTGAATCGGCCGCGTAAAGTAGGTTCCGTCGAGATGCATAAAAAAGAAATATAGGACGGAGACGATGCGTCGCTGAGGAGAACCGATGTCGTCCAGGAAAGACGAGCTTCCGGTTCCCTGGAACCTTTAATTGCGGAACTCGCGGCGTGCTCGTTAATCGCGGATTTCACACGCGTGTGAACCTTTCCGTCGTGTGGACGGACAAGGTGAGAAATCTGACAGCGGCCCTGGGAACGTCGCTGACTGCGCGCGGATGAGATTGTTGTAGATCGCGTCGTTATCGGATCTACAATCCCTTCCGTAAATCACCGGACTCTTACTTATCTTCAACAAAATGATAATTGAAGAATACAAGCTTCCAGCCTGATTTTACTGTTTTATTTTGGTCAGATGTAGCTGTTATACGATAATATTTCAATGTAAAAGTAAATATATACATACACTAGTTGAATAAATGTTTGTAACCTGTCTGGTAACTGAACTTGTGACAACTAAATGAATACGACACGAGGCGTTTATAAAATATCGACTATTCGAACACAGTAACTGTGTTTGCGTCTTGCAGGAGGAATAATCTCGACTGCAATAACAAACTTTAAACGAGCCAGGCAAAAAAAAAAGAATGACAACCTGACATACATCAAAGAAATGTAATAAACGTACCAGATGAAAACAACAGAGCGGCACAATACAACAGAAAAATAATTTCCATAGCACAAAAGCACTGGACAGCAAACAGAGAAGTAGCAACAACCGTGAAAATCAGCATTTACCATATCCGTATTATTTTATTTTCTTTACAGATATTGCTTTGCGTGTCTAAAGTGGAGTCAGCAAAGCAATCACCCCGATTTCAATTACAGGCGGACAAATAAAATACGAAATGGAAGCAAAGTGTGGGCAGCACCACTTCGTTGCCAGCTGCGTAGCGAGTACGGGGGTTTAATAGAACCGGTGCTAGCCGCTAATGGTTTTAGCGTATGTGATGTACCAATGAAGCATCTTCGTTGAATTGAACGTGTAATAAGCCGAATCGATCGCATACTCTACACTTCAAAAAGTATATTCGCACCGGATAGGGAGCAATTAGCTGGCATGCGATGTCGCAATACACCGAATTTATGATGCAACGTCGCGTCAGCCAAACTCAAATCGTGAAACGCAAAACCACCGTGGAAAGCCGCACGTGCGCTCCGCGTCTACACCTCGTTTGCCTTGTTTAACAATTCCGAGTAACCGTGAAGAAACACAACACCGTAATTTCCGCTTATCTCGGGTACCGAGAACGAGAGGTGCGAATCGGAATCTTACGTGCGGCGAGATCATTTAAACTTTATAATTATGCCATTATAGAAAGTAAAAGTAAAAAAACCTGAGTAATCTCGGTTTTGCATTTCTATAATATAGAGGATGTAGCCGGACGGGTGGTACTACCGAGCAGGGAGTGATACTACATTTAAAAATACGTCAAAACAAAGGAATAACATTGTTTTGTTCGACGCTTCGTTTTCGAGAAAATCAAGTTTGAAAAAGCAGCGAATACACGTGCTATTGCAAGGGAATCATCTGACCATGATATCAACCAATTCTACTTTCTGCATAGACTAAAGCACGCGAACCTGGCGGAACTTCAAACTCGATTTTCTCGAAAACGAAGCGTCAAACGAAAAAATGTTATTCCGTTTTTTCGACTTATTTTCACATGTAGAATCACCCCCGCTCGGTTGTATCACCCATCCGGCCCAGAGGTGGGCGTTATTTGGCGAAACAAATATTTCAAATACTATTTAATATTTTAGATTTTATTTTGGTGAAAGAAAATAGTTGTTAAATATAATAGTTTCTATCTGAACAATTTGATCCACAAAATAAAATATTCCTATTTTAACAATCAGAAACACGAAATAAAATATTTTACTTTTTGCATTGTCTATCTTATCGTTAAGAAACGATTTACACTCATAAATGTATTGAATTCGAACCATTATTTTCAGCAATAATATTTAAAATTAAAATTGAAAATAAAGACAAAACATAAATATTGTCAAGATTCTTCAAATAAAATACTATTTTCGAAAAAATTACTGCGTCAAATAAATTATTTTATTTTCATAAATTACTGCGTCTAATAAATTATTTTATTTTAGAAAATTACTGCATGGAATAAAATATTTTATTTTTAAAGTAGTACACATACTTTAAAATAAATAGGATTATATATATTTACTATTTACTATTTAAAATACTATTTTCCCCAGCTCTGTGGTCCGGCCATTTGGCCACAAATACATTGAAGTGATTTGAAGCCAGTAATTCGCCCGCGTAATAAAGTTACTGTCAACAGTTGTCCACAAACGTTTCAACGTTTAGTTATTTTCATGAAGTTAAAAATGGATAGCAAAAAGTTAAAAACTCGTTCCTTCCAGCTTTATGAGTTTAAACTTTGAAATACATCAGCGAGGAAAGTTTTATACCACTCTCTCTGCAGTCCTGATCTGTTTCCGTGCGATTACCATTTAGTTTTATCCGCGTGAAACTTTGTCAAACAGCGTCAAACCGGCAATTGATTCATTTCTTGCGAGTAAGACTTAAGTGACGTTATCTCATTCATTCTCTAATCTTGTGTAATGAGGTAGGATAAAAAGTGAAGGCCGACTCAAGCGAATTTGACCGATTTTAGTGGAAGGCCACTGCACTTTCCAGATCGGAAATCGCGGTTCGGTAGACGAACAGGCTTGAACATAGGCCGTGCCAGTTATGCAAGTTCGTTAGCGACGGATCAACGGTTCTATTTAAATTCCGTTTATTAACGGTGTTAGATCGGCGGCCTTGTTGCGGTGAAGCACGCCTTCGCGTTGTCAACGGAACGTCACGTACATTGTCGCGTGTGTCCGGGGGAACGACACCTTCCGGTCGGGATTTTAATCCGCTGGCTCGATCGTCCACCGTGGGACACCGTTTCTGTAAAAATACAGGATCAGTCGTCTAAGACGAGCCACTCGAATAACCTTGATATCCAATATTAACCCTTAACACGCCATTATTCAAAATATTGTGAAGATTATTCAAAATATCTTGGTACCTAATCAATTGCAAAAAATATTTAAGTATTGTACGAGACGTTGTATCAATTTCATATCCATAATAAAAATGAAAAGAAAGAAGGGAATTATTCTAGGTCGGAAGAAATGTTTCATCTTCGAGTTAGAATAGCTCGAGTAGGCTGCAGATCTTTATGAAAAATAAAAAATATTCGCAATGATTGCAGGACACAGGAGCCAAATAAAAATAGTATTCTTCTTTTCAGTGTCCTATTAAGCTGAAACTAATTCATTGGTGTCCTTAAATATTTTTAACATGTGTACATTGTACATCTTCAATTATAAATGCATAAAATCCGCAGTCTTGTAATGATTGAGACATATGTAACTCACGTGGCGTTCAATGTGTGAACGCTGCCGCGGCTGGTGAACCGGTGTAAATTTAACCGTGCGCCGTTGCATCGCAGCCGGGTTATTTCAGAACAGCTCGGGATCGCTCGGAGCACTGAATTGTCGAACAAAAGATCGACTCAGCTCGACCGGGCCTCGCGGTGCGGAATTGCGCTCGAAGAATCGATACCGGAGTAGCTGGAGGTGGCTCTAAAGTTTCATCCGACTCTGTAACGCCCGGCTAATGCGCCGACACCCTCTGATGACGGCTATCGATTGGTACACTTGACCATTAAACAATTTCAGTGGCGGTACACGTGACCAGCCGCATAACTAATAACCGTTAGTCGAACGCCGGCCTCTTTCGTTGATTCTATTAAAAAGTTTAATCGAACACGGAGCGTGATGGACGCTCCTTAATAGGCCTGATTATTAAGCTTGCCTAGAGTACACGGTGACATTTAGAGTTGTTTCGTCGTGAATACTTATTAAGTATCGACGTTCGCGACCTAAGCCGTTAGCAATCAACGTCCTGGCTTGATGGCTGACTCGTGACGTCAATGTGGATCACGGGACTCTGAAAGGATTACCATATTTTAGAAGGAATAATGACGGATAATATTGGGAAGACTCGTTTCTTGTTACAGAGTGATAGTCGATATTCTAGAAGTTCTGCATTTTCCACGGTGAAATAAATCCTTTCTGAAATTCATTAAAGTCAGTAAAGATGTAGAGAAGAGCATTTACATACGCGTATAATAATAAACATATAAATGACAAGAGCTCGACAGAAACAGATGATGTCCAGAATTTCTTTGTGCTTTCCTGAAACATGAAACCGCCTTTGAAAAAGCGAGGACACGGCTGTGTTGAACACGATACAACGACCGGAAGATAGTTAAAAGTAAGAAAGCGGACTAAATAAAAGAAAATCGACTTTCACGGTCAATGATCTGCAAGAATCTAGAAAAATGGCAAACAGACAATTTAGAAGAAAGGGTTCAGCACCGTCGACCTTGACTCGATGTTAATGCCTCATGCAGAAACAAGTTGGAAGAATAGAAAAAGGCTCAGAGAACCCACCAATCCTAAGAATAAAGAAAAAATCCAGTTTCAAAAGTGTTAAGCAGCCATTACAGGGGAAAAACTGTGAATGACGAGGAGGGACATGGCATTGAGGTCGACTTTGGCTCAATGTTAGTGCCACCGCAGAAGTAAATCGGAGAAATAGAAAAAAGCCCGGAACCAACCGAAAGAATAAAGATAAAATCCAGTTTCACACGATCGGCTGATGAGATCAGCTTCCCATCGAGACGAAAAAGTGGAAAGACAGCCATTCAGGGGAAAAAGTCTGAATGACGAGGAGGGACACGGGATTGAGCACCGTCGACCTTGACTCGGTACTAGACAAAGCGGCGCGTATCCAGGTTGCAGCGGTCTAGGACACGTGGCCGCGGACGAAACGCCGAGAAACGTTCTTATAGGCGCGCGCGCGCATACACGGCCTGCGTTGTCCCAGGCAACCCAGGGAAAAAGTCGAGGATGCAACGCCGCTACGTCAGCATACAATGAACTCAAATCGATCGGCGACTACACCAGTTGCGCCATTGCATGCGTACGGTTGCACGCGTGACCAAATCCACAGATCATCGGATCGATGCACGAACGCTGTTGCAGATTTCACCGAATTCGCCGAGTTTTTTATTTTTCGATAAATACAATCAGGTTTGCATGGAAGTTCGTTTTTTCCCTATCGGTCCGCAAATGGAAGTTCGAAATAGTTTTTTTAACTCTCTGCGCGGCTTTCGTTGATTGTTTATTTTCATCTCGAAAAGGTTTAAAGATTAAACACAGAAAATTCTTCAATATATAGATGCCGTTTGCCGAAGTAGCATCCGGAGACTTGTCTCCGATTATCTACAAGCATCTCGAACGCATATATGTATTTATTGTTCACGGAAATCTGACTCGATTTGAATTGGATTCGACATGAAATTTTATTGATACACACACGGTGTCCCGGTTGAAGTTTCGCTCCAATCATTTCCCGAACTATGCGTCGTTTCAGAAGATACGTCACATAAAACCAATCCTGCTTCGGGGGGGTCTGTTTTATGGTGATCATAAATCTTCCGTAGGTGGAAGTGCTTCCGAGTTTTTAAGGTGACCGTTGCTTTCTCATACGTATGGTCTTGTTTGGATAGGTTTGTAGCCTAGCTCGAGAAACTTTATGCATTTATGGCTTATAAAAATTGTAGTTCACGTACGTTCGATCTGCAGTGTTCGCAGTATCTTCAAATCTGTCTATAAAAGTTGAAAGTTCCATAAACATGTGCAGTCTGGTGATGAAATGAACATCACGGACCTTTGGTAAGTGCCCTAATTGCTCTTAAGCAGCACATTACCATAAGTACCATCGTTTCATGTCATTTCGAAAGAGAAGTCTGAGTAGCTTACTGGATTTCCTGCCCTTAGAATTCACTTATACATTTATTGACACGGGCAAAGACGGTCCCGCAGAGAAATCCGTTGATTTCATCGATTTTCTGAAGACCGAATCCTCAAATTATCAAGTTGTACCACCAATTGCACCACACCGTGTATTAACCATCTACACCACTGAAAATTGCTGTGCCATTATTCAAAATATTGTTTACATTATTAAATATATCGGTAGCTAGTCAACTACTAACCATTTCGGTATATAGAGGTATTACACCAATTTCATATCGATAAAATGAAAAAAATCATATAGATTGGATACATTCTAGGTCAGAAGAAACGTTTAGTTTTCGCGTTAAAATATCTGCAAGTGCAAAGAGTTAATTTCGCCCGCAATTTCGGTCGAATTCGCGACAGTGCGTTGCTGAAGCGGCGCGTACGTAGAACGTATGGCCGTGGTGTAGCAGGGAAAGTGGAGCGAGACGGGGAAGTGGGTGAAAGGGGTGTAGTATAAGGTTGATGAGGGTGTAGGATGGCTGTAGGGGTAGGAGGGAGATATGTGTGTGGACGAGGGTGGTCGTCGGTGTCTAAAATCAGAGAGGAACGCCGGCGCGGCTGGTTTGCCCGCGGTACTGTGTTCGCGAGCGCAGAGCTCCAGGGGTGGGAAGGTAGAGGTCGACCTTGGGTAAACCCCGATCGAAGCGGTCCTTGAAATCCTTGCATCCTTATCAGGCGGGTAGGGAATCCAGCCCACGTGTCCGTGGTAGTCTGGGCGAGAGGTAGACGGGCAGAGAAAGCGAGGAGCAGGATCGGGCGTCTTGGAACACGGTTGCCGTAGCTCTTCTGTTGTTACGAGCAACAAGTCTCGTAGCTGAGCTGGCCGAAGGTTTTATGCAGTGCCGGGCAAAATATTGTAACGAAGTCTCTCTTTCTCGAAATAAATGGACACACTTTTAACAACCGTAACGTATTAATTATCGGAGGAAGGCAACTTGTCTCTTTCTCTGTTTCGCCTCTATCGTCTTTGACGTCTAAATAAGACGTCCTTTCGGTCGTGTCTGTCTCTCGACTCTCTTTCGTTCCAGCGTCGTTTTCATAACGACTTTAAAATATTTTATTCTATGTACATATCTGGTTATCGAAATAAAAATGATTGATTTGTCGAAACTTTTCGTTCTATTCAAAGTAGCATTTTATTTATACGACCGTAAGGTAATATTTTGAATATTTCTTCTCGAAAATTTTTGCCCAGGTCTGGTGGTATGGTGTGCGACCTCGCGTCACGTGACGTGCACCGGAGCACCGGAGAAATTCAATGAGAGCGAGGGTAATGACGATGGAATACCGGGCCGGGCCGGGCCGGACCGGGCCACGGCGAACGGATCATCGGGGAAAGAGATGAAGAATAAGCGTGGAGGGGGTAGTCGGAACTCACCAGCCTCGCGAGATACGCTCCGATTAATAAACTCACAACTCTCCCTCTCTCTCTCTTTCTCTCTGTCTCCTACATCCTTGGACGGTTATTTTTACCGTGAAAGCACACCGGCGCGACGCGCGACAGCGTGTTGGGACTTGTTGCAAGCTTCCTCGTCGCGAAATTAGCAGTATTGGAACAGTGATTAGGTAACGCTCGGGCTTTTTCATTAGACGGCTAGGACTGTCTAGCTATGATGTCGGTTCGCGTGTCGTCGTTAGCGTGTCGTATAGGACACGGTGTTTCATCATGCGACCGCCGGAGGAATGTTACGTCGTCTACGCTGAGGATATACTGTGCCGGGCAGGCTACCCCGGTCGGGGACGGGTCGGTAAAATGGCGAGAACGCGTGACGATAATTCGGCCGCGTGTAAGTTCAAGCACCCCCGGCCTCGCAGCGTACAGTTTCAAGGTCGTGCACGTGCTGGGAACCGCGTCGAGTGAAAACTGATACCTTTTGCGGACACGTAAGAGTAAACGAGGCGTGATCCGATGTAGAGCACACGCCGTCGATCGTAATTAAAGGAGGAAAGTACGCGCGTGCGGACGGGAAGATGAAAATTCGAAATTGCGTCCTCGTGGTGATGTTGAAGCGGATTTATGGACGAGCACTGTGGCTAGGTTGGCGGCGAAGCTGGGATCTAGATCAAGCGGTTCCTGAAGGGTTTTACGATGCATTTTTTTGTCCTTTTATTTAAACACTTTAAACCCTTCTGGGTTTATTTCGCTTCTACAAGAATGACTACAAGCGAATACAATAATCTTCGAAAAAAGAATGAGTACAAAGACAAGCTTCAACATTTGGTTTCGCAGTGTCATTGTAATCATTCACACCTACAGCGTGGAAGATATTTCCACCGACGAGAACGGCGAATCCATAAAATTCGTCATATATCAAAAACATATACCGTATCTCTGTGTATGAACCGAGTTCACCCTCTGTTTGCAAAATAAATAAGTATGGATTTATAGTGGAGCAGCGAGGTGAGCTGTGCGGTGAAAAAAAAGAAAAACAAAGAAAATACATATGTACTTTTTCATTAGTATGTGTCGAAATGTTGTCACGAATGTTGGTTTGTTTTCACCGCGCCGCTATCATCGATGCTCGCAGCTCCACTATAAATCCACCCTAAGTGTGCAATCCATGTCGAATGCATTTCCAGAATCGATCACCTGCAAAAGCGAACTCTTTATGAAAAGTTTCGTTGCACGTTCGCAACTGGCTTTCTCATGTCACATTCAGTTTAGAAAGCCGTTTATTTCCGATTCGCATCGTTCCGAGTGCACAACACTGACTCGAATTACAACAGACAAACCGAAATAATACCGAATAAATGAACAGGTAAATACTAAAGAGTACAAACATGTATCAAGAAGTATAACTAGTGAAACTAAACAAGAAGAAACACGCCATTGATCGGCGAAGAAGTGACAGCGACCATGCTCATGAATAACGTAGAGCTGACTGAAGCAAACAATAAGTATCAGAAAATAACAAAAAAAAAGAGGGAAAGAAGAGAAATATTGTAGGAACAACGAGCCCCTCGGCCCATGGAAGATATGTATCCGAGAATAAATAAACAAACAATCGCAGGGTCGAGCGAGCCCTTAGGTCGGCATCGCCCTCGGCGTGTCGGGCTACCCGGTACATAAATAGCGAGAGGAAGAAGGAAGCTAACCGCGAAGAGGAACAACAACGAACGGGGAAGTTCGAAAGGGAAAAACGTCGAGCAAAAAGGAGATGCACTATCGGCACGGGTAGCCAAGCCGAGACCTTCACCGAGACCTAGTTGGTCGACATTGCCCCTGTGTTGTGTTTGCCGCACCCCGCCCTGGCGTCTCGCGCCGGTAAACGCGGGAGAAGCGTTGCTGAACGCAACCCCCTACCGTGCCGATCGTACCGGCAAGCTCCTTGGCCACCCCCTAGTCACCCCTCCAACCTGCTAGCGCACACCGTGTTTCACCCTGGCCTAGGGATTGCCTTGTTTCCCCTGTGCCTCCTCGTCCCGCACCGTTCCGTCCCGTTCCGTTCGTCGGTGTGTGCGACGTTGTGACGCGTAGCCTGGCCTAGGCTAGGGCCGGAAGCGGGGTAGGAAGTATAGGGGGTTGTAGGATCTACACGAGGGTCAAGGAGGGAAGAGCAGGATGGAGGGCTCAAGGGAGCATCGTGCGGACGCAGGCGCGAACGCAGACGCAATAAGTCGGCGAAACGGCGCCGAGCATTCCGGCAACGGCAGACAACGCGGCACGATCCAAGCCGAGGTAAACGCCGTGCCACGATCTCATTACGTCGCATCCCCTTTCAGCGTGTAGAACAACCGCCGTCGAACAGACGGAACACCACGAGCAACCATGGGAGTCGTGAAGACTGCTTCCGAGAGCATCCTCGAGGAAACCATCCTACCTAGCGAGGAGGCCAACTACTCGGTCCAAGGACACGCCGGTAAGTTCGTTGTCGTCCGTTTTTTTTTTCTTACACGGTGATTTTCAGCGATCGTTCGACACCGGCCAATATTCACCTCTTAACTGCGGGATTTAGTTTGAATTATACCCCACACAGTGCGGAATTGAGATCAAGCAACGACAAGTATACGCGTCGACGCCGGGCAAACGGTCCTATTATAATTACATTTTTATTTGCCGCTTCTTCACTCGTGCAAGTACGCGAAAACCACGTTGATTCGTTCGGTTAGATGCAAGTAAAGATCGGATCTCGCGAAGGAAACTCTGCTCTCAAAGCTGGATGTAAAATATGCCGAACAACTTCCGTGTTTTTCGTCGGAACAGAATTTAACCTAATATTTGATACAAAATTAAGAATTTATTCCTGAAATTATCGTTATCGCGCCGCAACAGAGATTTGGATTGACGTGTATACGGATCGAACGCAGCTAACTAGTTGATATTTGTTGCTGGTGGTGTTGTGTTTCCCGCGGGACGACGCGTATCGTGGTGCAACACGTACACATGTAATCCCCGCGGTTTCGTCGAGTTCGTTGTCGGCGGAGATCGTTCTCAGAACGCCGGGACTAATCGCAAGAATTTAAAGTCAACGCGTCCCAGCCGCCCACACGAGCCACTGCTAACAGGTGTTTGGAGATACAGATATACTGGCCGTTCCGCGCCGCGCTGCTTCCGTCTATATACTCTGCTCGAGGCGCACCAGCCGGCCAACTTGACTCACGGAATTAAGGATCCCGCTCTCTCGATCTATCGCACCCAATGACGATCGCCCACCAACCGGATGGTGGGAATCCAGCCACGCGATTAGCGGCTTGTGGTCTCGACCGATTAGACCGGATTAGCGGCTTCCTTCGATAACCCCAGACATTCATCATCCCCCTTGCGCGCGAACAGGGATTTTATTTTTAAAGCGCGATCGCCGGTCGATACGCGTGCTGCGAAATTACAACAACCGGCGCGGAAACGAGAACTTACGGTGGACTGTTTCCCTCTTGTTTTTCAGAACGATTGCGAACGTCCGCTTTTACGACCAATTTCTTTAATATAGGCAGAAGTTTTTCAATTGCAATGGGCAATTTAAAATTGCTTCCAAATAATTCCATTCTATACAGGGTGTGGCCGGACGGGTGGTACAGCCGATCAGGGAGTGATACTACATTTAAAAATACGTCAAAACAAAGGAATAACATTGTTTTGTTCGACGCTTCGTTTTCGAGAAAATCAAGTTTGAAAAAGCAGCGAATACACGTGCTATTGCAAGGGAATCATCTGACCATGATATCAACCAATTCTACTTTCTACTTTGAAGCACGCGAACCTGGCGGAACTTTAAACTCGATTTTCTCGAAAACGAAGCGTCAAACGAAATAATGTTATTCCTTTTTTCCTACTTATTTTTACACGTAATAATCACCCCTTGCTCGGTTGTACCACCCGTCCGGCCACACCCCGTATATTAATTCTTTTCTTTGTACGGATATAAAATTGATATAACACCAACACGTTTAATAGTGTGAACAACATTTAGAATAATGGTACAGCAATTTTTAGTGATGGCTTTTTAAGACTATGAACTTCATAGTATGAAGGCGTGCGTCGATAGTTGACGTACGTTACCGCGCCGTACGGCTGGGTCACCATGGACCCGATAGAACGTGTAGTCGATAGAGCAGCTTGTTCGATGTGCCGCGCAAATGTTTACATTTCGGGGCGGCTCCGCAACAAAACATAAACGTACGCGGAATCGTTGTTATTATCCGGCTGTTTGGAACGTGTCGAATTCGCGGACAACGGTGAGCAATTAATTTGGGGTACGGTTTCAAAGGATCGGTGCGAGTTACGGGTGCGGAGGCGGGTTAATTATTTCGATTCCGGTGTTTTTAGGGAATATTATTTAGATGCTAATTAACTGTCGTGCGCGTTGAATGCAATCACTTGGCGATTGTTTCGCCATGGTGAATCCGACCGGTGGAATATATCATTTCTCGGCGACGGGGTACGCGTGTCGCGCGTGTGACAGCTTGTTTGTGATTGTTCCGGGCCGGTTCATAGAATTCCGTATATAAATGCGGATTCGCGGCAGGAATTATCACGGTTGTAATATTTCTACGGGTATCCTTAGGCTACCGGGTGGGGACAAATGCTTCGTTAGTTAAGTAATACGATTGATATGCAAACGATATACGGATGGAAATCTCTTTTTACTGGTAATCCGTCGTCGTCGTCGTCGTCGCAGAGGCTGTTCTCTACCGTTTCTAAAAGACATCGTGTCTCGCAGATTTGCATAATCTCGATCGAGAACAACTCGATACAAAACCGGACACGGTAAAAACAGTTTCCTTTGTAGAACGCTAGAGTAACTTGCCTTTTCTTGGGTCGTTCTTCCATTATGCCAACGTCGACCTGTCTCGGACGGAGTCGCGAGAACTTTAACGGGAAAAGTGACTTGCAAAAAGTTCTTCCCCCGCTTGGGGCGACTCCCTTTCATTATACAGTTGCTACCAAAAATATGCCCGCGTTGTTTAACTTTCTCCTGTAGGGTGTCTCGGAGATCGATATTTTTTTGCGCGATATCTGCTTTTTCACGTAGTTCCACGTTGTTTGACCGTCAGAAGGCGATGGCGTTGGCGAGAGTACTTATTGTTTGAGAAACGTGCTAGTGTTTGTTCTCGTTTTAATCGGAAAAATGTCACGAACATGCGTTAGAACTTTCATCAGAAAAATTTAAATATAATAATTGAAAGTTTAATTTGAATTTCGATTTAAATTGGGTTTCTCAAAGTTGTAATTATAAAAGTGGTCTAAGTCATACATGTATTCCCTGTTTCGAAATATTTAAAGCAAAGGATATTAACACTAAATGAATTCCATACAACGTTGAAGTAACAAGCATGTCTATCGTTCCATTTATCACAACGTCGTAAAAAAATGACTGATAACCTGATGTTATCAAACTACTTGTTGCCCGAGCGCTTTTGGCGCCGACTGTACGACGCACGATGCTTTCTATTCGACGCGAGGACCATTTCGTCGGATGTGTCCTGGAGTTCGTTGCCAGGCAAAATGGACAAATGACGGATCGAGGTACTCGGCCGAAGTTCACGGGACGCGATTTGTCACGGGACACTTGAAACAGGAAAAAAGCAAGATCAGGCACGTGCGAGCGTCGCGTGGGTCCCGATACCGGCACGCATCAATCCTATTTATATTTACGAACAATCGATACTATGCGACGACGGGAAGTCTGTTCGAAGCGAAGCGAAGCGGCACGACGTCGACCGGTCTCTCGAACGGTGAAAGTGGCGAAAAAGAAAAGCGGCATACTTTTTTGCGATTACACGAATAAAAAGTATGTCCGCGCCCGTTGTCGGGCGTCTCATTAAATCTGGCTTTGCATCGTCGATGATGCTATCGAGCCCCTTGATCATTCAGTTTAACCATTTGCACTCGGAGCTATTTCAATTGGGAAATTAAACATTTCTTCCGATCTACAATATTTTCATTCTCTATGATTTTTGAGATTTTATGGATATGAAATTGGTGTAATACACCTCGTACAGTACCTAAATGTTTAGTACATAATTGATTAGTAGACTGCGGATCTTAATGCATTTATGGCTTCTAACGATTTTCGCGAAACATGGAATTATTCAAATTATTTATTCCAGAACTACAAAGATTACTACCACTGAAAATAAGATCCTGCGTGATTCCACTTTCTTAAAATTTCCCTACAAAAATTGAAAATTGCAGAAACATCCGCAGTCTATTGATTAGATACCCCGATATACAGGGTGTCCCAAAATTCCTTCAACAACCGGAAATGGGAGATTCCTGAGATCATTTGAAGCAATATTTTGGGACACCCTGTATTGGATAATGTAAACAATATTTTGAATAATGGTACAGCAATTGTTAGTGGTGCCTCAGGGGGAACCATTGACTGCAAGGGATTAAGTATCGTAAAATCGAACTCCTTTCGCAGGAATCTGTTATCGAGACAGGTGATCATATATGAATCGTACTTAACGACTGGTCGAACGTGACTTTCATTTGCACGCGACTGCATTGTCCTTGGCTGGATATGTAAATATGTACAAATGAAGCGTAACGAAGCGTGTGAATAAATCCACGCGTGATTGCCGATTGTAGTAACGATGTTAATCAATGAGCAGAGCTTCACGTGCGCAGCCTGGAATGCTGTTGATTCTATTAATGATTTAACATGATAATGTTAATAACGTTCGACACAACATACGGCTCGAGATGATTTATTCGTAATATTATGCGATCATGTTTTTTTAGATGAACTGAAAGAGAGCCAGCCATTCAATTTGTTTATGATATTCTCATTTGTATAAGAGGCTGGAGGTTATTAGACTGTGAAGCTTCACGCGTTTGTACCGTCGAAAATAATAGAGATTCTAAGAAGATTGTGAAACACTGAAGAGATGATAGAATTGATTGCCGTTTCAATTTATTTTTCATTCGTTACGAGCGTCGACGAAGAAAGGGAAATTTCACTTAACTTCATTTCCTTCGAACTAGCTGATGGAGGAATAAATTTGCGCTAACTTTCACAATCTCTGGAGATCATTTGTATTTATCCATCCTTCCTCCTTGTACGCCGAGGTTTACTGTCCTCGCGTTCGAAGTGTGAACTGTTTACTTTGATATTAGATCGATACAGAAGTTCATCATTGGACGTTAAATTGTTTACATTATTCAATATGTTGGTATCTATTCAATTACTGAACATTTCATTCATTCAATTCATATAAGGAATGCAAATAGTCTAACTAGGAAAAATGTTTAATGTTCGAATTGAAATAGCACCGAGTGCATTTTTATTTCGATAGTGTTTTAACCTTCCATTTACCGAAAACAAGTAGCAAAAGGAGTCTTCTCGAATTTCTCGATAAAAGAGTGCATAAATTATCGCCGGATATCGGTTACCTGGATTTTCATTTTTTCGCGGCGCATCGCGAAAGTGCGAGCCATTAATTTCGACCCAGCCGAGCATGTGGGCGACCGTGAAACCGGTTCCAGCCGGCTGTTTTCCGGGTGTACCGTAATTTCCCATTTATTCTCAAAGGAAATATGAAAAAGGCGAGCCGCGTCGAAAAGAGCAAATCGACGTCGTATTAAAGACATGGAACAATGTGGTACCATCGTCCTTGGCCTCGTACAGCTCAATAGGGAGCGCGTAGTCTCCTGGAGCATAGTCACCCGGCGGATTTAGCAACGAGCGTCCTCACACAAAGAAATATTAACGCAACATTGTCGAGCATTTGAGCCGCTGAAATTTTACACGCCCCGTTCCGGCAACTCGACGCGCAAACACGCTTTTCGCGTTTCATCTTCTTTCTTTTTTTCGTGCTCTTTTATTCCGGAGATTATCGTTGCCCGTCGAAGTCGGCGAGGAAGCTTCTACGCAGGAAACGGAGTTCATTGAACATGCATTTATGCTAGCCGACAAAAACGTAATGTATTCGTCTTCCATGTGGGAAACTGGTGTTACTGATTTCTCGGAAAACGAGAAATCCGATTATTTCTCTTTGCTCTTTCTTGCGTTTCTTAATGAGATGTTATTTCATCTTCCCCTACCGCCGCCGCTAATATCAGCGGTTACATGCTAATTGGCTTGTAAAACTAGCAACAGGCGTGTTAGTGTTCACCGGATTGTTTTGATCATTTAATTATTCTCGAAGATAAATGGAACGTACCTATGATAACTTTCTTACGCGCAAGTTTCTCGAGAGACACTGTAATTTCTCTGGATAGAAGAAATGAGCAATTATTAAGTTTCTCGAGAAATGAGGAGTGAGCAATTATAAAATCTCTCGACAGGAAATCTCTATGGGAATCCAAACACATCTTCGAATTAATCGTGCTTTCGAAAGTCGGCCAGATAAACTCCGCTGTCTCTTGTGTTAATACAATAAATAAATCATTGTTATTGTTACGCGCGATGAACTCGTTGCACGAGAACAAAAGAATAAATAGTATGGCATACATAAATGAAAAAGAATTCGATATAATAAAGGAATCGGATAAAATATATTGAAATGAAATACGATGCAAAGTGCTTAACCGACTGGAGATTTAATGCAGGAGTGTATCTACGTGTGCGCGATTTTTCCGTGCAACATTCGACTTTTTATTCAACATCCAATATTTCCAAACGCGTACAAACGTTTGAAAACTCTACACGACCAATTTATACTGCCCCGACCCCCTCGACATATTGCATCCTCCACAATAAAGCACTATGTTCAGCCTAGTTATTTCTCGGAAAGAGTAACTCCATTTTTCGTACTTCGAACGCGCAACGTGAGGTCATGCAAAAGATTGTAATTGGCGTGCGACTAGCTGCGACGATATCGAACAATACAACTCAACTAAATTGGCGCTTTGACGTCCTCGCCCGCGTAGAGTTATTTCCGAACTGATGGAGCTTTATTATCTCTTTGAAGAACGTATAACGAGGGACTGGAACGATTAGGCTGGAAAAGAAAACCCTCACTCTCCACACTGACCTGTGGAGATCAGTATAAAACAGAAATTTTACTGTTCATTGTTCTTATTCGTGTTTGATATCGATTAAGTTTTTGAATCCATTTTTCAATCCTTTGATGGTAAAACGTAGATCGAAAATATTCCAGAAATAAAACGTGGAATTTTACAATATTGTTCGTGCTTTTTCACCCTTTGATTAAACATTTGGTCATGCCATAAAAAATGTGATTTTTATTCCATATTTTCGGATAATGAAATACGAACACACATGACAATAACCATTAGTCTTTTATATATTTTTATTCGTTTTCCACAACTTGTGAATTGACGCATCGGAGACTAATGCATACGATTATGTTCGTGTATTTTGATTTCCAAAAAAATACGGTATGAATATCGGATGCTTTCGCACTTGAAAATCTTTCACTGTAGGTTGAATTCGATGGACAGCAGCTTTAGTTCGCGCGAGAACTACGTATATTCTTGGGACAGGCCGATGAAGCTTCATTAACGACTCCGATTAATTCTAGCCTTGACATTGTGGCCTAATGGACGCAGCACCTTCAGATATTCCTGCACTTTCCGCGACGCATACATATTTAGCAGCAAGGTCTGCCCATCCTCTGGACCACCATTTCAAAGGCGGTCACAAACAAATTGTTCAGCAGAACGTTCCCACGCAGTTAACAATGTACAACAATTCTTGCCACTGATCTTTATCAAATAATCTGAACGAAGGAATGAACGAATAAAAAATGATGCAGCTGCACTCCCCATTCAGCTGTTTATGAGTGATCAATTTTCCATGTGAACATAGTTGACTTATTTAAATTTATGCCCTATGAAAATGTTCAAAAAAGGCTAGAATGTAAAATACGATAGAATTTTGTAAAATTTTTATTTGTTTCGTGCCTGTATGCATTTTGCAGTTGCACTGAAACATTCGAAATGACTTGTATATCGGTGGAACAGTTCAAGCAAAGGATCTTTCGAACAACGTTCAGGTTAGACCTACGACGCAAGGTGGAACTCTCAAGAGACTCTCAACTTGCATGAAAACAGATTATGGAAATTCCGGGCAACCATAGCCGAGCCAAATATGGCAGCCTGACGTGTAAATTAATTAATGATGGAATTGTGTGCTGTTGCTCGGGCATGGTACTCCCTTCCCGACACAGAAGACGTAGTCCAAGTCGGGATCTGTTAATCGATCGGATCGAGACTCGCTGTAGCCTTCGCCCTCGCCCTCTATCGAGATGGTGTCGTCGTACCGGAAGCAAGGGGTGATACATGGCTCGGTTTTGCCGCCGCAAACGTCGGAATCGCTGGTTTCCGACGTTCTGTCGCCGTCGGGATGATCGGACCTCTGCTTCAAAAAGTTCCTCACCTTCTCGTCGAACTCGTCTCGCGGCAGGACGAAGTCCTCGAATTTCTCGATCGCGTCCAGCACCGATCTCATCGTTCTCGTGTACTCAGGGTGGAACATCTTACCCTCCGGATTCTCCTTGAACAGGTACTCCGCCTGCGACGACGGTATTCGAACGTGAATTTAAAGAGAAATTGGCCCAAGAAGATCTACATCCTATTTCTAAAATCCACAAATATTTACCGCACTGTGTAATTATTAGTCTGCGGATGTTTATGCATTTATGAAGAACTTGGTAGGGTGAGATATAGATCAGTAAAGGAATAGAAAAAAGTAAGGATATCGTAATGTTATCTTTCATGTAACAAAGTCATTAAGGGATGAAATTAATTTTTATTTTATTCCTGCTTCCCACAATCAATGCAGAATTTTTTTATTTTGCATAAAGATGCGTAGTCTAGTAATTATGGTTGAAACTACTGCGAACTAATCTCCCCATGATCAGTAGACTGCAGATGTTTATGCAGTTTTCAATTTTTATAGAGAAATTTGTAGAAAGTGGCATGAAACAAAATCCTATTTTTAATGGGAACAGCCTTTGCAGATCCGAAACAAATAAAAATCTTACTAAATTCTGTCGAATTTTATATTCTAGCATTTTCTAAAACCTTCGTAATCCATAAACGCGTTCAGATCCGCAGTCTAATACCCAGAGTTGTGTTGAATTACGATTGAATGACTTCACGAATTATAATTACGAAGTAATTCAATTAAATTGTCTTCAATTATCTCGTAATTCGCAAATCAGTCGCTTCATTCAATTAATTTGTAATTGTGGTCTCTCGTTCAATTCAATTGCAATGTAATTCGTTTTCACAATTGAAATACAATTGCAAAGTGCAGTATAATTATGAATTATACAATAAGGTGGAAAAATAGAAAAAACATAGTATGGTACTCAAATTGTGTGATCAAAAATAATCAAAGATCAAATATGTGTATATAAAATGCAGTGTAATTCCTGATTACCTAGATGTTGATGCGACCTGTATAAATAAATAAATTTGTAAACATTAAAGATCTAAATGGTCACGGAACAAGCAACGCTTGTGTCTCGTAGCGAATCGCTTCGTATTCCGCGAATCCCCTAATAAATCACACGCTATTGGCGCGGCGCTTTATTCCACGCGACAGTGTTCTGTTCCCAATAAAAATGAACGACGTGTTATTGACGTGAACGATACAACCGCAGGGAAACGGCTCGATGCAAGCTGCTGGTCGGCGTGCAATCGGAATACACGATAGACAATACTCCTAACTGGATGTATCTCGATACGGTTCTCGAGAATGCGACGCAACGTTCGACCGTTGCATGCACAATGCTCGTGCGTCGTGTTTACCGGTCCATTTAAAAATGGGTCGTGCCAAGTCCCGCGAGTTTCCGACCCACTTTTTCCAGGTAATCTCGTACGCGTTACATTGTCCTTCCTGTACAATGCGTATATCGCACGGCTATCGACTAAGCGTTTCCTTCTTTCAACCTTCCCCAATCGGAGTCGACCCGGTTTTTAATTAACTCCACCTATTTGTTCTACCGTCTTCTTCTTCTAAATCCTAGAAACTTTACGATGAACTGGGTTCTGCTAACGGTCAAACGTGTAAATGTTACAGTCGTACACCCCGAAGCACCGCGCTGGCATTCTTGAGATGCTTTAAGCCGGTTCTAGAACCCTCCACAACTATCTCAAACTCGTCGAAGGATTTTCTTCAAAGCTGAAAGATCCTTGGCGAACTACGTGTTGCAAACTACATGTATCCAACGTGGCCGATATTGGCCGAATTCTAGTCGAAGCGGAATTTTTCAAAGTTTGAAGTTCTGCAAGAGAGTCTTACCCAAAGTTGAAAATTCGAGTGAGGTTTACCTGGCCTACGATCAGCGAACAAGTCTCGTGAGGAATGATAGTTATTCGAGTGAATTTTATTAGAAAAATTGTCCGTACTTTTTAAAATCCCGTAAAAGTTCAATGGAATTGCAAGACGAAATTAAGTAACGAGTAGACAACATTTATGAAGACGTCAACTGGGTGAAATACAAAACAGTGAAAAATATTATAAATCCAAGAATATTGTCATGTTCTTTTCGATGTATAAAGCCTATTAACGGGTTCAACGAATTTTTATTCAACTACGGTTTCCCACAATCGATGCAGAATATTTCTGTTTCATAGATATCTGAATCAGAACATAGATATCTCTGTTTTCGAGCAACTCTTCAGCAGTGCTTTATTTAGATGAAAGCTCGATTCACCCCCGTTGCATTCTGCTTCTGCGATAGAAAGCAAAGAAAACTAAACAGTTTAAAATTAGCGGCGTCGATAATCCCTCGATATCAGATTCAAGTTGTTGTAACCGACGAAACATGAACAAACATGGAATCGTGTGAATAAAGGTAAAAACACGGGCATGCTATTTCGACAACGCAATAGGCGATGCGTGAAACTCATAAATAAAGAAATATGAATAAATGCACGGTGTGTATCGTTTACAACGGGGTATGCTCGACTACTTCGCAATATATGGACCATACAAAAAAAAGTTTTCGGTTCGAGGTTGTACGATATTACGTCTACATGTTACATGTATACTATTGTATACATAGTTTTCATCTCAACAAAAAATACAGGTTTTGAATTAAACATTGTATTGCTACCTTCGTCAGTCATTTCCTTTTTTCGGTTTAAACCGGACACGCTGTACGAAAAATATGAAAATAAATAAAAAAGGCAATATTCAAGAATAACATCAGAAAAATTGTGTCCGTTCAGAGTCGTACTAACTGAATTAATCAGCAAGTTAATTACGTGATTCCCTTACACTGTAATCCAATTGCATAATGTCCCGACTGCGTCGCAATTGAATTTATATAATTGAAACCTTCCGATTAATTAAATTGCTAATTAAGTACTTTATTTAGAACTTGCCATTCTGATCGAAGTGGAATGCAATTGACACGTTATATCTGCGGTTGCAAGGAAAAACGCCGCATGTCACGATTTCAAAAAATTTGAGTTTATGCATTAATTGAGCTCTATAGCATAGGATTTATGTATTTACCAGAAAAAGTCTTGAGAACAAATTCGAAAGGCTCAAAGAAATAATACAATTTAACCAATATCAGATACTATGCAACATTTGTTTTTTTCGTAAAGCAAATATCTTGCAAGGCAAAGAAATCGATTTGCCGAATAATTGATTTCGACGGGTCTCGTAAAGAGAGCTGGTGTTAATTACGCCTCATCGTGCAAATGGATCGTTTAAAATGAAAGTGACGCGACGGTGCGCGCTGTTCACGGTCAAAATACACCGAAAGCTCGTTTCGGCGAAGTGCGATCTCTGATTGGAGCTCAGTCTGAAACGAGGCAGAAATAATCGATCCTCGACGATCCAATGGCTCGACAGAGGACGGTCCGGGCCGATTGCGCAGCGAAAATTGAAAAGCCGCCGGAGCCGAACCGCGCGTCGCTGTCAAATCAAATTCAAATTTCTTCGACCGCTCTGACTTTTTTTTACCGCGCCACATATTTTCTTTAGGATCGATTCTCCGTTTTATTTTCAACCGCAGGAAAACGAGATGCTTTCTAGCTGCTGGTCCGCGCGTTAAGTTTTCGATGCATAAGGCGTTTCACTATTATGGAAATTCTTTCATAACAGTCACGTTGCTCGAATTTTCAGGATCTACTACGCGGAGCGCACATACGTGTGCCCGTAATTATGAAAGTGGTCTAGGTGATATATTTCTTGTTCATATATGAATTCCATAGAATGATGTTCCATTTAAATGGTCCTCGATGTGAGAATGTGTCCATTCTATAAGCTGTTGTTCATTGTTCACCGTTAACAAAGGTAGTTATTGGCGAAGCTTCATGAATCCTACAATAATAACTGGATTGCGTGTTGAACTTTCTCAATTCTCCAACAAAATTTTGAATTTCATCTACTCAATTTTACTATAAATATATACATTACCTTTTTCAATTTTCACTTAGACCACTTTCGCATAATTACGTGCAGATACGAAACAACGAAGCTGTGAATTGTGAAAAATTCATTACGTTCGAACGTGTTGCGAGAAAATTCTAATTAGAAAGAGTACTAAAAAAGTACGGAGGATATTTTCTTCTTAATTTTCAGGTTCAAGTTCTGTGTGGGGAGAGAGAGCGTAGTGTGTTGTTAAAACTTGCGTCAAGCGTTTCGCCTCTTAAAGCGGATATTTTTTAGGCAGCATATCGATCCGCACCGAGATGGTGTATCTCACTTGGGGAAGAGTATTAAATTTCTAGAGGTTGCTATGAAAGAAGAAGCGTACCTTCTGACCTCGAGACATTTCACTCGACAAATGAATTGCTGTCTAGAGGAAGGAAAGAGGTTTGCCAGTTTTTCGACAGAATAATAAATATCAGCTGTCGTTTGTTCGGTATCTGCTCCACCCTAAATTTTAAGGTGCTGTCGAATTGTTCGCATCGCCTTCCACTGTCGTACGGGAAAGGGAACTTTTTTGCCGAGGTAGAAAATTCCGTGGGAATCTCGTTCGATAGATTCTTCCCTGTCGCCGATAGACCCCGATCACTCGATTAGGCTATCTGCTCCGGGACATCGAACCGAGATCGGAATGGGAGCATGACGAGTCCCGGATTAACCGAGAATCGACTATGGTAAAGATTCTCTGCGACGTCTTGATCTCCTTCACGAACAGGGAATTTCTGGAAACCTTCGTTGGGAACGGATATACCTGTCTGACGATGTTTTCATTGAAACGATACCGATCACTCCTTCTGAATAAAACAGTTCCTTTCTTTCGTAGATGCTGCAAAACGATTGGAGAACGCCTTCCACATAATTGTGTTGTACCAAACGAAAGCACAGACATTTTCTTATACATTACAATCTGAAATGAAACTATTAGATGACGTAATTTGAGGGTGACTTTTTAGTTCACAATGAAAATTGCTATCACTGTTGAAGGTTCCATTAAAAACGACCCACCTCCGTTTCGATTTTCAACACACTCACGTACATATGTTTCTCATTTTACGAGCGCGAACATCGAAGGCTGTTTGCGATTCATGTGTGTGTCTATTCATCCCTCAACTTCCCTCGACCCTCTCAAGGTCCCTGTGACGCAGGAACACGAGCCAAACGATTCGCGAAGGATCAAGTTTGAAAAAATTGGAGCAGGATCCACTCCACTTTCTTGCACTCGCGTAATCGATCATTTGAGACAGCGGATATTCAATAAACATTTTCTACTTGAATTGCAACAAACTAATATAACAGTATTTTGAAATTCTTCGAATGTTTTGAATGTTTTTGAATGAAAACCACAATTTTCTTCACCAATTGCGAGGCTCAAGAGCCATACACGGACATCTTCCTTCCTTCGAAAATAGAGAAAGTATTCCTCAGGAAATATTTCACGCGACTTTTCCCTCGGTTGCAAATATTCATGTTGAAAGGAGATGTAACCCTCCCCGAAAGTTGCGGGTGGAAAACACATGTCGAACATCTTGGGAAACTCTCCGAGTTGGAGCAACGTGAAAACAGTAAAATTGTGTATTTTTGTCGTGAAGAACTTTTTATTCAGCTGTTTTACCAATAAGTTCGCTTCTAGTTCAAGAATTTGCTTGATCAAGCATTTCAAAAAGCGTGCAATTTTCCGAGTCGGAATACTTCGCTAATACAAAACGTACGTATTCGCGAAGCAATTCCATTTTCGGTGAACAATCTGAAGGGTGCATCGAGTTTGCCAAGGAAACAGGGAGACCAGGTGAAAGCTTCCAGCCGCTTTGACACAACCGCGATGTTTCTAGGAAAACATTTTCTACATCTTTTTGTAACGGATCTCGTTCGCGGAGGCGCCATAAGGGCGAACGAGATTGAGGATTTCGTTTCCGAGAGGCCGTGCTCCGTCGCCTGAGCACTTCTTCCGAGCTTTCCGTGCCCAGCCAGCTCGTTGCCTGTCGGACTTTTGAATCCCCTCAACGATAGGAGGTTCCTAACTCGATATCCGTCGTATCGCTCGCCGTTTCGACATTTTCGCGTTCACTCACCTTCCCTCACCCTATTCCAGTGTCAACCACCTTGCTCGATCCGTCATACAATGTGTCACAATATTCTTGGCACATAAAACTCCTTGAAAAATAATCCCACAATATGCAACAACATCTCCGAGCATCGAATTTTGTCTTCGAGAAAGTTGAGCTCGAAGCTACAGTGACTCCCATTCAACCTTTGAATTCGAAGCTCTATTGCAACTCAAAAATTAAACTGTCTTCCTACCTAGAATAATTCCATTCTATATGATATTTTTTATTATATGAAATTGATATATAATACCTCATACAATACTTAAATGTTCAGTAATTGATTAGATACCAACATATTTAACCCTTAGAACTCGAGTAGCGACTCTGAGGCACCATTAAAAATTGCTATACCATTGTTCAAAATATTGTTTACATCATTAAAAATATGTTGGTATATGTTGACTGTGTTGAATATTTTAGAGTAATCATGATCAAAGATTGACATCGGGTTGTTTGTCTTATATGCACAAAACCTGAGAAATTTATGCTGCGATGAATTAAATGCATAAAATCCGCTGTCTTCTAATCAATTACTAAACATTCACGTACGAGGTATTAAAGAATCAATCGGACAGGAGTGTTTGATTATTTTACAACGTATTAGCAGGACGCGTTGAATAATCGTCGAGGCGTTGCGCAACGGCGGAGAGGATGGAACAATGTCCCGCCTCCGATTCCCGCGGAACGTGACGATACAATCTCGAAGAACGGTAATATGGCTCCCGTGTAAGATTGATATTCGCGTTTCCAATGGTCGTCACGTTGTTTCGTCTGCCTGGCAATTCGAACTAGTCCCGGGACGCGAACAACGATCCACGGAGTGGCCGTTAATTCCGAACCGACTAGGGCGTGTAACGACAAATGACAGAAGTTTGTTTATTAAACTTCCGCGCGTCTCATCTCGTTGTTCGTCGAATACACAACCTGCCATTACCATTTCCGCGGAATTCCCGTTTCGTTCGTCTATTCCGGCATAATGTCACGCACAGTAGACGGAAACTTTGGTCTTCGCGTGGTCCCCAACGAACCGTCTCGATTGGCTGATTCGTCTATATCCCGAGGACACAATCAACATTTTCTATGACGCGTTGCAAGTTGCGCCAACTGATCCGAGACGATTTCAGACGAAAAAGTATTGATTTGTGATCTTTGTGAATTTATAGTAAATTGTACTACAACTCCTACACAATTGCAATATAAAAAGTCTGTAAATTAATACCCACTCTTCGGGTGTACAAAATTAACACTCTTCAAGCCCGAGACGATAATCAATCCTCAAGGCCGAACGGGATCTAATCTAGCCTCATTAATTCACAGCCTTGCTTCAGCACGAAGGACGTAAAACTCTAGATTAATTAGCACCAATTACCAACTTCGATAATCAATTATTTCAGTCATTTATCGAATGTATTCGTGCCTGAAAAATTGTAAAATTAAAAATACTGTTCCGTTCAGCTAAATGAAATTATTAAAAGAAGTAGCTCGCGCACCTAGGCCAATTTTTCTCTCACATAAAAATCCGCAGTCTAGTCTCGACGTTGTAAACTTTGTAACCTCCACGGTGTAAGGCTGCTGTACAAGTACATTTTGCGAGGTAGACATTTTTATCCGTGTCGTAATCATTAATAGCTTTTCTACTGAAAGCAGAGCGTCTACTTTATCGAAGATCTACGCGAAAATAGGTGGACCAGGTTAAATCGAGACTGTATAATCCGTCGAGCTCTTTATTCACTCGAGACTTTTATCTCGCATTTTATTTACGTAAGTTATTTGCGAGTCACTCGCGATCCCTCGAATGGAAGTGGCTCCGCGTAACGAGAAGACCGCGGTTTCGTCGAAAAGCTTCTTTTTCATACACCCTCTCGCACAGCTAGCTCGCTCCCCTGGGATCAACAGTGTAGGAAACCTTGAAGAAGAAGTTTTCCTCTCCCGACACTTTCCACGCTTTTCATTTATGCGCCGCAGAATTACGCGCCGTTCGAATATATTTGATACGGTAGAACGAACCCCGAGCTGCACACTCGCTAAATTATAACAAATGCGCGGCCCGTCATATTTCGCCTGCAGCTTTATTATCCGCGAATATGCGCCGCCATAGACAGACTCGCTTTAAAGTCTTTGACTCTCGTTGGAAATTAAAAAGCGACAAATTAAGCGAAATTAACGCGTTTTTTCGCTAACATTTCTTTCTGCACGTAACGTTTTATTAAACGCAACGAATTCCTCTGTTAAATGCTATTAGCAAAAATAATTTGAGGATATTAGTGAAACTAATGTATAATTTATATACAGGGTAAACCGCGAATCGTGATCAGTAGAAATTACGTACGCAGATCAAGTGAATGCATCGGATAATTTTCCACGAAGGTTGTTACTCTTTCGACGCTCGTGAAACGAGAAATCTAAAACGGAGATTATGGGGTCAATAATTCACGCGGTGTGTACCGGCGCAATTCCCCAACGTACACAAAATCACCATCGAATTTATGGTCTATTTTCCGGCAGCTGTGCAATTCCTAACGCACTTAATTCGTCGTTAAATCTCGCCGAGGCAAACCAACAACACCCTGCGCACACCTGTCTCTCCCGAACGCTTTCGCATTCGTCGTTATTAATGCTTACCGGCCGCGTAACTTTCACTGTTACGGCGAGCGATGATATCTTGGAATTCCGTGCACGAAAGCGAACATTGAACTGCAAGCATTTTATCATATGACGGAATATTACGAATGCTGTCCGGCAATTTCCACGGAAAATATCCTGGTGTTATGCGCATAATGGTTTCGGAGTTCATTTTCACACGAACATGTCTGTCCGTGACCAACTCTTTCTACTTCCTGTGTACCAATGCGAGCCATTAACATTTCTAACACTTCACCTACCGCACACCTATTAATAGGATTTTCAATAATTGTGCTGTACCGAAAGAAAGCATAGAAATTTTCTTCTACATTTCAATCTTGAATGAAACTATTAGATGACTTTGTTGAGGGTGACTTGTTAGTTCAAAATGAAAATCGCTGTTGCTATTGAACGTTCCAGTAAAAAGTGTTCAGCCATGTACCATAGACTTGTCAAAATTATGCAATAATCACCGGTCGGTAATGTGTTAATATTGGATCATACGATTTGAACTGTTTTGAGAAGTTAGAATAATTAGTTTGCGACACAACGTGAAAAACATTTTTACAATGCTGTTACTAATGAAAATAGAATTTTATGTGGCACCACCTTCTTAAAATTTATCTATAAAAATTGAAAATTGATTGAAATTGAATAATATTATATGTATAGATATAAAATGGAATTATTCTAGCTAGGAAGAGATGTTTCATTTCCCAGTTAAAATAGCTCCGAGTGCAAAGAATTAATTGAAACGAGTTCGGTCCAAAGATAGAATCGATTCGTAGAATGTATACGCCCACTTCTTCTATATCCTAAAGGAACCACTCCGCCAGAACAAGCACCATTGAAAAATTCTTGAAAAGTCGCGATAAAAATACAAAGAAAAATCAGAGCAGAGAGATGAAGGTCTTTCGACGTCTTCGTGTGTATGTATCCACTCAGAGATTAAACCGTAATATAACCTCTTGCGTCTGAAGCGCAACAGTTTCATCTGACCGGCATGTTGGATGCAAAGGTATAAAAGAGCCCTGTATACGACAGAAAAACGAAAGGAAGCGTTCTACATGCGTAAGTAGAAATCGCTGTGATTTTTGTTTTCTATGAGGACCCTCGAGAGGATTGATCTCGGCGTGAATGGCTTCGTTTTTCTAAAAAGACCTTCAAGCTCTTAGAACCCCACTCAAGGAACCGTGTTTCTGCTATCGATCCCCACCAAGTAGTACATTAAATAATGGACGGGGCTTGAAATAATAGAATGTGCTGAATCACCCTCGCTTCAATTTTGTTTGCACGAGAAAATCCACACGCGCGGACGATCGATGTGATTACCACGTCGAACTTGATTCTTGTTCAGATAATAGCGAATCGGTGCAAGAACAGTTAACCCTTCGATAGCCAACCGGGCACTCATTTACTGCAATTCTTTCAACAATTTGTTACTGTTCCTCTAAAAATATTGGGTTGGCAAATAAGTCCGTTCGATTTTTTAGAGTGAAATGAATTACAAATAATAAGAAATGATTAACTCCGTTATTTCTTGTAGCACCCTGTAATATTGCTACATCACACAAGTTAGGTTAACCCAGACCTAATCCAGTCCGTTTTATTACCAAGTAATGAAGAGTTAATAAACAGATGATCACGTTGTTTCTTTATACTCGAGTGATGTAACAATATTAAATGTACGCATTGCGAAAGAAACTTTTGAGACAACCTAATTTATAGTCTTGAAATGGGAATTTCTGCAAATATGTTAAACACAAAAGGTTTTAAATACTCTGCACATTCTGGTCGGCATTAGGGTTACGGTAGAATTACTGCGCAACATTGTTGGCGTACTTACGAGAAAGTCGATGGGGTCGTCCGGCCTCAAATTCGCAACTTCGATGAGACCTTGTGTCAACGTCGGGAAGATATACTTCACCAGGTAGTGTCTTAGAGGCAATCCCCTCAGGCACAGTCTTTCTTCTTCGTCCTCCTTCAGCTTCTCCATCAGCTCAGTCTGCGAACACGACAATCTATTAAACATCGCTGCCGTCGACGCATTAATCGTGTACTCCGATCCTGCGTGCGATACATTGCTCCTTCGCGTTTGAAAGATGTAGACGAGACGGGAAATGTTTCGTCGATAACTGGGCCCTAAGTGATTATAATTTCTATGTGGAAAAAGTCAGAGCTTAGAATTATGAAATATATTACAGAAGAATGTTCGAACAAAAGGGAAGATGAACAAGTAAATTGCACCAGTTATTAAACTTTATTATAATATGCAAACTATGCGATTGAATATAGTATTTCTTATCGAATACCATCCACCTGAGTCTTGTACAAGGCCGGTTAGATACCCAATAGATGTTCATCGAAATAGGAATCCGATGATTGACGTTTTCCAATAGCTAATATTGACAGAGCTAGGCCAAGTATTTGCGATACAGCCCAGATTTTCATTTGGGGGGCGAACAATAATTACTATCTAGAATTTCCAATCTTCCTTCGTCATAGAAATTGCACGTTACTGGAAAACGAATTTAATAAGCTACTTGTTTTTATATACGTTTTACTATCAACATTTATGGACGAAAAAGTAGTCTCAATTTCCTTAAACAAATAGCAATCGTGGAAAGATGTTCAAACATTATTGTTTCAATAAAAACACACGGGCTGAATTACAGCGGACTGCCCGGGCAATTATTAAGGTGATAAAACACCGACAGTGGAATGGTTCTCCGGAGGGAGTAGAATTAATATTTCTCCGCGATGAATCGGCTCGTAAATTTGTTCGAATAGGACCGTACGTCTTCGCAGCATTCCTTGCTTATCCTGTTCAATAACGAAGCTCGAATTTCGCGAGTATTTTCAGTGAAAAAATTACAGTCCCGTCGAAAAACACGGAAAGTTACGACGACGAAAACAAGCTTCGCGATGAGCATCGGAAACGTTTCGACAAAAAGCAAGAGCCATACAAAAACCGGCTTTCGTTCAAAGCCTAGAACCAGCGGGGACGCGATTTATCATGCGGCTTGAGCTGAAGAAAAACCGAATTTGCATTACAAATGGCTCCATCTGTGCGTCTAGCGGTTGCGGTTTCTCGGAACCCGATTTCGCACTTTTTCTATGCAGAAGCAACTTTTGGCCCTGGAAACTTCGGCGTAAATCTACGGATCACAGTTTGTTTCGGCACTTCAAATATCTCGTACAACATAGTAGCGAATGCGTTCATGCTGGTTTAATGCACTTATGATAGAAATGTGTGCATTCATGATTTTCAAGTTCATTTATTAAAAGAGCAACGAAATAAGAAACTTGAAAAATTCTACTCCCGAGCGACGTTCAAGCGAGAACCACTAACGAATTAAATGTACGAAAACAAATATTTTCCCCTTTCCTCCAACCCAAATATCGCAGTTAAATGGATGAACGGAGCAATTTGGAACGCACGCTGCGAACAAAGCGGGTAGAAAACAGAAAGCTCTCTCTAACAATAAGCCGGTTTCAAGAATATCGACTCCATTGTGGCCTTGTTTTGTATTCGTACCTTTCCGCCTTTCATCATAGAGAAACAAAAGTGTTAAGAAATTATTCTTTGCACTGTAACATTATTATAAATAAAGTCGTAGTTCCCCGAAGAGTAAATGAAACTTGGATAACGAGTAATGCTTTAACATTTTTCTTAACCCGTTCAAATGAATGAAAGATGAAATGTATTTCTGCTCGAGTCCAGTTTCCGCAAATTGTTCGAGGAGAAATATTGATTCTGCTTAGAAGATCCGTGGTGCAATAAAAACTTTCGCGTGATATTTCAGCAGAGCTGCGTTCGCGACTGAAAAAATCATACGGGTTTATTGGAAGTCCGGTTTTTTTTCTGTCGAGAGACATCGCCGGTCCAGCAATCACGTTACGGCTGCGGCGGCAATGCTACCACGTAAAATATCGCTCGATTCGAAACGATAATCTGCATTCACTTAGCTAATGAAAAGAGAGAGACGATATTATAGCATAGAGTATAGAGGATCAATACAAACGCAATTCCTCCGGCCATCGAGGGTATCCTATATATTTCATATTTTTCGTTCGCGCGGCATTGTTCTCCCCGAGCTCGCGATTGATGTATGCTAATTTTATTGCAATAAAGCAATGTGTGTTTTATAAATACAGCGAGCTGGCCGAGACGGGAGCGCACACTAGAAGATTATGCAAGGTTTATTCAATCGGACTGTAGAGCTTTTATTGGACGCGATACCATATAGAAACAATTTCAAAGGTTTTACTCCCTGTAGCGGGAGCAGAGTTGGGCATTAATCGATTAAAATTTTAATCATGATTAATGTGTACGATTAAAAACGAAATCGTCGAAAAATCGGCGATTGATTCAATCGATTGATTTAATCGTCAATCGTTGATTAAAGAAGGGAATCATCGAAAAATTGAATAATCAATATTGTTGAAGTTAATCGCCTCACGGTCTATCCATAAATTGAAATAAGGAGGGAGAGAGAGAGAGAGACAGAGAGAGGGAGCAGAGAGCGGATGGAGAATTACATACACACAGGGTGACCCTGTGTGAAATAATGTCGGGAAGACAGTATTGAACATAGCGAAAATAAAAAATGAATTTTAACCCAACCTATATTTAAAAGTTGTAGGGCTTTTTATAAAAGTTGCTGCTCCGTTTACAGTCAGCGAAGTGCTGTCCCCTGTTTGTTAACACAGTCGATATCGTTATCGAACAAAACCGAGAAGAAAGTCGATATTGTAAGTTACGAAACCGTTACAACAAAATCTGATGAAGAGAACAAGCAGAAAAAAGTGCCAGCAAATATATTCGTGCCTTGACTTTAGCATAAACGGTATGATGAAGTTGTAAAGTTACGGGACCATCTGCAATCAGCTAATAAATCGAAGAGTTAGGCCAATGAATTGCGGAGGCGCGACAGTTACGAGCCTTCATATTTTTTATGGGACAGATGATCGTGATTTATAGGGTCGAGGGTCGCGTTTAAGGATTCAGTGGCTCTCGGCGAGTTTAAAGGTAACGCGACAGTGGAAAGTTGCCACGTGTCGAAATACCGTGGGGTAACGCTTCGAGCATCAATCATGAGTTTCATTTCTGCGAGCAGAAGTTGATGTCGCGTTGATACATGGCACTTTGGTCACTCGCAACTTTCGCAGGCGTTCAACGTTTTTCGCAACAACGCGCGGCTGAAAACTGTGCCGACGCATACGAAATTGCTTTACACGAGGCGATCAATTTTCCAACGAACTTCACCTTGTTAATATTGTATGGATTATTAAATATGTTTGTATCTGATCAATTATTAAACATTTCAGTGTTGCATGAGGTGTTGTATCAATTTCATATCCATAAAATGGAATAATGGAAGAAATATTTCATTTTCGAGTTAAAATAGAGTTTCGAGTGCAAAGAGTTAGCTTTTAATGACTCGCATATAGCATTCACAATCCCAAAACTTTAAATTCAGTGTTTCAAACGTAAACAAAGGCGCAGACGACGCTATAAATATTTATATTGCATTATCCCCTTGCTGTATTTTGACGAGTCCGACTCGTGATGAAAATTTTTACGATGTCTAACAAATATGAATTTGTTGTGATTTGACAATGTCTAACGTTTGTGATTAATATTTAAGCATTAAAATAGAAAAGTAGCCATTTTTGAGTCACTGTAACTGTAAAGAAAATAGCACGGCGAGGGGTTAATGTGGTTATTCCATTGAAAAGAAGTCTAGTTACGTTATAGAGTCATATAAAGTTCCATATAACCGAAGGTTAAATCGAAAGGGGAAGAGTCTCACCCACTCCGCCATTTTCTCCTCTCGTTGCCTCTTTCGTTCCAAGAGCTCTCTCTCAGCCTGTTGCTCTGCGAGGCTTTTCGCGGTCCTCGCTTCCATTTCTGCACGCTGACGTAGCGACCTCGCCATTTCCGCAGTTGCTCCTGGTAGCATAAAAGGCTTCATGAGAATTTACGCGGTGGCAGCTAATGAAAAACCATTGTCGAGATTGTGCATAAAATTTTCTATCAACGCGTCTACCAGAAGTGCGAGGCAGAATTATTACGATTACAAATCTCCTATGTAAAGGAATTTCTCTTGCCGAGATCCAGAGATACGTTCACAGTTTCCTCGTACGACCGGAGTTCTCTCAGTAGATCAATTTGTCAGTGAGCCGGGGTTGTTTGCTCCGACAAAGTGATAAACGATAAAACTGGAAAAACCGAAGATACTCGAGTGCTCACCGTAGTCCGGCGGTGGTCCCAGCTTCTCCAGACATTGATAAATCGTGGGGAACATTTCTGGACAAACGTCCTCCTCGATGGGGATGATCAGTGGATGAATTTCAATTTCGTCGAAAAATTGCAGAGGTGTGTTCTCGTCCGTGTTTCTCTTCCTGAAACCGATTATACCAATAGAAAAATGGTGTAACACTTCAGTTCAATCTCTACCATGATCGATCTCGTAAACTGTGGATTTATATCTGTACTCGTCTTACTTCGTTCAATTTATTTCTACTTATTTCATGCGCCACGCTCTTATCAATTATTTTATTTAACTGATTTATCGAGCGTGCACACGTTTCAATCTTATTTGCGTAAAAAAATGAATAAATCTCGTTAGACAAAAGATGTGATGATCCCGTTAGAAAAATGTTACAAATGAAAAACAATTTAATATTGCTTACAGAGGACAAACTGTGCAAACTGACAACTAGACTGCGGATCTTTACGCAAAATAAAAATTTTCTTCGTCACGTACAAGATGCGGGAATCACATAAAAATGTCTTCCTATCTTTAACAATTGTAATAAATTATAAATAACATGGATTTCCTTAAATCGTCCTAATGTTTTTACTGTTTTCAATTACATCCACCCGTTTTTGTCATAAATGCATCAAATCAAATTTATTTGAAATTGATAGATTGATTAATTCCCGTTAAGCGGATTTACGAAACGAGAAGAACGTGTTCGAAATTTGTCGCTTCGTTATATTCGCAAATTCGTCCGGAAAATATCGCGAGCAGATTTTTAAAATGAACCTTAACAGATCCGTTAGAAAATTCCATATGTATAAAAAGCTGTACCATAATAGACTGTGTATTAAAAACGCGTAAGATGTCTTTGTCGAGAATAATTAGCTGCACTACCCCGTATAGACTACGAAACTGTGTACTAATTACCTCGATGTAACATTCCACCACGCGTTTTTTTGCATCGCACAATAGTGGCTATGTTATAAGCACATTCTATTTAAAAAAAAAAAAAGAGCGGAGGTTGACGTCGCTGGGCATAAACTCGGTGTACATAAATTCTTGCCCGTTACGTCGAGCCTGTTTCTACGGCGGTTCAACAAGCTATTAAAATCCGCGAACTGCTCTATTATACGGTGATTTTTGTTAATTAAGCTGGTTGCGTCAGTCGTGTCTCCTCTTTGAAAATAAAATAAAGTGGAAACAGGTTCTCCACGTGCGCTGGAATTTAATTATCGTTCCATTAACACTCTTTTTCTCTCTTGGCGACAAGAAGACCGTCCCACCTGACCAGAACTGGAAGGAACAATGTGCTCGCTGGCTCAGTCCCATTACCTGAACTCCTTTAAGCGACGTATCATGTGCTTCGCGGTATAATGAGTGTCCTGGATCTCCCACTCTGGTCGCTGGATAATTCGTTCTTTCAGGAACCCGTCGCTCGCCTCCAGTGATACCACCAAGTCGGGCATGATCGTATACTGCTCATTCATGTCGATTGCTTCTTCGTCGAAATCCTCCTCTTCTTCGTCTACGTCTACGTCTTCACCGGTTTCCCTTCCGAACAGCTTCTTCGTCTGTTCTATTGTCTTAGGGTAACCGTCCATCACGTAACCCTGATTTTGACACTCCAACGAACGCAGCTTCCTCTCGAACAGTCTTCAACAAAATTGTGCACGGTCAGAATTAGAAAACGTTTTACCATTTTTGATCGTTTATAATTCGTAAACGAATTAACCAATTTCAATGAAATTTTCACAGCGTATATCATTTATACCAGTTGACAAAACACATTTTTTAAATTTTCGTTATTAGGCCAGCTAAAGAAGTTGTGAAAATCAATTTTTAGTATTGTTTTTCACAATTCCGACCAAATGCATTTTTTCAACTTATTTATTAGACGTCATTTACTAAACTAATTCTTCTAGCCTTACAGAGAAATTGAAGTTGTTTGGTCCATTCATATAAAAGCTATTCTGATTTAAAGTGTGTGGAATCAGACTCCTTACTGTATATTATACATTTGTATATATATTTGACACGTAATTTGTGAAAAGGCCTGTAATCAAAATCAACATTAGGATAGAGAAAATAGCATGAGATTAGAACAGTTCGTATAGATCGCTGGATTTAAAGAAGAGGAGGACGTTCCTGATGTAGTCTTGGTTTAGATTCGACTTGAAAATGATCTTTCCTAGAAATTTGGGAATCTTTTAGGGTTCCGTAAACATTGGCATTTGTATTGTGGAGTTTGGTGTGGAAGTACCAGAAGATGTTGCGCGCAGAAGAACCAAGAACTTCGTGGAGCTCATTAATTCGACAAATGAGGAGCGCAGTTCATGAATAGCCTGACATTTCGACAGTCGTTTAAATAGCTAATGCATCTGAACAGGAACGTAATTTATCGTGCTTAATCAGAGGATTGGACAGCTCCTGAACCGGGACCGGCTCGCGGAAGTTCAACTTCCGGTAATAACTCGGAAAGTTAATTTTCCGAGAAACGATCCGATGAACGCGACACTCGTGAAAGGAATCGATCGCAATTATACCGTAACCCCCGTTCCGTTCAGTATCAAGCTGCAGCGCGACTACTCCCACCCGCTTACAACTTCCCGGACAAGAATCGGTTAGCCTGGGTAATGTGTTTGATCGGATCCTTTAACGGGATGTCAACTCCGATTACTTGCGTGCAGACGTTGATCGATCAACGACTGCACCAGCTACCGCGTGACGCATCTCATTACTCTTCGAGTCAATGGCTCCTTCTTCGTCGAAAGAAGAAAATTGTGTTCAACTCTACACTTAAGTGTTTAGAAATTGATTAGATAACGACATATGTAATAATTAGACCTTGGATCTTGGAAACAAATGGTACAGCAATTTTTAATGGCAACTCTGAGTCGCCACTCGAGTGTTAAGGACCAGAACAAGTGTTTAACTGCGTCGACAAGTTGGACAGCGTCGTTAAACTTCGACAGTTTAGCGTTGAATAAAGATTCAAAGGTTGCGGAAGTATTTCGAGAAGTAAATCTAGCATGATGAAGAAAGCAACGAAGTTATACCGTGACGCGAAGGCAAAGCAACAATAATAGAAACGAAAGTAGCAGAACTGTAGGTGGATAACTTTAAAACAATCCTTGAGGGAGTGGCCTTCGCTTGATGGGATGAACGATGGGAGTAACGAAGTCTGGAAGCTCGGGAAAGTTTCAATTTCTTCGGAGCCCGAGTCGAAGCGAAACGATCGTGGACGGTTTTGATCGAAGTTTTTTCAAGGAGAATAAAATCGTCGAAACCGTTCGATACACTTAAAACATTTCTCCAGTAACATTACTTCAATGAAATCCCTTATTCTTCAGTTCCTTTGAATCTGTGAGATATCTGTCCGATAAGAAGCTTATAGAAGCGACTGTACATTATTAGTAGCTGCATCTGAATTAATATTTCCGTCGTAACGAGCAACTGGAGACTTTTGTTCGGGGCGGTGCGTCGATACCGATCTCTCCTTACAAATGCAGGCATTCGCGACGTTCTTTGTGGACAACCAATCAGAAATATAGTGTACATACTTATCTTAAAGAGGTCGTTATGTCTACGAGCAATCGAACTCTGGGAAGCAATAAGTTGCCGGATGAGGAGGTAACAATACTCGACGGGAATCGTTCGTAGCGTAGTAAGGAAGGAGGATCAAGGTCAAGGGAATTAAAACGGAACCGAAGACTTTATTAATTTCACGGATCCCGCCGATTAAACTCATCGACCAGTTATATCGCGCACGAAACGGATGAGGACGATAAGCGGAACATTTTAAACAGCGGCGAATGTCGCCGCCATGAATCCAGGATCCTGTGTTAACGGGAACGAAAAGGCTGTCAAGTTTTCCGCGGACATTCAGCCCGGCGAAATTCCTTCGGCTCTTCGTTGTCTTTTATTTTTAAGCGGCGAACTCAACTGGTCTGGAAATCGAGAAATGATAGCCGTGCCGGACAGATACCGTATGCTTAAGCAACCAGCACACAATCGAGAAAGTCGGACCGATGGAAACAGCGCAGCGGCAAGCTTTTACACGGCCGAGCGAACCGGACCGAGTGAAGTGCTAGCAACACTTCCGGTCGAAATAGTCGCCCGTTCGGGGGATGGCCGAATTAGCAAATGACGGAAACGCTGCCCATTTGAACATCGAACAGGGAGAAACATATTACGCGATTTTTATTTGGCTGGAGATAAAGTTCTGTCGTGTGTTTTAAAGAAAATATTTGAAATTATTCAATGATATCATTTCCACTTATTTGTTTTATTTGTCTGTTAGCACTGAAAATCAAATTTTATTTGTTTCCACTCTCTCAGAATTTGCTTAGGAAAATGAAACACGCAATCTAGTCATCACAAACGAAGGAGATACATATTTCGGTGGATTACGTTGGCTCGCGTGTGACGCGTAACACGGGCCAACCCCCATCGAAATGAAATTTCTTAGGTGTGGCGTATCCGACGGGCAAGCAGCCGCATAACCGCACGAGCCGACAACCTTTAAATTCGTCGATGGTTCCATTACGCGATCACCACGAGTCGCGCTCGATAAATCAAATTGCGTGCGGATGAGCGGTCACTGGCACACACATGTTCGCGATAGAGACCGAACGCGATGGTTACCTAAATGGCCACGGTCACCTAAATACGGGCTTAATGCCCGTTTCGAGCGCGATATTTGCAAACCTGATGGTGCTCTTCTGAAACCACCATTAATTTTATACACTGAATTGCAATTATACAATGAACAGCAAAAAAAACAACCAGACATTCGTCTCTTATTTTCGAGTTTGCAGAGGTAAAACAGTGCATCTGTACACGTGGCGAATAAATCGAGTTCCGTTTCGACTTACAGAGGCAATTAAATCGCGCGTGTTCTTCTTCCTCGATCTTCGTTTCGGAGGATGCATCGAGTGGAAGGGGCTAATCGGATTGATCTCTCCAGTGCTGGCCATGGTCACGCGAAGTACCACGCTTAGAGGAGTATTCTCCTTTCCAGGATTGCAAGGGCTATCTTCGCTTCTGTCACGTTGTACCCCGGTTCTATCACTCGAAAACTGAACTTCACAGTTCGGAATTGATTTACGGAATTGCTTCTAAATAATGCAATTGCGAATAATGCAAATTACTAAATATTGTTTGAATTATCGATCGTATGGTTGTTAAATGAATAATATGTTAGTGTTCTGGGCGCAACGGTTCGATCAACTAATTATGAAAAAGCAAATTTTGCAATCCGATTTCACAGAAATTCTACAGTTTATTACATTATAAAATCTTTTTCAGACGCAGTTTTTCTACTTTCTGGAAAAGGATCCACACATGGATCGAAACGTCGAAAGTTTAAGTCAAAGTTGAAAGTTAAGTTGATCGAACCGTTGCGCCAAGAACACTAACATATTATTCATTTAATGCAAATTACGCTTCGTAAACGTGACAGTAGGACTTTCGAGGGAGACAGCGGTCTAGATTGATCATCTCTGAATTATCGAGAAATGAGAGGGCGCACCCCGCACCCTTGCAATCCTGGAAAGGAGAATACGCGCTTAACATTACTTAGAACGCCAATGATACGGAGTTTCGACTAACTTGTTCAAAAGAGGATCGTCCAGCCGTCCCTTATTCCTCTCTTTGTTCCGCTCTATTTCGTCTAACAGTTCGCGCAGCTTGTCGACTCTTGTGGCGTCGTCTTCCCCCTCCAGATCTTCGTCCTCGTCCTCGTCCTCGTCCTCAGCTTCGTCGCCTGCGCCCGTTTCTTCCGCTGTGACCCGTTCTCTCGCGGTCATGGCCTCTTCTATCTCGACTGTCTGTCGCAAATGAAGACGTAGAGTATGACCGAGGTTCATGTAGAAAAGACTCTTAACGCTAGCATTACAGCTCGACACTCTCCTGTATAACTTTCCAGAGGATTCAGCAGTCGCTCATTGAATAAAGTCAAGTTCACGCAATTTTTTTACGAGTATCTTATTTATACGTACAAACGTACACCTGAGGACGGAACGCGATACGACGGTATCCGGTTAAGCCCTGTGTCCGACAAACAAGCAGACATTCTTTTCAGACGGGGAGAGAAAAAGCTTTCATAAATTTCGAAATCCTCGAGAGTGCTTTATACATTACACAGCCTACCTTAGCGCCCATTAAGCCACTTAATCGAGGCTGTGCATTTGAATTTATTGTTCCACGAGGGCACAGGGTAAACGAGCCAAGAAATATTCTGAAATTCTTCGGAGACCATAAAGCACTCAGGTCGCTGCTTTTTAAATCGCGATAAACAGGCTCTGTGATTTCGTCGGAGGAATAACATTGGATGATTGCGAAAGAAGAAGGAAACCAAATTGTAAAATGTTCGGTGACAAAATTGTAGAAAATAGTGATGACTAGACTGCGGATCTTTATGCAAAATAAAAAATGTTTGCATTGATTGCAGGACACAGGAGCCAAATAAAGATTGTATTCTTCTTTTAATTATCCTGTTAAGCTGAAACTAATACGTTGATGTCCTTAAATATTTTTAACATGTCCACTGCTTTAAATTGTACGTGCACATTTCTGTCATGAATGCATAAAATCCGCAGTCTAGTGATCACTATATAATTTATTAATAAAACTGTTATTTTTAAATGTATCCGCTTGCATTTTATTTTCTGCAACGTTTGCAATCATCTAATGTTTGCAAAAACGGTACTTTTATCTGTTCCTCAGCATTGAAAGACACGATACCTATTGGCAGTTTCTGAATTAGTGTTTGAGACTATTCAGGACAGGGTAACGGTGACATACGTGGGACTAACCAACTTCCGGACGGTTTCCTCGATCAGCGACTTCGCGTGAATGTAGTGCACGCCGTAATAGTCCGCGAGATATCGGGCGACGATACTCTTCCCGGATGCGGGAGGTCCTAGAACGATTATTTTCAGCGGATACAGTTTCCGTGCTGTCCTGTATTCATTCGTGATAACATCGATGTTCTGGTGAAACGGTGCGTCGTGGTGCCACGTTATCTTATCGGCGATATAGTCGGACTCGACGTTCAAGTTCACAGTCATCTGGTCGTATATCTGTTGCGTGACTTCCGGTAATAAGAAGGCTTCCTCCTGCGGGATTTTCTTCACCTTGCCGGTGCTGAGCGCTCCGCTGATTCTCTGAGAAGTCGCAGAAATGAATGACGTCGCAACCACGCAGTATTCAAGAAAAAGTACAATACATTTACAGTTAGAAAATGTTTGCGTTGCAGGATAGACAAACTTTCCTCGCACATTCTGCATTTAACGTATAATAAAATTTAAAAAATCGTGTGGAATGGAAATATTCAATGTCGGAAGAAACGTTTAATATTCAAGTTAAAATCGCACCGAGTGCAGAGGACTAATTGACGAGCCAAGTAAAATTTTCCTTCGGTATTTGAGCTCGTCGCATAGCGTTCCTCTAACAGGAACCAGTTGCCGTGCTGCAGGAACGGATAACGGGAAACGGGCAAACAGTTACCACGAGCGAATTAAAATTAACAAACCTTTTTATCACAGTGCACGCAATATTCTTCACAAAAATTGCGACGTGGAAACTGGAAACGAGATTGTCTCATTGGAAAGATTAAAAGAATTTTTCAAATTGGAGCAGACACGCTTAATTTTACATAAAATCTAAATGCTAAAATTACTAGGTGGAGGATCAGTCTGGGTAGAGCGAGAGTACCTAATTAATCGGTTATCGGGGAGCCAGTAGTTCCAAGGGGATATTTGGTTAATTAATTTCGAGATCGTTGTTTCTACACGCGTGACGCGTCCTACGTGTAGGTAACTGTGCGGTGTGCGAAGTGGCTGATATCAGGGGAGATTTGCTAGCTGTCAATTAATGGGTGACCCCGAAATGGATACGTTCTGTTACGCGCTGGCTCGTGATACCCGCGATACCAAGCGGTATCGAGATTTAATGGTTGTTCCTCGTGTTACGATGGAAATGCGCAGGGTACTACATGTTGCGCTCGATGACGTATGTAGATCCATTATCGTTTCAATGAACTCCCCGCGCGATCTATACAGTTGATAGCTATACGCTTCCTGGGAAGCAAGACACTGGTCGACAGCCTGCCTCCGCGGAACTAATTGATTAACCAACTGGGGAACGAAAAAGAAAAGTTTCGGGAACGTGATTAACGACGAGGAACCTGGCGGGGTTTCGATGATTGATTGGTAAGAGGGAACGGGCGCTCTAGGGCCAAGGGGAATCGTAACAGATAGGGATGAGCAATATGAATGAATCGATGAATGCCGGTCGAGCCGAAATTGATGGAAACGTGAGTGGTATCTTCGCACTTTGTCTTAAAGTATGTTGGAATGGAAAGCTTCGTACGGACCTGATCTTTTCGCTGAACATTGTGCCGATTGCGTCTTACCACTTTTTGGAGATCCTATAGAGAACCTCTGGACAGATGAAAAAAATCAATTGCCAAATTTGTACCGAACAAACAGACAAACAGACAAGAAAGCGAGCTAATAAAAACGTGGTAAAATAGTTCCGAGTGGACGATAAGCGTGCACGCTGGAAATACAACGTGAAAAATAATAGTACACCGACAGACCAGTTGGACAGACCAGATTAGCTTTGACAAGACAAACATAACAACCTGTCGCGAGCGGAACACGCTCTAGATAGCCAGCTTTAAGTCTCGAACGCTTCCTTATTATAAACTTTCTAATTCAAGGTCGGATCGCGACGCACGACTGAACCCATCTTCGTATCAACTATAACGCGCAGAGGATAAAAATACGCGGTACCATTTAAAAGAGATAAAAGAAGCCTCCGTCACGCCTGACGACTCCGGCAAAAAAGTGTCTGGATGATGGGAACACTTTTTTTTCAACATTTTGTCCTATCTAGCACGTCTCCGTTTCGCCAGCTTTGGCGCGATGATATCGCAACGTCTTCTGTCTGCTTGAAATAATAATAATAATGATATTCTGCTAGAGGTAAAATTACCTTGACAATAGTGCTTTGAGAAGCTACTCCCTGCTCCGCTGCCAGGATGTATCTCAATGTGGGCCAACTCGTCAGTACTGTGTATACAATCCTGCGAATCAAAGAGAACAACGAATTACTGAAGCGTAAAGCTGGTTTAAATCTCAAAATGAACGAAAGCAAGTAGATTATTAATTTTTTCTAAGCGTGCGAGACATTACTGCGCTAATATTTATTTTTAACACTAGGTTCACGGAGCTCTAGAAATAACTGTTTCACATTATTTTATAAACATAACAGAATGTGTCTATCAAAACTTTTGGCCATTTTCCAATAATATATACCCGAAGAAATAAATTTGGTGAATAATTCCTCAGGGAAGCATCTTTACAATCTTAATAATCGCAAATTAAGAATAAACCTATTGTTATCTTCCTCTTAAAATGGAAGATTAGGATTTTGTGTGTGTGTGTGTCCACCATTCATATTAATTTACTTCATTATTAATTATAAAGCGTTATACTAATGCATGCTACATAAATCCAACATAGTTTACTGCATCAATAAATAAATAAATAGAAGGGGGATGATCATCATGAAAATAAAACGTGGAAGTATCCATGAAATGTTTCGTTCATTCAAACGCAACTGTACAAAACGTGACAATTTTCAGCTACCGTCGAACGAGAGACATAGAACAATGCTTTCAAAGATTCAGCCGGCTGCTAAACTCGTCCCAGTCTCCTCTTATATCTCTCTGCGTGAGATTCAATTTCTCGCATTTTCCGTTTCTGATTCAATTACTCCATCAAAGCATTTATAACAGTCTAGATCTCGAGGCCCACAGACAAGACACATTCCTTCGGCACATTCCTTTTGCGTCGCTACACCACGTCAGCGCATAGTTTTCCAACTAACTGTCATTCGCGAACGGAGGAATTTATAATCAAATTTCTAGTTCGGTAGCGCACAATTAGGTCACGAAGGTTAAGATCTTGTTTAGTCTATTCTTAGAAGTATCCCGTCCGCAGTATTTCCCTTGTAAACACCAATATAGCTTTAATGTAACGGTTCATTTTTGACAATATAATCCACTTTCGTAATTATGTTGACGAGTTTAACGAGTTTCGAAACGTTACCGTAGTCAGGTGCGAACGACGAGTCAACTGTTCGCGGTTAACAAGCCGAACGCATCCATGCAGCTGCATAATGGCGCGCGGCGTGTTATTCAGTGACGAACGCGGCACGCGACCGTGTTTATCAGGCGGTTTATCCGCCGTTAAATCGCGATAGACGTTCCAGCCGGTTTCGGTTTAACGTCCGACTGGAATTAGGGGTACAGCGAGCCATTAATGCAGCGTGTCGCGAAATTGCATCGTTTACCACTGACGTGATCAGATCTCGCACGTGCAACAGAGGGATTTTGTTAGTGCCGTTGCCGAGAACCGGCAAGAACGGTTCGTTTTGCCAGGCTGCCTTGAACAGATGATGAAGAGGTCCTTCTTCAGCTCCGTAGGTGATCCCACAGCAAATCACCACAGTCTTCAATTTATCCTTCAGATTCAACTTCTTCTTTACTACGACCACGTTCTTCTCGCATTGTATGTGCTCTTTGAAATTCGGATGCGGTTTCCGTTTCCGGTAATCGTCCTCGGTGAACGGTAGCTTCGGATCTTCTGGATCCATCGGCTTGGTCAAGGCCCAGGTCATCACGGTGGATATCAGCACGAAGTATCGCACGTCCTTGTTCCGCCTAAAAGCCTTCGGCGTTTCTTGCTCCAGTCGCTCCAACTTCCTTGTGATAGCTGAAAGGTGCCGAGAATATGAGACGCTCGGGAAATGGCCGTTAACACGTTTCATCTTGTATTGCGAGCTACCCGCGGTTCGCTTGATTGTGGAAAAGATAATAATGGACACGACATACAGTGACTCCCACTAATATTCGGACATTCTTAAAAAAACACCGTAACTTTTCAAATTCTTAAATTGTTCAAATCTGTCTACTGTTTTAAATTGCAACTACTCATATTCATCATGAATGCATAAAATCCGCAGTCTATTAATGATTTACTAAATATTTGCTCGCTCGAAAAAACACCCAGCTAAGTGCTACAAACTACAACGAAGATTAACTGCGAAAGATCCGCGGTTTGCTTACAAGTCTCACGATCAGTCTTCCTTCTAGGGCTCGAGCAAACAACGACGTCTTAATGCGCACACTTTTTCTCAAGTGATCAGAACAAGTAAAAGTGAATCCGCTCGTAGAACAATGCTCATCGAGGGAACAATCGCATCGCGACAAGCACTTCCGTTTCATATCTCATTGTCCCCCGTGGCCGAGACGAGCCGCGCGCCAATTGCTCTTTGTTTTTAAAGGAAATTGTATGTACACCGATTCTCTCCGGCGACGATGGTTTTCCATATTTCAAGCGAGCGTTCGCGTTCCGCTCGAGACCTCGCTTTCGTATTTATCTCCGGTTATCACTTTAAATTAATTAAATGCAACAGACCAGGAAAGACTGGATCGTATCTCGGAAATTTTCCTCGTGTACAACACGGAGAACATTAAGAAAAGTCTGCTAAACTGTTAATTAGACGCGACCCTTCAACCCTTTGCAGTCGGAGCTACTTTAACTTAAAAATGAAACATTTCTTCCGACCCAGAATAATTTCTACATTAATCTTTTCCTCTGTATGCATTTGAAATTGATATAACACTTCATACAATACTGAAATGTTTAGTAATTGATTGGATATTTAACTTAAATGTGGTATAGTTCGATTTTCCGCTGGACCCTTATTTTTTGAGATAAATTGAAAAATATCCTCAAAAATTAGTTTAAACATGTTTAAACAATCATAATGCATTAATATTGGTTATGACTGTATTCGGGAAAGTCTAAAGAATCTTTTGCTGTAAAGAACAATTCAATATCTTCTATAATAACATCACAATATTTGTTTAAAGTTGAAAAATATGTTTTTTTTTCAAAGCCATGTTCCTCAAAAACTGTGCGTATAGGAGAAAAATTAAGGACGTATTCGGAATCAGCACAAAAAACTCTATAAGAAAGTCCCAACAGTAATAAGGGAACAAATTTGGTGTTGGACAGTGTAATCTAAACAATATTTTCAATAATAGTAGAGCAATTTCCCGTGACGACTGATTCCAACCTTCCAGAGCCCAGTTGGCTTCCACAACCTGACTCTTGTCCTGCGTGATATCGTACACCACGATCCCGCAATTCATGAGCTCGGTGAATAGGGTGGCACGGTCTCTGGCGTCTTTTATAATCATCTTGACACCCTCAGGCAGGGGATACTAAAAAGACGAAATAGAATTCGGAGTGCTAAAACGGAATTGACGTATCGAGGTTCCGACGCGAGGGTCCTCGTCTGCGTCAACAAGGGAATTTTCGTAGATACAATTTTTACAAAAGTATAGGGTCTGTCCGGAAAGTAATACGACCACATTTTTTTTTTAAATCTATTGAATACAGGGAGCATACGAAGCATGGAAATCGCGCTGAAAAAAATGTGTCGACGCCTAAGGATCCTACTTTGAAGAAATTTAAAGGTTTGTACCCATATGTTTAATAGATTTTTTTTTTAAATGTGGTCGCATTACTTTCCGGATAGACCCTGTATACATCCAGATCTGAACCAAATCTGGTACAGTTTACGTACAGATTTGGTACACGATCGTGGCACGCGGCGAGTAGAGAACTAAATTAACCGAGAAACGACGAGACGCGCGGCGGATTAGCAGGGGTCGTCCAGGCGTTAATCAGACTAAAAGGGAAGCTGTAAGTATGTATTATTTACCTCGGGGTCTGAAGTTGTACCAATCACCTCGTACTTTCTCCCACTCCTGAAGCTCAAGCCTTCTCTGCGAAACGGTTCGGTCCCGGTGTCGGCTTCACGGTCCATGAGCCTCTCATCCTCTTCCACCTCTTCTTCTTCCTCCTCCTCCTCTACGTCCTCCCCGGCGCTTTGCGGATTAACATAATCTCGCTCCGATAAGTACTAAAATTTGTATTTCATGCATTAGGTCACTGTATACGAGCTGCCACTTCATACGAGAAATGTAATCAAATGAAGCAAAGTTTGCAGAGCACGAAGGAAATTTCATCTCGAGGTAAAGAAGTTTATGATAGAAAAGAAGATTTGATGAAGCAAATCGTGTGATGCTGATTTATATGAAAATGAAATGATATAGTGATTCGATCCTCAGCGGGATTAAGATTGACCTAGGTAACGCCAGTGACCTAGAAAAAATCGATCTGTGTTTCAAATGTTAGTTGGTCCCTTCGAGAGAAGGTTCTCCTGAGCTCTGTTAGCTGTCGATCCACGTGCAAACTGATCTAAACCCTGGCTGGGTCGCATGATCTACTGCGGTCTGTAACAGCTGGCCTTAATCTACTTAAACAGAACGGCGTTTGCTCGACCCATGTCAGCGTCAGAGTTCGGCAAACCGTAATCTGATTACATTGGTAATGGCCTTGAAAACATAAATGTCAACTCGTTGATCCGATTACACTTTGCTGCGTGTACTGCTCGTCAGCCAAAGCATCTCGGTTACAATCAAAGTCGTCGACAATTAACTGTGCCCATGATTGTGAATGTAGTCGAAGTGATGTATTTCTTGTTTCGAGATATTTGAAAAATTAAGGACAGATTCGAAATCAGCGAAAGGAACTCTATAAGAAGGACCCAACAGTATATTGAAATCATAAAAAAAGTTGAAATTTGTTGGACAGTGTAATTAACGGCACAACTCTCCAAGAGACATTGTCACTCGACGCATTCAGAAACGATATTGTCTATCGTCCCGACAGTGACGTCTTGTCGATTATGTTCGTCGCAGTTCTGAAATTCAATTGTTTAAAGGGAGCCACGGTGAACCACCTAGTTAACGTGGCGTCGCTTGAGTGCCGCTCTAATTGTAATTACCGTGTTTTTGACGTGGAAAGGGAAATTGGATTGCTGGGAGCGTAACAATGTTTTCTTCAGCTATTCACCGCCAAATTGCGTCGGTCAGGAATAAATTCAGTAATGTCGTTGGTAATGAGTTAAGTGAACGGCTCGTCGCATCGCAGTCCATTGAATGGCTAACAGGGCTAATGCAGTTTCCAGAGGGTGGGGAGGGCGAAAGGTAGAAATTTATGCAACGGTGATCGCGCCTCGTGTTGAATTACAGCCACAATTGCGGAATCTCCACTCGCCTCTCGCTTTTCTGCTTTAAAGATGTATTTACGGCCGAGACCGGGCGAGATTACACGCGAAAATTGCCAAAGGTCCGAGCAAAAACTCCGACTTACATGAACCTTATAAACCAGGGGTTAGAAGCTTTTCGTGCCGGGCAAAAAAAAAAGGAAAACGAGACCGTCGAGACGAGTCCAACGACGCGGGATATAAAACGTTCCGAGACACCCCGGAGGTTCAACATATAATTACGCCGACGCAATCAGCGAATTTCTCTACCACCGCGCCGGTATTTAAACCCATGCGCTCGTTATGTATCCAGTTTTTTGCCTCGCGCGATCTTGAGTATTTAATCCTTCCTGGAAAAAGTGAACCGGAGATGTATGTATTAATTTTTACGCCGTGCCGTCCCGTGTAGTCATTTTTCTCCCTGAATCCGCAATCTCTGAGGTATTTATCGAGGCGGATCGATCATTCCCCACCGTGGAGAAAGCTCGTTTGCCTGGTCAGAGGTGGAGTCTATTTAGCGGTGAACGCAGTCGCGATTTTTCTTTTTTTATTGAGAAAATCTCGTGAGAGATTTATTACATTAGGTACAAACGAAACCAAAGACCTCTACTTTTCCTAAAACGCGCAGGTTACAGCATTTTAGGAATGAAAGTATACAGAGGGCAGCCTTAATCAATTCTCATTAAATGTAGCGTGCAGTTTATGACGGATATTTAACGAGGTCCACTTCCGGTGATGCAGTGGGGATAATTTGGAAATATCTTACTGCCTCCCCTCTGCTGTCCTTCGTACACACGTACAAGTAACTCTACCCAACTGATACTCGATGATTTGAATGAAATGTAACGTACTCATTAAACACCGAAAAATATCAAATACATGTTTGTTTATTTCAGTTAAATACGCTTTCTAGGGGTAGAAAGCACCCCTCAACCTCTGGAGACGGAAACGTTTGTGGAAAAAAGTGCTAGATCCAGAGTTGTACAGTTCAGAGTGATGCACTTGATGGCGTCCTTGAAGTCGACCTTCAAGGTCAATTAAATTTGGAAATAATAAGCCGGACTTGCCGCATTTAGCAGTTGCCGGAATCTGCCTAAATCTTGCCTAAAGTTGTCCTCAGAATTAATTTGTTGCGTTATTTTCCCAAAAAATAATACTTTTTTCAGAAACTGTATCCTTTAAGAAATAATTAGCCACAATCGTTTCCATGTCCAGAGGTTGAGGAGGACGACGATGAGGAGGAGGAGAACAACGTAAACTATTTACATCGTTTCCTTATCGCAGCTATAAAAAAGGGTGAAATGCATGAGTAAATATATAATTTCCTCGGTGTACATTTCCCCTCAAGCTGCGTTGTGCCAACAACGTTAAAAAAAGATCGGACTCGTAGGTACGTTAAAGGGGAAGTACCGTAACTAATTTGAAATCGATACCATCGGGGTGTTCTCTCGTTTTTCCTCCGCGTCTCGCGCTGCACCGATAACCTAGACATTGTACCATAATTCTCCGGCTCGAGATTGGAAGTTCAATGCTAAACGGTAAGGGTTGCCTGATGAATCGCGCACGGAACACCGATTTCTTCTAATAACGCGATAAAATAGTGCTTACGTCGGCCAATTTCGCACCGTGGTAGCTGTCAATATGATTGATGAACACTCGCCATGGCTTGAACAGCAGTTCCCCCGATACGTCGGTTACGGAATTCTCTTCCGATTTCTCCGTTGTTTTCACAACGTTCGCGGGTTTCATATTTTAAAACCTTCGGGAAGCGGTGTTCAATATTTAAGTAATCTTCCTGTGGGAATTGTATTTCGAGGTTCATTAACGTCGAATGCTGTTCGACGTGAATTTGCGCCGTTCAATCTTGTTTAACAATCTCGGTTGGAGTGACTTTTTTTGGCTGGCATTTTTCACAATATCGTACAAATTCCATTAGATTAATTTAGTTTAACATGATGTGATATAAAATAACTGATAAACTCATTTCTTTCAAGTTTCACTTGGACTTTAGACCACTTCCATAATCATGAGCACATATATGCTCTTTCGAATAAAAAGTTGCTCGTTTTGTCTGCCTAGAATCTGTGAAATGCTTCATTTCTCTCTGCAGTTTATCTTCCATTAGCATCCTGAATAAGTCGGGAATAACGCAGCAATATTTGCCACTTCCTCTGATGTTCTCGCTGTTTAGAATCTCGCTTACTCATTGTTCCATAAATGCATAAAATCCGCAGTCTAATTGTAGCTGTAGATACAGTGGGTGTACAAAGTATTCGTACACCTTTTAAGAACCAACAACTTTTTTATAATTGTACCAAACGACCTGATTTTCTATAATCAATTAGAAGCATTGATTTACGAGATGATATGCAAAAAAGACTTTCAAAAAATTGTAATTTACAAGGTTAAATGCAGAAATAAAAAAGGGATTTCTTAAAAGTTTTTTATTTGGGCCCTCAATGAAAATTTAGAATATATATGTTTTGTAGATCTATGTTAGTTATACACATGCTGAAAATTCCATCGACATAGTTCTTAAAAGGTGTACGAATACTTTGTACACCCACTGTATATGTATAAAGTTCTTCAGAAAATGATTCCGTTGAATGCAGCCGACACGTGGCATTCGGCGGTGTCCTCTTCGAGATTACCGCACTCGTTGGAACGGTATGGTCAGGGCTATCGGTATATCGTCACAGCGGAATCATTCAGTTACGTAGAAGCGTGACCATGAGATTCAAACACGTGCTGCTCCGGGCTCGAACGTCATCTCCGACTAAAATTCGCCTGGTATTATATTCGGTAGCGACGTAAATAAATTCGAATCGTTTTCTTTTTTAAATGAGCAACAGGTTTCTTCACTAATCAAGAGATTTTGTAGAATGAAGGTATGTATTTTAGTTGTTTCGTAAGTAATCGATATATTCACGAAGCAGGGGCGGTTGCGAATTAAATTGCACGCCTAATAATAGAAGTCGATACTAATTGAGAAGGATCATTCCCCCAGCCCTCGGCAAGTTCGGCGTTAAATTGACCTAATCGCCCGGTGTAAAAACGTACGTAGGTAACGTACACAGCATCCCGCTCGGCCTCGACTCCTACGCAACGGGACGCGAGGGTCAAGGCTGGAGAGAAACTCATGCGGAAGATAAAAAAAAACCACAGCGAATCGATAATTGAACCTGGTCGACGGGAGACCGTGAATTCCCGAATGAAAGCCACTGGTGTTTGTTCCGGAACGGAACAATTGATCCCGCTTTTCGAACGGTGATTTGTTCTAATCGATTTGCCCCGCGCCGGCCAATGGAATCGGTGGACTCGATGGAAAAGGGACGCGGAACGACACATCTATATATAGATCCTCCATGTTTCGTTCAATCAGATTTTTCTCGGAAAGTTATTTTTCTCCGACCCTCATCCGGCTCTTGTTCGTCGTAACATTTGTCTCTCGGTGGAACATCGAGGAAGACGGATATTCGAACTTGCCAATTTATTTCGTTCGCTACTTCCGTGTATTCGCGTCATAAATCTCGTCGCACAATTCGCTAATTTATATTTATGCAGATATTTGCAAATTGCGTGTATTCAAATTCCGCCCGGTGGATGTGAAATTATTTTATGATCATGCATATTAATGTGTTTCATGTTGCATTCATCTTATTATTTAATCTGACGTTTTTAGTGTATTTCATGTAGTATTCGTTTCATTATTTTATTTTACGTTTTTAATGTATCTCATGTACCACTAATCTTATTATTTAATTTGACGTTCTTAATGTATTTTATGTAGCATTTTATTCATTTCATCATTTCATTTTACGTTTTTAATGTATTTTATTGTATAGGTACCATCAATTTCATTATTTCATTCTACGTTTTTAGTGTATTTTATGCATGTACAATTAATTCGACTAATGTATGTCGAAGGATTATTAGTACGGCAGATATTTTAACTGGAACATTTAAAGTAAATTTATAATATTTAACTGCTGTGTATAAGGTCTACAAATCCACACGGAGTATTAAAATTAATAAGTAAGATACTTGCCAATTACGTTAGTTCGAACTGTAACGATAACATCGCAGACATATTATTACAAATATATCTAATGACTACTTGCAGAAAATTCAAGGTTACTCGAACCCCAAATATATGAAAAATAAAATAGAATTTCCGATGATGAAATAATTAATATCTTCAGAGATCAATTCGAACACTTTATTTGCATAAAGTGCCAATTCATTGTGAGCCACATTTTGTCTCTGCGCGCCGTGCTTTAGCACCTGTTCTCTCGGCGGATCTTTTAAGCACGGCCATATGAGTTGACGACGAGGTTCTAAAAGCCCTGGCGGACCGTGACCGACACTAAAAACCGCAGGGTGGATCACGGGGTGGTCACGAGCGACTGTTGGAGGCCGGTAAAAGCGCAACTCGTCGCGAGACTCATCAATCACTTAAGTGCGTACGTCGGGAACGGTAGCCGGGCACGGGCTGCGACCAAGTAAGTCGTAAATCGAGTTTACGCCCGAACCTTTGCCTGTTATCGTCGCCGTCACGCGATTATCGCCGGTTACTTTCAGCTGGGTGCGTGTCGATGTGCGGCCACGCACGATAAAAATGATGATGCCTGGACGGCAGCTTAATGCGCGCCCTTCTTCGTTCTAGCTAGCTATTATGCTGCCCGACTTTACGATAACTGGATCCACCGACGCGATAAACGCCGGTCACCGACAAATACGCAGACAAGAAGCTTAATGGAATATCCATCTATGGAAAATCATAAACACGCTATCGATCCTCCCGATCGGCGATATTAGACGCGGCAGGTGGTTGCCACTTTGGAACCGCGTCGCGACGCTCTAAAATACAACACAATATATAATCTAATAACACATCACTCATAACGTCTCCGGTCTAACTAAGAAAACAAATTTTTTTTTAGAAATTCCACTTTATTCATCAACATACTCTCCTTCAAGAGTGATGCATTCATTCCAGCGCTCCTCTAACTTTTCGATGCCCTTTATGTAAAACGATTTGTCTTTGCTCTCAAAATAAGCCTCAGTTTCGGCAATCATTTTTTCATTTGAGCCAAATTTCTTTCCTTGGAGCATCTTTTTCATGTCTGCAAAAAGCCAGTAGTCGCTGGGGGCCAAATCTGGAGAGTACGGTGGGTGGGGAAGCAATTCAAAGCGTAATTCGTCCAATTTAACCATTGTTTTCCGCGAGATACCGCGTGCCAACTTCCTTCGGCAACGGAACACTCTTACCTGCAGGAAGGTTATCCTAGCTCGAGGGTGTCCTTCAGATTAAGGCACTCCTCATTCCCGTGAGAACTTGAGCGCTCGGCGCTGTTGGAATTACCGCTTCCGTTTATCTAGCCAAAATTGAGTAAGTTAGTGTTTATCCCAAATATTATCTTGTACAGTGTCCGTGTTCTTCGTTCGCGGATAATGTTCCGCTTAGAAACAACCGTGTCAGGTAGGACGTCTGCCTCGAGGAGACTCCGAGTTCGAAACTTGGTTGAATTCCTTGTCTGGGTTTCAATTAATCTTGAAGAGGGAGATTGGTGGCCATTCGTAGTCCACGTCTTTAGCGTTTGATGTTGTCGGACAAGTATGTTCGAGTTTAACCAATTGTCCAAACGGTATGGAGCCAGCCGCGACCTATTGTATAGCTCGACTGGCTGGAGCGGAAAAAGATCGAAGCTCAGGGTCGAACAATTTGATCGGCCGATCCCTTTCCCACCCGGTGATCAAATCTGCTGCAATAGTTCTCTACAAAGATATCTGGCAATCGGGAAAGCTGCTTTAATCCTTGTGTCCATAACCAACAGTTTGAATGCATATCTGTACACCTGAAATATAAATTAATCTGAAATATAAAATCTGCAATTATGTTGCTGTTCGCCAGCAAATGTATTGAAGAAGTTATAGAAGTCAATTGAAAATGGTTGGTTATTGACATAAGGATTAAGAATCGTAATAGATTGTGCATTACAGTTTAGCACAATGAACAAATAAAATATTTCTGCGAAAGTATCAATTCGAATAAAATACAAAATAAAGGGAAAACCGAGACCACCCCCTTAAAAGTGAGTCTGTGAGTAACAATTTCGTGGAAAAACCATCGAGGCGGTCTGGGAGCGTCCGAGGTTCGCATTTCCGGCGTGTCGCAACGGGGACGCCCATCTTCGTCCTCGGAAAGGCGAGTTTTCTCGTCGCCGGTCGAAAAGACGAAGAGAATAGTTTATTGTCCGCGCCTTTTAAGCCGACGGTACGTGACTCATTTATTGGCGCAATAGTTGCCGGTCGTTTCGCGGGTTGAAAATCGTAGACTCGGTTGCGCAACGGCTCCGAAGACGATGCAAATGAAGAGTAACGTCCTGCACGCCTCGGTGACTAATTGCGCGGTGCAACTCTTGGTATTGTGCGACTGCCTACGACCAGAAAGAGAAAGCCAGCCGAAGAGATGCGAGAACAACGACGCTTACCTCCGCGAGGCGTCGCTCCGTTGTCCTGTGTCGTCCATTAACCGCGTCCTTAATGACGAGGCCTTGTTTGCCGCGGATAATGCAAATAAGATGGCAGAAGACGGCGCGTCAGTTATCCCAACTAACGCGCGCGACGCGACGCCTCGCCGCGTGCCGATTCCAATTCCGCGCCCCCGGGGATTCGCATCCTCGGCATCGTTTGTGCAATTACCATGCGATTCCTCGGCTTTGAAAGACTAGCTCGCCGAGGCGGATGGAAATCTCGTCGCTGCGTCGACACTTCGTCTGCTGGAGAATCTGCAATCGGGTCGGAACATGAATCTGTTCGGATATACAGGGTGCGCCATCTTTTATGTCGGTATGTGAATATTGAATAACTTTAAAAAAGAACAACCGATTTCCATATATGAGGTATTTTTATTTAATTTACTCCAATTCATGGTTAAAATTGTACTGAATTGACGTTTCAAAAACATATTTACTCAAGTCAATCCGTTGATAAATGTTAAAGTTATTCAATCTTTACATACCGACATAAAAGATGGCGCACCTTGTACTTTATAAAAGAAAGACAAAGATTCGTATTAATCAAGCCAGCTGTGCACTGAAACGTGTAGAATGATTGTGTGCACTATCCAAACTGAGAACCTTCAAATTTCAGTATCCCTTTCACAAGCATCATAGCTCACCATTCCGCTCGGCTGCGTCAATATTTGGACTAGCAATCGCGATCGCGACATTGTCGTTCTCATGAATAGCATCTTCCTCTCCGCAGTAATACTCCTTTGCTCCAGATATCCACGCAGTTATCGTCGCCCTGGATTTCATTTGCTCCGAACAGTACGTGTCGGCGTTTACATGACCATTGCCGTAGCGAGTATCTTGTAGCAAATGCTGGAAGATTAAATAGCCTTCGTCGAGGGTACTTCTGCGGGAAAATTGTTGAACGCGTTAAACACAACATAAGCTATATTAATTAGAACAGACATCCGAAGCGCCATTGTATTAAGGATTATTGCCAGCAAGGAACGCGTTCGCGCACACCGTGAACTTCTCACGCGGAATTCTTCGTCCCGCAATATTTCACAGCGACGCGCGACGCGACACGATATTAAAGGCGTGTGAATTTGTTCGCAGAAGAATGGACGGAAACGTTCTCGTATCAGCTGCTGATAGGCTCCGGAGTCACGTTGATGGTGCTGTTACTGCTGGCAGCCGTGAGCTTCCAGTGTTCATCCTCGTGGCGATGGATGACGTGGATGAGGTCGTACATAAAGGAAGACGTCGGCGAGAACGACTTGTCGCAGCAAAACGCTATCCGCATCAGTCATTCTCTGCCGGATCTTCAGTCTGAACCCGTCACTCACGAGTACGTTCAGGAGCAGAAGGACAACAAGAAGGTACCACAAATAAGTCCTGATTAACTACGGCAAACATCGATGTTTTGAATATTCAATTTGTTTTTCATCTTTCTCGTGTAGGTACTGCGCCAGACAACTTTACCCATCGTCCCAATGAGGCATCAAAGCTTCCAACGACAACTCTCCCACCGACTGGACCTGCCGAACATCAAGTTCAGCATCTGCAACCTCGAGAATCGCAGCGACTCCAGCCTCGGACTAATCAAGGTATTTAAAAATTGTAATTTAAAGCAATGAACATCCGTTTTTATTGTTTTTCACGATGATCTCCCACAACGGAAATTCTGAAAGAAATGTGACATATCTTGGATCCCCTTAGAGATCTGAAATTTTACTCAGAGTGGTATTTCTCGGTCAGTTTTCACAATCTTAACCTGCTAGGCTCTTTTCGTTTCCCACCGAGAAATCTGGAGGGAAATAAACCGATACGTTCGGCCCTGTCGAAATTTGAATTATTCGCAATTGCAGCCGGAACTTTACAAGAAGGAGTTGCAGAGGCAGGAGAGCGCTGAAAGCTCGAGCACCACGGAGATGGAGTACGCCGGCAAGCTGCATTTCTCTCTGCTCTACGACAAAGAGATCGAGGGATTGGTTGTTAGAGTGAGTTTTATAATTTTCTTAATGGACCCCCCTCCCCAGAGCGAGAGAGAGAGAAAGTCACCGGACCGAGAGTCCAGTGAAACAGAATATTTGATTCCGCGGAAATGAATAGAAATTAGTGTGACGCAATTAGAGAACTCGGGCAACTTCCAGAAATATTTCCTCTCGTTCCCGTTGCAGTCTACGGTTAGAGAAGTCGCGGTGCTGTCTTACAACATTACAATTAAACGAAATTGGATAACGTCCAGCAGGAAATCGATTAAAACAATCTCGAAGTATCTTGAAAGTTTGTTTGGCTTTCTTGGAGTGGCGACGTAAGTCGAAGTATCGTTCGAGGTCCCAGGGCCGCAAGTTTATCTTCAAGCCGTGCACGTAACGCGAAGTCAACGTGGGGCGGACAGAGGCGGCGATGAATTCTTCCCACGCAAACGATGACCGACATTCGCGTTCCAGTTTCATCGGTTTGCTCAGAATTATATCGGCCCCCGGTTTATGATATACTCGATCGCGTGCGAACTGCATTTAGGTCCTGGATACGTGTCTCAAGGCTGCGTCGTGGCCATCGGGCTGCGATTTTTAACGAAACGCCGACAAGGGAAACGACGCACAGTGGGACCTTTCGTCCAAATCGGAGACAAAATCAAAGAACTTTCAATAGAAATGAGAAAACGAAAAAACCGCAATTTTCTTGAAATTGTGAAAGTTTAACGAATTTTTTCTAGGTAATAAAACGTTCGTACCATAATCTCCCTATTTTTCCCATATTCTGCCAAGTTTCAGCTTTAATTTTAAAAAAATTTCATCGCTCTACCTCATTTCTATCGAAAGTTCTTTGATTTTGTCTCCGATTTGGACGAAAGGTCCCACTGTGCGTTGCGGCCGAGCGCGATGTAACCGATCGTTCTTTTTCTGAATCTTTATGTAAGATTTTATGTAAAATCTCCGCATGGACTGTTTCCCCACGGACAGTAGGACAAGGTAACGCCGACTCTGTTTGTCCATGACCACCTTGTCTACTTGAAATTACATGCGCATACTTTGTCACCAAAGGGATTTCACATTATTCAGGAAATGCGGTTCCGTTATTATTATCTGCGTGGTTAGTACTGGAAGCACGCAGTGCTCGACCGCAGGTTTTCCGCGCGATGGAACATAAATTCGAAATATAAATAAATGATATGTAGAAATTCCCTGTAGTACGCAATGAGAAGAATAAAAATAATGAAGCTGCATTTTGTATAATCAAGAGTCCCTGTGGTCCGAGCATTTAGAAGATAATCTACTTAAATCGACCGATTGATGGTGTAAATTCGTCATCAAACTGTGTGGATAGTTCCACGAAACAGAAATTGTTAGATACAAAGCTTCCTGTTAAATGCTGCATTTATCCACCGGTTGTTACGTCCACCTCGGCCTCATTCGCGAAACTTCTCGAGCGTCATCATCGTCACCTCGCGCCACTATGGAAAACGTTCGCAAAGTTTTCACGCGCGTGGGTAGATTCAGTCGACGATTCCTCTCTCGTCAGCTAATTACGCGCCTACCATATTTAGTGCGAGTTATTGGATAACGATAATGAAGTGCAGGATACGACGCGGCGCGGCGGGCGAGCGCCACCACAGAGCTTCCGTTCGATTACGATTCGCCGCTGATTAGGTAATATCAATGCTGATGTATTATTTCTGTTCCGCGGCGGGATACGATCTCGGCGAGATTGAATTTGTTATAAATAGGGCGGCGCCGCGCTCACATATCGGGACACAGAAATATAAATGCGTGTGTGCGCGCATCTGGTTCATTCATAAATCTCACCGAGGACGGAGATAAAGAAACGCGGCCGTTTAACAGCCCACAGACGCCTGAATTTATCTCCCGTCACCGTGTAATCATGCTAATGCCGCGAATTAACTGCTGCTCGAACCGCCGAGGGCCCACTTTCGGTTTCGTCCCTTTCTGTTTTCGAGCACTCGGCCATCGGAGTTGCGTTGAATTACGATCGAATCGCTTCACGTATTAGGTGTATAACTACAAAGTAATTCCATTACCACGTCTTCGTTCAATTAAATCTAATTAAATTACAATGTAATTCGTTTTTGAAATACAGCGTAATCATCTTCCCGACTCAACGCGTCTCGCGGTGTTGACTTGGTGAATTTTATTCGTCGCTATCGAATAGATATTGAATGAAATAAAAATTTATTCAGTTTGTATATTCCACTGATCCACATAATGTTCAATTTGTCCGTCGTCATAATTTATAAAAGAACATTTAGGGACTCAAAAGGGTCCCCGCAAAAAATTGTACACTCGAAGGGAAAATATTGGGACACGCGCCGATTAATTAGGGGTCGTCGAACCGGTCGACTTAGAGGGATAAAATTAGACGGCTTCCTTCGTCTGAAGGCAATATTAATATCCTGACGCACTTTTATATTTACAAAATGTAAAATAAGATCGATCGAACCCTTTTTCCAAGAAGTGCCGGTTATATTTACCTGTTAACGACTCTGCGCGAGAGAGTTACATTGCTCTCGTCCGCTCCGCTCTTAATCACCGTTCCTTTTGTTCGCGTCCGCTCGTTTTTCGCGCATATGCGCCGAGAGGTCATTAAAGCAGAAATTGCAGGCATTGCAGGTCCCGGGGCAAGTCGCGCACCTCCGCGGGCCTCGCTGGGCGAATTACTGTAAAAGTAATATTCAACGCGTCGCATACCTCGCGTTTTCGCGGAACGAGCGTTGCGGTTTTAACGACGCTCCGCGTCACGCTCGAATTGCGTGCCAGAGGAGTTTCTGCTTTCGAGATCCCCCGCGAGGGATCTCCGGACTCTGCATTTAAACATCCTCTGCAAACCTCTGAACGGCGGTAATCGTCCTACAAATTTTTGCGACTTCTGTGGTCAAAGTAGAAACTGATTAACGGAGGAATTAATTCTTGTTTTAATGCTTTGATTCTGAAGAATTCTATCCTAATTCGAAAACAGAATTTTCCTTCCGGTCTGAAATGTTTCTATTTTCTATGATTTTCATAATTTTGCCGATGAAAAACTGATGTAACACCTCGTCCAATACTTTCAGTGGTTCATTAAAATGTTAAATACCGTTAGTGAGATTTATCGAATACAGATTTAATAATGCAACAAATATTTTGAATAACGCTAGAAGAATTAGTGACGTTAACTCGTCTTTATTGCGTGTAATATTTCTGTACACCTCGCCACGTCCACATTTGTAATTCGTCCTGTCAATACCAGGTTCTAGACGCCCGAGAACTACCAGTGAAGGACGTGACAGGTAGCAGCGATCCTTACGTGAAGATATACCTGTTGCCGGACAGGAAGAAGAAGTATCAGACGAAGGTGCATCGAAAGAATCTGAACCCGGTGTTCAACGAGACGTTCATCTTCAGGTGACTAAACTGCATCTGACAATCTACGTAGAACCCTTCACAAGCGCACTAGCACAATGCTTCCAGAATATCGGAGATAATAACTGAATTGCAGAGCATTACGCAGCCTTACATTTCTGTAGAATATATTTCTCGATTCTCTTCCGAAATGAAAATTTTAACTTCTCCAGTGACTAATCAGCTGACTGCGGATCGTTGTGTAAAATAAAAGAGTAAAGAACAGAGACGTAGTTCTTTAAAAATTCCGCGCGCACAAATGTGTTTGCAATTCGACGATAATTCACAATCGAAATCTGTCGCCAGCGTATCGTACGATGAACTGCGGGAACGATACCTCCAATTCTCGGTGTACGATTTCGATCGCTTCTCACGACACGATCTGATTGGGCAAGTAGTGTTCAAAGGATTGTTAGAGTGCACCGATCTATCCCAAGAGATCGAGTACATGATGGACATCATGTGCGCCATGCAGGTAACAAACCTCGCACAGCCAATCTCCGCGAAATCGTTTCGAGATGTGATTTTAACAGCAATTCTGCGCGTACACTTTTAGGACAAAGTGGATCTCGGAGAGTTGATGCTGTCGCTTTGCTACCTGCCAACGGCAGGCCGACTAACAGTGACCGTCGTCAAGGCTAGGAACCTGAAAGCCATGGACATAACAGGATTTTCCGGTAAATCGATCTCAATTGTTTTGTAGAATCTTCACGCGGAAATTCACGCAACGACTTACGCAATGCCCGATTCACGTAGAATGGCGTAACGTTATTCGTTCGCAACCGGTGCTCCGTTATTGCTTTGTCACAATAAGCTTTGCACACCGTTCAATTGTATCACCGGGAATGATTATGCAAAGCAAATAACACGTGTCGGCTAGTGGTGAGGAATAGGAACACAGCGATTAGGTGCAGTACAAAGTGTTCGTACACATTTTACAAACGAATAAAGGACTTAGCGTTAGAAGGACTAGTTTACCAAAATTAAATTTGTTATCTGTGCCTGAAATGAAGATCTAGGAGGTGCCTTTGCTAGGTCTAAGTTAGTTATAAAATCCATGAAGGTTGCTACGAAATATAATTGATTGAAAATAGCAAAAATTGTAAGAATCAATGAATTCAGAGATTTTTACATCTTCCAATGCCCATAGATTACCTTACAATGTCCATTAAAGAAGTTTTTAAAGAGCATTAACAATTACGACTATTTGTTAACAAGATCGAGACACATCGAGCTTGATAGTTGTACGAAAAATGTTTCAGATCCGTACGTGAAGGTTTACCTGCTCTGCCAAGGCAAGAGAATAAAGAAGAAGAAGACTTCGGTGAAGAAGAACACGCTGTTCCCATCTTACAATGAGGCTCTCGTGTTCGACGTGCCCGAGGAGAACATCGAGGACGTCAGTCTCATAGTAAAAGTAGTCGATTATGACAGGTGAGTGACGGAATACCGAAGGAGACGCGTTCGCCCGGCGATTTTAGCGCACGCGATCGCCGATCATCACGAACGCTGCAATCCAATTTTCTCCTCAGGATTGGAGCGAACGAATTAATGGGTTGCACAGCGATTGGCTCCAGTTTCATCGGGATTGGACGTGATCATTGGTTAGAGATGTTGGACAACCCTAGACAACCGGTCGCGCAATGGTACCCTCTGCTGGAAACAGTTGCTGGCCATATCCCGGCTGTCAGTTCGGAACCGCTACCAATGAGTCTGAGCTGCTTAAATAAGAGGTGAGTCCGTGAAAACTGTGTTGTCCACGTTTATTTCCAGCATAATCGCTTAACCCTTTGCACTCGAGCGGCGCCGCTACAGCGCCCAGGCGGTTTATTGCGTCCACTCGAGCGGCGCCGAGTCGCGTTCATCAGTTCTTCGCCTATTTTGTCTAAATAACAATGTTTCGAAATACGTGTGTCTCGACACAGGGTTGAAATTGTGCACGGTATGGGGTTGATAAAAAGTACGAATTAATTTCTGTCTGTTTTCCAGATGAAGATAACGCGTCCAGAAACAGGTTTGCGGAAAACGCAATTATTGTCGGACGTCGGCTTGGGCGTTGTTTCCTTCTGTCGTCATTTAAATGCACACCGCTTGACTGATTTAAGTACAATTTCTATCTAAACCAGGGGCTCCAGAGAAACAAGTAAAAAAATCCATACAACAATAAACAAAACAAAGAAAAAGCAAAAAAAAAAGAAAAGCAGAAAAAACAAACTCTGTGCTTTGGAATATAATCATGTGGCGAGCGTGGAATAGTAAACGACTAGTAGATTGTAGTAGAATGTTTGTAATGAAAGAGAGAGAGAGAGAGAAGAAAAAGGATGATAGCCGAGGTTGCTCAAAACTATATCAGGATGATTGAACGTTTCAGGCAAAGACGTGAACCATTGACAAATAGCAAAGAAACTAGTCAAAGAGAATGAGTGAGAGAGAGCGAACGAAAAAGAAAGAAAGAAAGAAAGAGCGAACGAAAGAAATAAAGATAAAATAGTTTTATTTTTTGAAGATGAATCCAGGCTGGTCCTGAATTTAACCATGCGCGAAAAGATGAATCGTCTGCCGACTATACTGATAAACTTTATCAACGCGCTAGAGAAAGAGAGAGAGAGAGAGGCGAGAGACGTACACGAACTCAATAGATAGATGATAGCGAGTGAATCGATTTTTACGCGACCGATGTAACTGCAGGAAACCGTTTGCTCTTCGACAGCTGTTGGTCGGCGAATTGGCTGCAAATTGCGAGGAAGCTATTACGCGAAACTTTGCTTCCCGATCGAACGAAGCAAACGCGATCAGAAGGTGTCGACGATGATTTGATGTATATGAACAGAAACGATCAAACATATAATTGTCGCACCGAAAGGAAACATCGTTTAAAGTTGTCACACACACACAAACACACTCCAGAGGCAGCATATCGCTTCGTATAATTGTACAAAAATTTTCAATCGACAACAGCGCAGACGCAATCCTCGTGTACCGAGCAGATTAAAGCTCCGGCCACACGAACTCAAATATATACGTGAAACATATGTAGTTGCCTATCACTTGCTGTGGCGTATCGTTAATTAACTGTTAATGTACCGTGTAACGTTTGATAACTGCTTTCGAAATGGTAGTCCTCCGAAGACTCTCGCAAAACAAGATTCTTCTTTCGCGTTTTCCCGGAACAGCCCTAATCAACAATCTAGCGAACAACAACACCGCGAAGAGAACGTTCTGACGACAATAAGCCCCGCGTTAACCAGACGAACCCTTCTCCTAGACTCGTAATAGCAATATTCCTAAAAACGGTAGCGTTGTATCGACGAGAATTAACTCTGCAAGACTAAATCGAAATGGCCGACAGACGTTTACTAATTCACGCTCCTCAGCCACGCTCGCGCAAATGTTCTTATTCACCGCCGATACGTGTTTAATTATAAAGCTCGTCGGAGGGCACCGTTTGTGATAACAAGCACACGGAGGCCTGCCAATCGTCTTGCAACGATTCTTCGCGATGTCTGATCGACGCCGAGGATCGTTGTCGATCGAATATATTCTGCTCCATCGATTCGAAACGCGCCAGGCAATTTGTTCGCATGTTTTTCTCTTTTTATCGTGTTGAACATCTTCATTTCTTGGACATCTTCGCTCCTCCACTCGTTAAGTATATTTCTTTCGGACTAAAATTATTTGTTTCTTTATAATGTATCTATATAATATTGTTTATAGCTGTAATACAATTACACTTGTGCGTTACGGATCTGTGGAGCCAGGTCTACGCGAGTGCGAACCGTAGTTTTCAGAAAATATGAATGACAACTGATCCTATATCAGTGCTGCCCATGATTGGGACCCTTCGGGAGCACTATACTAGTGCTTCCCATGAGTGGGACCCTTTGCGAGTCTTTCCTCCATTTATAAGCCGTTTAACAGAAACACACTACATATTAGGTCGTTCGGAAAATAACTTCGTTTCTCGTGTAGAGATCGCATTGCTTCCATTTGTTATTATTTGACCTTATTTTAAATCGCAAAATTGTGGTATATCAAATATGCATTTCTCCATCAGCTTTTGCTTTTTATTACCGCAAGGGTGAAAATGCAGTGCACGAATAAAAACAGTCGTGTGCTGTTTAAGGAGAGGATTTACCATCGGATTTTTTTTCGGTTTCTTCAACTTTTTTTATGCGGTGCAAATTTTATTTCGAATACAGCCGTACAAAGTCATATAACTCGGTTTGTTTGCTAATAGAAAATAGAAATTCAACGAGCATAGGATCTTTAAGCTGCTTGATAAAATCGCGAAAGATCGAGCTTTCCGAACGACCTACTAGGAACTGATGGGAACATAGTTGTAGAAGGTTCCTAAGTTTCATAGATCACTGCAAACGCAATGAAGAAGAAGATCGGCGCGAAAGCATGTATGATATCGTTCACCTACCGGTGATATATGTAAGTATGTTTAAGGATCGAGAATGATGGATGTGTAATAGAAGTAAGGAAAAATAAAATAAACCAGCATAATTGTAGCTTTTCAGTCGATCATGCGAGGTAAATGACTCTATCAGCGACCACAGATGAATACGATCTTTTATTACTATTACTAATTACTAGGCTGCGGATCTTTATGCGTTTATGGCTTCTGAAAATGTCCACACACACAAAACAGGGCGAAATATAAAATTCGACAGAATTCAGTACAATTTTGATTTTGTTGTGATCTGCAAACTTTCTTAAAACTCGTCTAGAAAAATTGAAAATTGCATAATCATCGCAGTCTACTAATTACTGAAATCTAAAATGAACTTTTTTACGGATACGATGAAAATCGTAATATTTTCAAATCCAAAGAACATTCGCATTCCACGACGAAACAAGTGAGTCGATACGAAAAACTTTCTGGACCTATTATTAGTATTATTCGTTTGTAAATTTGAATACTGTACAGAACGGTTCGAAGAGGACCGCGCCTGTGTATAGGGACATTTACCTTAATCGACGACTTCGTTTCGGTTGACGAGCGATCGGAGACCTGAATTTGTACCGCGTGTGGGCGTCTCTGGACAGTGGATGGAGGGAGGACGTCGAAGAGTGAGCAGTTAATAAAGCGAGAAACAAGGAACGAACAAACGACAAGAATTCGTTTGAAATTACCGTAACGAACAGTCCACTTAATCTGTTATGGCAATGACTGAATTGATTGAACATCCACGAGAGAATGGACATCGCGCGCCCATCGTTGGTTGAAAGTATACTCACCCCTGTATCAATAAATAGATTAGTGATGATACCGAGCAAATTACCTCAGACACGGTCATGATAATCGTAGTGAAATGAAGACAATGTGCCAAGGTACAAGTAGAATTAGCGTAGCGTTAGACAAAACGTAGTCGCAGACGATCGTATGCTTCCAGTAGTTAATTCAGAAGTATATACGTACATACATATATTATATTATATATAAAAATATATATATATATATTTGTATCCCCGTATACGAAACCGCATCAGTCAATTTGGTCATGACTGCCCACCAGTCTAAACGGCTGTAATTCCGCGGAATTCGCGCATACTTCTCATCTATTGATCCAGCGATGCCCATCAGCCGCATCAGAGGAACAAGACAAAGAGAGAATATAAACAGTATTTTTCGTACAAGCGAAACATTCTACTACAGACTGAGCTTACTCCAGTAACTTCCGTGCGACGAACCGGTGCATCGTTTCACTAGCGTAGTAGCCGTTGCAGTGAGCCGACTATGCGTCGGGTCGAGGAAGAGCTCCCTTTCGGTCCTTGTTCGACGATTCTTCTAGATAGATTTTTCCTAAGAAACTAAATTCGGGGTTGAACGACTCGGAACGTGTGTTACTTATCCTCTAACTCAGGGCTGGCCAACCTTTCACATACTATGCGTCCATTTCCGTACAACTCGAACACTTTTTCTACCTTCTTACGTTCATTGTTGGGGTTGGAAAATAGGAATAGGGGTGGGATCTAAATTGATTAATTTACGCCAGTTGCGGCGCCTACTTCAAAAGAATAGGTGCAAAGATCGAATGCGCCACAGATTGGCCACCCCTGCTCTAAAATTTAGACATCCGCCGCAGTACAGCAGAAACTACGAGGTATTTTACTAGCACTACGAATGGCGGTCCTTCTTCGACTCGACTATAGGAACGTTTTTCTACTCGCAGGAGATGCCTTGAGAACTTTTAGAGTCGCGACGCGCGATACTAGATCGCGCGAACCAGAGATCGGACGCTGATGCTGATTTCGATGACTTTGGATACAGAGAAGAAGAGTGTAGTCGATGCTAGAGAAGATACTCGATGTACCTAGGAAACCCGTAAAACTATGTTCCATACTTATCGATGTACCGTTTCATTGAATCTGTCAGGTTTTGTATCCGTTCCCATGTAATCCTTAATGTGCGTAGCATCGATGTTTACGCGTTGTTTTTGTACGTCAGCGGTGACACACGGATGGCGTTCACTTACGTATCGTTTCGATCACTCTTGGCGATATAGCTGCGGCGTCCTTTGTCGTGGCCACCATTGCCGATCAACGACGAACAATAATATCTGTGTACGTGCACACATATCAAAACTGCTTGCGGGAAATTAGTCGATGGCGTATTGGGTGTCGTAGAACAAATTGCACGTTACAGAAATAGTTTCACACGACTCCGAAGAAAAACCAGCATTTCTGTTTCTTGTGAAAATTGTAATTTTTGACTTATCAAATCACGTTACAACACGTCTACTACTATGTAAATACAGATTCCTATGAGACGATTTTGGAAAATTAAGGAAACTCTGAACATGTTTAAAAATTATTATAAATTCTACTGAAATTGTTTTACACCTAGACCCTACTCTTCCCTTCTGAACTAATTTTCGTACATAGAATAATATGATACTGCTTGTTCTGCAACACCCAGTGCACAACGATAAGTCGAAACGGAAAACACACAAACCGGCGGTCTCGTTTCAAGTCTACTTTGATCATGAAAGTGATATTCGTAATCGTATTTAACCAAACCGCAGGCGATTCAAACGGATTACCAGCCGGTGCCGGTGATAGTATGCATTTTCTAACGAGTATGTGTATCTGTACTGTATAGCCGGGCATGCAGTAGCCTCTTCGTGATTGTGAATGAAATAAATAAATCGGTACTATGTCGACGAAGCTTTCTTCTTTCAATACATTCCCCCAGGCTTCTTAAAATCGAGCAGTTTCACCTTCAACTTCACCTCGAATTTTCGGGGTGTCGGATTTGTCGTTGACTTGCATCACTGAATTTTCGTGCCACCACTTTCGCTGTCCCACTCTTCTTTAAATCCATCGATTTATACGAACTGTTACAATTGCATGCTATGCTTTCCATTGATTAGGTATCTAATTATCTTTTTCTAGTGCCATTTTAGCGTTAAGTAATTGCAACTACCCATTACAATTACTTGTCATTGCAACTACCAATTACAATTACTTGTAATTGCATTAAAATTATTTGGAAATTGCAGTAATTGGCAAGTAATTTTAATTGTAATTGATATTACATTTTGTCCAACTCCGACTGTAGGCCTTTCTACAAATGACTAGTGTGGGAAATTACGAGTGTGGGAGAAGTGAGGGCAACCCGTCTGCAACATCAAATGTACTTTTCATTTATTTGACTACTTATCTTTACAGATTAGTCCTACCTTATGCTAAGATACAACTTTCCCATTATGTTACCTCTAATCGAAACGTTACGATAATACTAAGTATAAAATAAGCAATAGAGCTTATATTGGTATGTAGCAACGACTTAAGTACCTCTACTTAATAGTACTCTCATTTAAAATTGCCGGGAATAAACCTGCATCGTCCGTGTCGTCGACGATGAGACTGATCGACGTGTGGTTGTTGTTTATACGAATTTGGCTTTTTCTCACCTGTATCGCGTTCATATTCGTTTTGTCAATCGGAGAAAAGAAAATCATAAATTGGACAAGCATCGAAGGTTTCCTCAAAAAAAGGGATTGTTCTTTCCATTGATTGCAGTCATTTGTTCGTCGATCGAACATCGATCCATTTTTTTCGCCTTAAATCGTGGAAAAACATTAGGCCATATCGTCCTCGTGTTGCACAGATATTTTTCGCCGTTTCATTTCGTTTCATTCTTTTTCTTGTTTAAACTTGTTCGCGTTTCGAATTTTTTCCCTGGCTCGCTAATCGAGAGAATCTTCAAATGCTAAACGCTCGGCTCGACAATTACGATCAACGTGACGCGATTCGGCGAATTAGAAGAGTGGAATGCCGCCGGAACGATGTTCAGTCTTGAATAAATGGAACTGCAGCGTGATCGGTAATCATTCGCGAAACCGGTATGGGCTTAAGCTTAATCCAGAGCGGATGGTTCGCGCGTGCGTGTATGTCGTGTGTACGTGTATCTGTATGTACGTCTGTCCTCTGTCCTATCTGTCCTCTACGTAGCATTACAAATGCTGTACAGTATGTGTTAATCGTATCGCTTATCATTAAGAAACGGACTTCACGATTATAAAACGCTACTTTTGACGCAGATGAACTCGATGATCTCGTTTATTTACTTTTTTTTTCTCTTTACGATTTCGCAGCACTACGACTTATTTATTTATTCCTTTTTTTCGCCCATTTTCTTTCGCTACATGTTATTTTCCCTTTACTTGTAATGAGAGTGTGTACGTGTGGTGTGTGTTTCTTTTTTTATTTCGTTTCTTATCCTGCTTGTAATCTCTTCACTTTTTCTCTACGTTCTCGCGTGTTATATTGACTTTCTTTTGAATCGATCGATTGGAAAAATGATCTTCGCGACCGGAAGAAAGAACCTGTGTCCGCGGACACAGCGATTTCGTTTCCGCGAGTCGCCGTTAAATACTGAACGAGTTACGAATTCTAACGACTAAGCGTCCGAGTAAGTGTTATTCCGGCATTGATGCGCGCTTTCTTCTCATCCGTCCATGATTGCGCCATCGAGACGTCATTGAACGTTCGATTAATCTACGTAAGTACGTTCTACGGGCAGCTATCCGTATCCTAAACGAACCAATCATCCCTCCATTCTCCGCTTTTCGCTTCTGTTCTCAATCTCTCACATTCTCGTTGACAACGTCAGTGGACACACTCGATTTTTTCGAACGAACAACGTCGAACAAACGGAAACGGTTGGCTCGATACGGAAACCGTCGGACGAACCCCTAGAATCATTCTCATCGAATATACAAATACCTTTCGCCGTTTCGTTTGCGTTTATCTTATCTTATTTTTTTTCCTCCTTTTTCATTAATATTATTTAAGTACGTCGACTTGTAACCACAAACATGTGATGAGAACACTAATAATTCGAATAATAATCGTAGTAATAATCATATATCAATAGTAATTAATGAGAATAAAGTATAGTTGCGCTTTCAATTAATTCATTATAGGCGAAACCTTTGTCTTGTAGCGTTGTACTTAGCGTTATTTAAAATAGTTTAGCGTTTAAACTCTTATTACGTGTGTGTCTTACGGAGAGGTTTCGAGTTTCGCGGACGAGAAATCGACTTTTTTTCTTCTTCTTCTTTCTCTTTTCCTTCTTACAACATCGTTTATGTATAATAGCAATATGGAGGGAATTCACTAACAACTTGCTCGAAAAGTGCAGCGTTCTCACACACCTATAAACAAATATAAAAACTTCATTCTCGCTCTTCCTTTCGCGTGCGCACTCTTTTCTCTTCTCCCCTTCTTTTAAAATCTTTTTTGTTTCGCTTTTTTTTCGTAATTTTCCCCGCGACTATGCGTTGCGTGCGATTTTTCTTCTTCGCTCTTCCTATTTGCTTTTCGTCTAACCATTTTCCATTTGCTTCCTCTCTCTCTCTATTTTCCACCGTAGCGAAAATAAGGTGTCGATACTACGCGACTGTACATTAAGTACAATAAGTAAACAGTTGCGGCGTGCGAATTGTCCACGCGAGAAAAAATTAACTTTATCCGAAGCACCAGGCACGATTCACTTACTCATTCACCCCTGTTCTCTCACCCTCTCGCTGTGTTTGGCGTCTCTCTCTCTCTCTCTCTCTCTCTCTCTCTCTCTCTCACCCCGCGGAACGGAACAATACAGAACAATCATGCATAAGCACGCTCACAACGAGTTAGCGATATTAATACACTGTCGCGTGTGCCTGTCTCCCTCATTCTCGTTCCCCATTATTCTTCTTTCTCTCTTACTCTCGGCACACGTGACACCGTCCCACGCGTGTATATAAATTGTACGATAACGATCGATCGATCCGCCGGATCGATCGGAGGCGAGACGGGTGCATAATAAGATCCAGCGATACCTAGTTTTTAACAATTACAAGTTACACATATCGTGATTCTCCGCACAAGCTCAAGAACGTGATCGATCGCTAGAACGACGGCACCATGCAACTTATCCATTATATCTACCACTTAGTTCCAGTACTGTATATGGTTTAAGTGTATCGACATCTAAGAAAGTGGGACCGACGGTGGCCCGCGACCATCCTCGACCAGTGAGTCCTGACTAGATACATCCTGAGACGTTCGCGACCATATCCTGCTATCACTTCTACCTTCGATTTACGCCGACAACTCAAAACCGATCAGCTCTCTGTCCCTTATTCCGTTTTGATTTCAAGTGCAGCACTGACGTGATGAAAGCTCTTCCAACAAGAAGAACAAAGAGAAACTATAGTAGAATAATCAAGTACGCTATGTTAAAATAGTAAAATATTTCCTTCTAAACGGAATCCGTTCAAGTAGCAACATATATTCTATGTATAAGCTATTAAAAGATAGTTTGATTAAAGTATCGAAGAGAAGTCTATCGAGTAATCGGAAACGCGATTGTACACAGAGCATAGACCCACGAATCGCAAGAGATTAACGTCGCGACGGCCATCGTCGGAACCATGAACGCTCGCTCCGAATTATCCTCATTTATGTGTCCCTCTCACACCGTCCCCTCTTCGCGCTCTCACCTCCCTTTGTCCACCAATTACGCTTCTTCGTCTTGTCTTTCAAAGACACTCTCGACTTGTGAAACATCACCGACACCAAAGGAAACACATCGAGATTTACGACGACTAAGCGCGTGCGTGCGTGCCTGCGTATGTACGCGCGTGTGTGTGGAAAAAGTTCGGCTCTCGTGTATCAAGCCGCGAAACGTTCTTCGCGGGTGTAGACTCGTTCTTCCACGATTGCAGGGGTGCGGGATACGCTTTCTCATTTCTCGTTGACGGTAGGGTTTTTCAACATTGAAAAACGCTAGATGAAAGATCAATCTAGGCCGCGATCGCCCTCAAAAGTCCTATTTTTAGGTTTATTCAGCGTAAAAATAGGATTTCCAGGGCGATTGCGGCCTACATTGATCTTCCATCTAGTGCATTTATCTACTGAAAACCCCCATCTTTGCATTATCGAGAAACAAGAAGAAATAAGGGCGCGCATCCCGCACCCTCGCAATCATAGAAACGAGCCTACCTCTTAAGTACTGATACCAAGTAAATTTAAAACCAAGTTGACTTCCCAGGCACCAAACTCGATAAGCATTTTAAGTACACGATGCCCGAAGCCTCGAGCATGATCGACTACAGTTTTAAACCACGAGAGCCCGAGACACCACATTTACTCAACATCCGTGATTCTCTCAGCAAGGTTTTCCACCAGACTCTCCGCTCAACTGACGCCCGCGGACCAAGTCGTTTATCGTGATACGGGCGACACGCTCATCACACACGAACAACGTGCGGTTCCCTTTCTACGATCTCGGTTCGCCGGGGAATTGAGAACTCCGGATGTGATTTCTCTCGACTTTAAGCCTATATAACGTTTGTCTTGCTGATTAATTATACCTCGCGTGCGAAAATACTAAGAAATATCCTCGCGAAAAGTTAAGCTGGACGGCTTTGATAAAAATTAGGATCTCTTTCGAAGGACGTGAACGTCGGGGTAAATAGGAAAAGTGTTTGCAAGGATGGTTCGCTGGAGAAGGGTTCGTTGGCGGTGGTTGTACCAGTGATTGTGGGGGGCTGCGTTCCTTGAGAGATCGGGGCGATCCAGCGTAGACGGCCCTGCGGAAAAGCGTCGATCGCCCCTCTATTTTTCTTTTTAGCGCAAGTGCATCTTGTTGCGCAGGCTTCGCTTCGCGTGCGACAGATCTGCGTGGGTGTCCACGTTATCGTTAAACTGAATTCACTAAAGTGCTTAGCCAAAAAGTGTTTATCACGAGCGGCAATTACGACATCGGCGTAGAAATACAATTGGAAACGTTTCTATCCTCGAAAATGGTACACGTGTCTCCCTCCCCGAAAGCTTACTCTCATTCGCTCGCCACCCTCCTCGATTTTCCATCGTCATTCCTCTTGTATTTACAACGGGACGTTTGCTACAGCGCTAGAAGGTGTCGAGGGCCGTACCCAGGCGGATTAAATGAACGTCGCCTTCCGGTGACCTCGCGGCTATGGTGATCGCGAGCCACCTTCTGCTCGAGGATCTATCGGCGTTAGATCAGCGCGCTATACTCGAGTCGAGTGTGACTAAGAGAATCGGCCTTCGAACATATCGCAAGCGTAGAGATTGATCCGAGTCTTCGTAATTGACTAGCGTTGAGAAACGCGTCCGGTTTTCTCTTCGGGTCTCCTCAAACTGCTTGAAGCTTGACTCGAGCCGAGTCACGCGATCGATCCCGACTGTGAACAATGTCTCGAGACCGGACGGCTCTCGTTCGAGAGATCGTTCTACTGTTTTCGCTTGCGCGTCGCCGTCGATTCGCACCGCCTCACGGAAGCACTGCTTGAATTGTGAAAGAGTCGCGAAAGCGAGTTTATTGCTAAACGCTGAATATCGTAGTTACCATCTGCTCCGCGGCTACGTTCTGCGCCCTGTCTACTATACTTGATTGTAATAAACGGTTACGAAAGCGTCGTTGCTCGTTGCTCTTATCTGTTAAACACCTTGAACCGGAGTCCAGTTTCAGTTCTGTTCAGCCGCGATACCGACGAACCTTGTCCACCGTTCTTCTTCGCCATCGTGTGATTGCGCGACGCGATTTTCCTTTCTCTCTATCTTCACGTAGAATCGTATAAGGTCTGTCGTAGACGTGGCTTTTTACGTCTCAGATCGCTCGAAGACTGTCATCGTTGCGACGCATCCATGGTTTCGAGATGATCCGTTGTTGTTGTTGCGCTAGAAAGTCGGACAACGGATGGGCCGCGATCGTGCGAGTACGATTCTGCTAGACGTATGCGAAACAATCTCAGTAACGTTGCTGGAACTCGTGGTGCCACCGGTTGAAGTCGATGTGGAAGATCACGATCGACCCGTTCGCCAGCCCAGCTAGGAGAAACCTGGAACAAAATCTCTCGAGTTGATCGACGGGTAGTTCAATGTACAGGGTGATTCAATCGCACTGAATTTGACAGTTCTACTCACTTTTGGTCGTGGGAGAGTGCCAGAGAACGAACGCTGCTCTCGCAAGCAGGGAACGCGTACAAAAGAGCAAGATTGAAAGTCCTCCAGACTTCCACGATTCGCTTGTCACCGCCTGTCATTAAGTACTCGCCATCTCTGCTCAGAAGAAGACACTGAAAGCGTAAAACATCGCAGTTAACATCGAAATCAATTAATACGTCGTTCGGAATTTCTATAAACTTCGAAGTACCTGTAGATTGTCGTTATGAGACTCGTGGCGGAGGCGTTTCCCGTTTATGGTGAACGCAGCAATGTGTCCGCGTTCGTAATTCACCACGATTACACCTTCCCTCGACATCGCGATGTTCTCGGGAGACGAAAACCCGTTCGGAGCTTCCAGCGACCTCAGAAGATCACCGAAAGTCGTGTGCACGAGAACTGGTCCGTCTGAAGAGTTAATAAATAAGTTACAATCTGGTTCTACTTACAAAGGAGGCTACCCAAATCTTGGTATGATATAGAAATCAAAAAATAATTGACACGTATCATCCCACATTTAAATCGGTTTAATTTTATATTATACTAGCTGTACCCGCGACTTTGTCCACGTGCAATAACAAATACAAAAGTTATAAGCAGAAACGCGCCCGAAAGAGGGCGAAAAAGACGTCTTCGGTCACTAATGACGTCACAATTTTTGAACGAATGGACTTTTTCGAATGCGGATTTCTCCTAAACCTTCCCGAAGAAACACTGCGTCTAATGGCTCAAACCCCAGCTTTCTACGTTCATCCGTTCTCAGTTGATGCGTCACAAACAGACAGACAGACACGATTTTATTATATATAGAGATTATAATATTATATTATAATCGGTTTAAACTTTTATTGGTACTACCCAGTTTTGTTGAGCAATTACTATAACTTACAGTATTTTACAGACGCAAAATTTATCTTGGAAATGGTCCACATTTGGATCGAAGCGTCGAGAACAATTTAAATTGCAAAATTGCTTAGTGAGTAACATTTGACCGAACCTGTAGCGCCGAAATCATTAAATTGTTTATTTAAATCAGTTTGTTACGGTTTGGTAACCTCCCTTGTTGCTACATACTCCTCTAAGGCGAGCTGGAAAATACAAATTTTGAGAAAACTGTGTTGCTACATACAGTAAGAGCCAGAGACAACCAATCCCAACTCGGCTGAGATCACGACAGCCGTGACAGGTTGCTCGTGGCCTGTAAGGGTCGCTCTTGGTGCCGGTGCTTCACCTTCCCCGACGATCGTCTGCGTTCTAGCGTTCCAGTGCCACAAGAGAACGGTGCAGTCAGCACTTCCAGATGCGATGTAACAGTCGGAAGTTATGTTGCACTCGCTGCGAGACAGACACGTGACGACTCCGTAATGGCCGAACACGATCTGCACGATTTTCGCTACAAAGAAAGAATGAAATCATCGAAAGCCTCGCAAGGATTAAAATTGTTCGAAGTCGCTTTAATTACCGGTCTCAGTGGAGAACACGCGGAAACTGTTGTCCCAGAAGCCACAAGCGACTAAGAATCGACTGTCCACAGTGGTGACGAAGCAGTTGCTCCGAATCTTGAGCTTCTGACTGAAATTGTCGCCCAAGTGTCTGCGTAACGTTGGATTCGAGCTGTTTGCGGCTTGTGCTGAAAGAAGAGGTGTTTGGTGTACCTCAAAACTGAATATCATTGTTCATAATCTTCTAATTTCATGATTAGACATCGGATTTTATGACCCCATGAACTCGCTGCGACAATTTTTTACCTACGGCAGCTGTGTTTGAAGCTAGTGCTTCGCAGATATTATATGTATAAATACGCTACCGCCGCGCCGGTTCACAGTGGAAAATTTGGAGCAAACTCGATTAAAAATCAAAGAACTTTCGATAGAAATACGTTATACTGTTATATTCAAAATTTTCATTTTGCATAAAGATCCGCCGTCTATTCATGATCTACTTAATCTAAATAGGTGCTCATTTCCAGCATTAAGAATTTCGTCGAGCGAAAAATGGTATCAACATCACACTTGAATGATTTCCAGTTCACTTACAAAGAACAGGATCCATGGACAACGGTTGGTTGGCAGCCTGAGCCTGTGGAGCGTCCGCGTAACTCGGCGACTGTACAGACGCTGTAATTCATTCGACAAACAATTAAACCATTGACCACGTCACATTCATCAACATTAGTAGTAATGAACATTCATTTGCCAGTTGCCCGCGTTTAGTTCGCCGACTGAACGACTCGCGAGAGTCATTACTGCTTACCGGCGTAGTTGGTGTTCCACCGGTTGACAGCGAATTGCTGTCCGGTGGTGACAGTGACGACGGACGGCAATGGCAGCTGTGGGTACGTGTTCGCGGAGATATGGCAGATCGGCGAGTTCGATGGGAACTTGATAGTCATGCACACGTCGTCGGGGATGCTCGAGAACATCATCGGCGACTGCAACACGGGTGGCAACGTCTTGTCAAAGTTTGCAGTACTCTTCACGTTCGGAACGATTGAACAGAAAGAAAAGCGTGCATTGCACGTATATGTAGGTATATCATTTCAGTGACGTGAGAATGACCGAGCCGAGGTGCGTTGTCACGCTAAGTGACGCTAAAAATCGGGTTCTAATCGCGGATTCATTTTGCGTCGAGTTATTCAACGAAATGGAAGGTAGATTGTGAAAGTCGGAGAGCTACAGAGGACTACGGACTAACGTTTCTATTTCTAATGATCGGGCTCTAGGCTAGTTCGATCGTTAAGAGTAACCAAATTGGAACTCTACCTTGTAAAAGGGCTGTCTCTTTATTAAGAGTTCCTCGGGAGTACACCTACAATACTATATTCGTATTATAATACTAATACCTACATTACAGTGCACACTTTTCTTACAACAAACGTTCTATCGTGTGTTAGATCGTGAGTATTACTCGTGGATAAAGTGGAATAAGGAATGTAAATATCGTTTACCAAATGCATCGCCGAGCTCCTTGGTGGGTGAGGCTCTATCAGCAGCTGTGACGGTATCTGGCCGAAGTTCCGAATTTGATTTTCTATCGCCTCCCTCATCATTGGGTCCGTTATCGTGTCCAGGTCCACGCTGCCCTCGTACGTTAGGTAGTAGAACACGTTCGTTGCGCGGACTGCTTCTGGCCCTGGATGAATAAAAAGAAAGGCATAACATTTATATTTGTTAGACCTTGTTTGAAATCTTCGGGATGAGTGTGACTCGTTAAAATACGGCAAGGGGTTAACTATGGATGGCACGAGATCGAGAAAAGCGTTCCACAGAAGTCGGAAGAAATTTATAAATATTTGTCGCGCGATCTCCGAAAATTGCAACGACACCGCTGGCTCGTTACGTCCCTTTGAGCGTTCGAGTTCGGTAGAGAGCTCGGTTGAGGGATCGGAAAATAAATCGCCTCGGACGGGTGCATTTGTCCCCGCCACGTTGACTCGGCCGATTTCTGGGCCTTCTGTCGATTGCTTGTGGCCGGGCATTTCCGGTAGGCTGTACTTTCGTGCAACCGTCTGTAAACGTGTTACGTATTAGGGGTGGCACGCATTGTCGCGGCCCGCACACGTGCCTAATTGCTCGAGACAAGACCGGGAGGAAGCTAACGAAAAACTAATTCCTTCCATACGTGCGGCGAACGACGCCACCCTCTTTCTTCGGCAACTCGACGGCAGCATCTTCGGGGAAGCGCCGGATATAGAGGCGCCACCGACAATTACCATCGGTGGAAACCTAATTTGACCAGACTACGCGTGTCCCAACACTCGGCGCTATCTCTCCACCGTTCGCGCCATTGTCCGGATGTTATCGTCTCAATTCATAAACACGAAAGAACTGGACCCCGAGAAGGTGTCCAGTATTCGGGAAAGATTAGATGCAGCGACTGCCACTAATATTCGGATACTCTGAACCTGTTCAGTTACTCGCACTCCATTTTCCACTTAACTGATTGCATGGAACTTTATGCGATTGCAACGCGAATCAATTTTTAATCGATAAAATAACTACTTTAATGCGAAATAGATGTTCGCACCTTTGTTTATGCTTGAAGTTCCAAATTTAAAGTTTTGAGGGTGTCAACACCATGTGCGAGTAATTAAAAGTTACAAAGACGATAACATTTTTAGTACTGTTAGAACAATTGGTTTGCTACAAAACGTGAACAAAATTGTGAAAGAAATTGGAAGATGTCGGAATTGCAGAGAAAATACTAAAGATTCTATTTTGCAACATTTTTCTGCGGGCTTATATGGAAAATTTAGAAAAGACGTTTCGTAGAAAAAATGTCTTTTTACATCATGCAGTAAACTGATTGCTCTAACTTCTCGAAAAGCTCACATCGCATAGTCCAATATTAAAGATGTCATCAATATATGTATAAAATGTTGTTTTTTAGAGCGTCCGAATATTAATGAGAGTCTCTGTAGTTTGGCACAGCTCACCTTTCTGCTTGTAACCGAATATCAAATCAATCCAGTGGTGTAGTTGACAGGACACGAACTCCGATTCGAGAGCCTGCAGATAGAGACGATTAGTATGGAAATTATCTTGTTCATTCTGATAATAAATGGTTTTGTAATGAACCGTAACGCACCATTCGATTAATCCTGATGAATTCCTCAGGAGACGACGCCCATGGCGGCAGCTCTACATCGCCGACTGAACTTCCGTCTTCCTGCCTACCCAACCGATACCGATTGCTGTTCACCAGCATTTCCGGCAGGAAGAAGAACTCTGGGATGAGCTCCTGTTAACAAGCCGAGTAATTTATATGTATCTGCATCGCGTCGGGACACGACGCTCGAGAATTTATTCGCGGACAGTAACAATAGCGACACGCGCATCCTTTGCTCGCGGAGGTGTAACTAATAAGCCCGTAGGCCTCGGAACTTTTTCAGATGAAACGAACCTTCACGTCGGAAGTGTCCCGTTGGCAGTTCTTCCAGGACAGAGCGATCGAGGAGAATAGTCGATTCGGGTGATCGAACTTGCCGCCTTGGAGGGCCAAGAACATCGTGGTCATTGGTTCCTGGAACAATTTCAATGACGAAATACTTTTTAGATCATTGACTTAACACTTTGCCTAACTTTTATGCAATATCCAGAAGGCTTGAGGGGGTAGCCTTCTCATTTCTCAATAATGCATGCGACGGGGTTCTTCAGTAGTCAAAAGCGCGAGATAAAAGATTAATAAAGGTGATTTCTACTCGATCAAACATTAAATATATAATAAATCTTATGATTTCGGCGCAGGGTTCGATCATTTATAGAAAACCAGCAAATGTGCAATTAATTAAACATGCTTCTCGACGTTTCGATCCTTATGGTTTTCTGTAAATGATCGAACCCTGCGCCGAAATCATAAAATTTATTAATATAAAAGATTAATCTAGGCTGCAGTCGCCGAATAATGCACACTACTTTTGTCTTTTTTAAATGTTTTATCTAGACCTTTTGACTACCGAAAACCCCATCATTGCTGGAACCGAGATTGCCCCTTGAACAACCGTTCGCCTGAAAATTATGATAAACGGTACACGCATAAGGCGAGGAGAACTGTTGGGCAAGTTAGACAACAGCTCGTAAAAGTAAAAGGCAAGCGTTTACGCCAACAATGGACAATCTCGAAGACGTGTGGTAGGCGAAGACCCATGAAAAAGCAACTCTGTCGTAGGGTTTCGCGCTTACGGTCCTACCCGACTCTTCGGACAGGCTGACGAATGTTAACAGAACAGCTCCGAAGATCGACGCGCGTTTCACGCGTGCTCGTAGGCGGCTCGTGATTTATGCACGCGTATAAAATTTTCGACAGGTTCTCCGGAGAATATCCTCGGCGGAAAGTTCGTAGCTCGCGCGCGAGCGCGCGCGATTTTCTTCGCGGCCGAGCAACGAGTCACGGAATCGTTAATGGTATTTATAAAATAGTCCGAAAGAGACAACGAGCTGCACAGTTATAAAGCAATAAATTGTTTATGGTGCAGTATATCGTCGAGCGAACAGCGGGGTGTCGCACGGCAAAGGAATAATAAAATCCTTATTGACGATTTACATGCAAATGCGCCGAATAAACGCTCGCCAGTCCGAGGCGAGCTTGCGTATGGATTTGCGTGGAATTGCAGCGGTGAACAGCGTGGTCTCGCGAATGTTTTCGCGAACACTGCACGGTGGCGAATAAAGACGAAATTCTGGGAGAAAAGTCGCGAATGAAAAGGTACGAATTCTTTGTTTAACTCTTTGCACTCGAATGGTGACTGTCGGGCGCCGGTAAAAATGACCATTGCATTGTTCAAAACAGTTTTAATATTATTGAATTCGTCTGTATTCTATGAATTGCAAAAAGCTCTTACATAGAATAAAAATGATCTAGGTTTAAGAAATGTCGTGATTTTGGAGTTAAAATTACTTCGAGTCCAAAGGGTTATACTTGTGATCTCGAATTATAAAATTTATGTCACTAAAATATCCCTGAATTTTAAATTTTCTAGAAAAATTACAGAAAATCTATTAATTTTCATTTGAATATAAAATTTCTCTCAATTTAAAGCCACTTGTTGAGCTTACTTATTCCCGTCTATTTAAATTTAAAGTAATAGAAGTGATATATTCAATTTACTCCAAAATGTGAGATATTCATTTCGACCGGATTTTGATAAAGTAGAAAGGGAAAGAGAGGCGTTTCTCTTGCCGCCGATTGCGGGGGTAATAACGCGAAAATGAACGGGTCGTTAACGCAATAAGGAAAGGGAGGACGGCAGATGTCGCGTATTTTTGCACGGAATCGTCGAAAGCGAGCTCGCGTAAACGCGATCTCTAGGAAACGCAACAGAAAACAAATGCACATATTTAACGGGAAGGCGGGCTTCGTTGACTCGAGGGCGTTGCGACGCCCCCAAATTAGCGTGCAGACACTACCGAATGCGTCGTTGAAATTTATGGCTCGAACTGGACTGGTCTCTCAAATAGACGGTCCAAGGACCGACGATTGTCGGGCTGTTCCTCAGGGTTTAACGATGTTCCCAGGCGGGAATGACTACCGGGACCTGCATTAAGCCTTGTTTACAAAACATCAAATTGAGAGAAGATGTGATCCACTTATAGGTTAGTCCTAATTTTATTTATGCGGGAAATATTGTATACATCTTCGTTGACTTTCGAAGATTCGAAGATGGAATCCTTCAGAATTGTTTCTATTCGTGACAGGACAGATTTGTGAAGAATAAAGATTCTTACCACGCGAATCATCCAGTTCAGAACAAAAGCTGCAGTCGAATAGTGCGTGCCATAGTGGAACGGCGGTATGCTGTCGTGTTCCCAGCTCTGGAAACGTTCCTCGAAGTATGCTCTTCTGCTTGGATTCAACGCTCCAATTGGCTGCTCAGAAACACGATAAAATTATAGTACTTGTCTCTCAAGTTTTTGAAGCTTCAGTGCTTTTTACCTTTGACAAATCTCGGTAATTGCTGGGCAGACTGAGATCGAGCTCTTTCGTCTCGTAGTTGGTCAACACCCACGGGAACACGGGGTACTGGTTCAAATCGTTGTATGTTCGTCCTGAAACACAAAGCAGTCCCTTAGAAATAAATCTGAAGCTATATTAAAGTTACTTGCGACTTCCTGTAACAGCCAGAAGTGATAAATTATCAATAATTACTATAAACAGCGACTGAAATAAAACCGAAATTAGATTGGGCCCACTCTTTGCGCCGCTGAATATCACTGGCAGTCTTCAATCCTATCTCTTGGGTGCCTTAAAGAAGAAGAAGAAACTTCGCCGGACACCAGTCGTCGAATTCGGAAACTAACTAGAACGAGGTATAGCGCGAATTAACCGTGTACGGAAACGATCCGGCGCGGGTAGGGCGCCGGGTCTGACAAACTTGCTGACGTGTTTTAATTAGCGACAGGGGAGGAGATTAGACGAAGTCAGGCTTGCAGCCGAGCTGCCGTCACTAATGCATCTCGGAATGGGATTCCAAGGTGGGGGAGAGTGTATGGAAGAGTGAGACCTCCAGAAGTGACAATTTCAGGAACGATTAGCCGTCACGCTCTGAGTTATACGCTTACTAAACGGAGAGCATCCCGTTCCCTCGGGACCCGTGTGCATTTCATAAAAATAGAATTAGAAGGAGACACTTCGCTCGGTGCCACACGCTTTTTCAACGCGGCGAAGTCGGAGAGGAAAGAAAAGTGACCGACAAAAAGCTAGGCCCGTGATTATGAGCATTAAAAGGAACACCGTTTATTTTTGGCTGGAGCGACGAGCAATTCTGTTTCGGCGACATATCAGCCGTGAATGTTATAAGGAGAATGAGGAAGTCGCGTACGATCAATATCTTAAAAAATTGTCAAAATCGTGACTGGCATCGTGTTTATCCCTTATCCGTTAAAATAAGTTACACTGTTATTTGATTATTTCATTATTTGTAGGTAAATTTTCCCGAAACTTCGTGCCTTTTTTGTTTTAATGCGAAACATATAACTAGACAACGGATTTTATGCATTTATGACAAAATTGAGTAGGTGTAAATCTAAACAGTGGAAACATTAGAAGAATTTAAGAATACTGTTATATCATTTCCGACCTACAAAACATACTAAGAAAGAAAAGAAATTTTTCTTTCACTCCAGTCGATTGCAAATCAAGAAGAAAATTTTTATTTTTCATAGAGATCCGCTGTCTTAAATCATTGGTCTTAAATCATTAATTAGTTTACCTTGTTATTTCATCGATCTTTTACCACTGTGACAATTTGACACCGATTAACAGATTCGGTTTGTGAGATGAGGAACGGACGAGGGTTGAGCACATTTACGTTCCCGACAACCGTTGCTTTAAAACGCGAGAACATCGGAATTCCGATGGAATTTCAAAGAGAAACGAATCCTCCCGATGCTCGTCGAACGCGGCGATACTCGGCAGTCTACATTATAGGAAACAGAGTGCATTCCGAATATCCAGGAATGCGGTATTCCCGGCATCAATTGCGCAGTGGCAAAGTCGCCGACTGGTTGTCTCCAGGAACCTCACCGGATACTCAATTCGGTCGTGGACGAGACTGCAAAAAAAGGAATGGAGAGGAGAGGAGAAAAAGAGAAGAAGAGAAGAAGATAGAGGCTACGTTGTGCCGGCGGTCGCCGCACAAGACCCGTCGTTGCTACAATGCGTCGTAAATCCTGACGCTGCACGACCGACGGTCGGACGTAAATAATAGTAAGGCCGCGTTATGCATCAAAGTGATTATTAATGGTAGCGTCGCGGTGAGTGAGCGCTCTCGGGACGCTCACCGACACCGGAATGCCCGCGACACACGCGCTCCCCATGCTCACTCCGCCTCCGCACCCACCCTTACTTTTTACCGACTGCATCCTCCGGGAACAACGTTATAATAAGTGCCGGCCGCGACGAGAGGCTCGTTTTTAACTCGCCACTATGCCGGCCGAGATTTAGAGGGACGTTCCCGCTTCGCGAGAAAAATCGGCAGGAAGCTCTGCAAAATTGCTGCAGACTCGCGACCCGACAATCAACGAAAACCAAAAAATTGGCTTTCACGTCGGTATTCGAAACCTTCGAAACGCTCCTCGAAACTCCTCCGCAAATTTTGGCGAAAATATGCGTAGATATATTCTGTAAACAATCATGCAAGATTTAGCTGCTCCTAATTTCCCGTTAATTTAAAAAAAAATATACGAGGTCTGTTCAAAAAATACGTGGACTGTAGTCTTGACTGACTTTTTCAAGGATAAAAAACACTCAAGCTGTTGAGTCTAATTTTGAAAAAGCTATTTGTCATTCAAAGATGTACGAGTACTTTGTACACCCAGTGCGTGTACATACGCATCACTGAAAATTTAATTTTGATCCCCAAACTTCCTGCATTGGACGCAACGCGTTTCGGCGTCTTGTCCCGGTCGTCGCTGGGTCGACGCGTGGGTGGATTTCTCGGGGGATCGTATATGTACGTACCCACGAGCGGCCGCTCTTAATTGGATATTAATATTTCATTGGTCCGGACGAGAGGCTAAGAATGCGCGAAACTAATTACCTCGACGGTTTTAAAAATGCCCGAGCTGATTATTCGTTGTCTCAATGCAACCGTAGTCTCGGAACACGTAAATAAAATTGGAGTTGAAGCGTAGCAAGCTTAAGCGTAGGCTTCGAGTCAATTTTAATTAGTAGACTGCGGATCTTTATGCAAAATAGAAATTGTCTGCGTCGATAGCAAGGCATAGAAACTAAATTGAATGTTATTTCTTCCCTTAATGATTTGAATAGAGACTGATTCAAGAAATTCTCCAACAATTTCGAATTTCATGTACTCAATTTTGCTATAAAGGCGTAAAGATCCGCAGCCTAGTAATTAGAATCGAGGAGAGTGTTCTAGAAAATTGGATGAACGTGAGATAGGTGTCTGGCTATTGTTTAGTGGTGCATAGAGAATGGAAACGTTAGTACGGAAAGGATATAACAAGAAAGGATACATGATCCCTGTGGTCGAAGAGCCATTCTATGCATTCCTCTGCGGTCTCTGTCGAAGCAGATAAAGTGCAAGGCGCTGCATCGAAAGTGCAAAGTCGTCGAGACTAGATTTATCGATACGAACATTCCTGATGGTGTTGGGTCCAGGACAATTACCTGTGCCTGGGAAGCTTATCTCAGATCGTGAATAGAATACAGCGATACAATGATGGAATTACATCTTCACAAGCGGAACCCATTGTTTAAAATCGAATCGACAACTGAAACAACTGTGCTGCCCATCAATTTCTATGTCTCAATATTTTTAGCGACCAGACTGTGGCAAACCCTTTCATCGTAACTCGAAGATTAAATGTTTCTTCCGACCTGGAATATTTTCATTCGCCATGACTTTTTAAATCTTGTGCGTATGAAATCGGTATAATACCTCATACAATACCTAAATGTTTAAAATTGTTTGTTGCAGTAAAAATTGTCTGCATCGATTGGAAGAAGTAGAAACTAAATTGAATGTTATTTCTTCCCTTAATGATTTCAATCATACATTGACGTCTTCAATTTTTAAAATTTTCCAACAATTTTATACTTCATCTACTCGTTCAGCTACTTGATTAGATACTTTTAGCAATTTTTAGTGGCGCGAGCAAGCTTCTCCGTCAACAGAGTATCAACAATTGACCAACGAAAGACCGATGAAATGAATATTCCTACGTGCCATATTTCCGAATAATTTGATGCTATCGCCAATCTTCTTTACACGTCGCGAGTTGAATATCGCCGACATCGGAGTCGGGGCCGGCTGATCTACGATCTATTTGCGAAGCGGCGTCGAACAATCTCGTAAAGCAATCACGGCGGTAAAGGAGGATACCGCAAGAAGCTGGAGAGATGTAATTAAAGGTAAACCCATCAGCTGCACGAGGAAGATCGGCGAAGGATGGCGAGAAAGATCGGTAGAAGGGGGACAGATGGTTTCGGTGGCGGTACGTGCAACGAGATGGTTCCACCCACGAGATCCGGCTGGCACATCGGGACACGCAGCCTCTATCGTATTTACATCGGGTCTACTATCATTAATTTTTAATAAACCGACGCGCGACCGGGCAAATAAACAACGGAGGCCTGTATCGCATGCGGGAGCCTGGCAGCGGGACCGGTTCGTTTTCGCAACGTGTTCTCCCGCCGGGCCTTGCCCAATTGCGCTTCGTGGACCGAACCGAACTCCCCCCTCCCTCTCCGACCCCTCGACACCACTATTTATTTGCGCAATTAATATATAACGCTCGTAAATACACGACCACCCTCTGGCTCTCGCTGCGTCCTCGTCGATGTACAAATAATTACGCGTCCTCGGTGATCCTCGTCATTAAGCGGGCCGGCCGGGCCGCCGCGTGGGCAGCCATAAATCCTCCACTTACATAATTCGCAGATCGGCTTGTTTACGAGTCCGTTCTCTCCGACCACCGCTTATTAGCATCCTAGATGGGACCGCGACAACGTGTCGTCGACGATCGACGGTTCTCGAAACGATTGATGGATCGGTAGACCTGGCTTCAGATAACATATCTTGTGCTCCAAGATTACACCGTGAACTTTAATGAACAAGATATTCTCCCTTTTGTTCGACGATCTTTTGCCAAAAAGAACAAATACGACAATATTTTATTGAATAAAGAAATTCGGTTTTTTTCACCTTAATCGTGGAACATCACACTTATTTTTTGAGACATGTACTTCACACTCGGATCTCGGGAATCCAAAGTTCTTTTTTAGGAGAAAAAGCAGAAAATGTGAATATTTAATGGTTTTGAGAGAATAACTTATCCTTATAGAATGCGTAGAAAAAATTCGATCATGGTTTGTTATTTTACAAAGAGTTATAATTCATGAAAGTGAAAGGTAAGTCAGATTTGAGATCGAGCTCTCTCAAAAAAAAATTTGCCACCGAACAGACAAACAGACAAACAAACAAACAAACAAGAAAGCGAGCTAATAATTATGCTGGAGCAATTTCCAAGAGCACTGAATATTACAAGAGGGTTGACGGCACTTTTTGCCCATGTAGAGGGGCGGCGACGGATTAGACAATATTTTCCTCGTGACCGCAACATTTTTTCAGGACCGAATTCTCTGTAGGATAACAATAATGAAAGGGGATGCCGTAGGTCGAAAAAAAAATCATATCGGCTTACCGGTTGCGGGAAGAAAATGCGAACGGCTCCGATCGTCGCTCGATTTTACCGCGGTGCCGAGCGAGACAAAGGGATGAACGGAGGAAGTAGAACAGGATAGAGGATCCACGGTTGCACACGGGCGGATGGAATCTGTCGCGACGTATTAGGGATGTTCTCAATCAGCTCCGTGTTCCGTTAGCCACCCCATACGAGTAATCCCCGGCTCGTGGGCCCCGGTAATCCTCTCCCGAGGGACCGACTGTTCTCCGCATCCCCCCGCGAACCTTTGTTTCTCCTTCGGTTTAATATCGGCCGACCCTTTGTGCTCCGCGTCGCGAGACTAAATCACGAAACTCGAGACTTCTCCCTTCTCTCTTTCTCCTTTCTTTCCTTTTTACCGGATCACGCTGATCAGCCATTTCGACAAACAACGGAGATCGCCGGCCCTCGTAGGAGACTAATCATTGCATGTAGTCTGCTCGCATTACCGATACGTATTCTTCCTTTCAATGAAGTTTGCTACGAATCGTAATTGACGATTGTTATTATTAGACTGCGGATGTTTATGCAATTTAGAATATTTTCCAAACGAAATATTTATTTCAGTCGTAGTAGCGTTTGTAGATCTGAAATAAATCGAAATCGTACTAAATTCTGGCGAATGTTATATTGTAGCACTTTCGGAAAATTTTCTAGTGAAATAAAAACTTTTTTTCTACGCGAATTGCAATAATATGGAGCGAAATAGAAACCTGTTTTCCTTCTTAACATGTTTGATCGGTTGAAAATAATATAACTGTAGTTTTAAATTCTTCTAATGTTTTTACTGTGTTATAAATTACACCTAATCCGCTGTCTAGTTATTGCCGATTATTTGGTCAACTTCCATCAGGAGTCTATTAGAAGATTTAAAGAATCAAGAGAACGATGTCGAGGATCTTACCAGCGATCGTGTTGAGGAACATCAGGTATTCGAAGTTCGATATCTCCCTCCGCTGCCATTTCTGAGTCATGTTCGAGCTTCTCATCAGCTGTCGCGGCGACATCATCGAGGCTTTCCTGTGAGATGAACACAACAATTTTTTAATTAAACTCGCCCGGACGGACAACTGAACCGCGAGTTAACTGGTAATTATTCTAGGAAGCAATCCATTTCTTTTAACCGGGAGAATTAATTGAAACGAGCGTCCGCGGATAGTCGATTCGCTTCTCTCCGACGCAATTACGATGACAGTTCTCGATTCGCGAGATCTATTACGTCAAGACGCGGCTCGGTGCTTTATTTCACGCCGTAAAACTGGCCGGACGGTTTTATGAACGGGGCGAGATCACTGATTTAGAATTTACACGGGAGACTTCTTTAATGGGCGTACACGCTGGATGATATTAAAGGAGGGCAGCGTGCGACGACAACCGGATGTATAAATTCCGCGGGTGCACGAGCCGGACACAAATCTTGCGAAACTGTGAGAGTTTTTTTTATCGTGATATGGAAAAGAAACAAAATCGACTAATTTGTAGCGGACGATGTACGAAACTGACCGATCTCATCTTCGTGAGAAATTCGTAGGGTTTTAAAACAGTCGATCTAGTTTTAATGACACGAAAATTTTCGAATTAATTCCACGCATTGAACCAGATTGGCCACGGGACACCATATCGGTCGTCACGGGTTTTCCGCTACGGTCGTCACGGAGTCACGTTTATTTTTCCCGTGACCGGAGCGTGGTACAGGGCGTCACGACGCGGATGCACGTTTTATACACCGGAGGATTATTTTTGCTGGTCAGGAATCTCCCTCGGATCAGACGTCGGAGTCGGCCACCGTATATTTATGGCCGGCGTATCCTTCTCGCCGGCTCTCTCGTATATAGGAGCGCTTTAATGGATGGATCGAAGCGTGGATACGCGAACCTGTGTTCTCGCCGCCTGTCCTCGTCCGGTTGAGGGGGTATTGGTATCGACGAAAGGATTCCTCTCCTCTGGAACACGCTCGCGATGCCAAGACGCGGATCTACACGATGCCTCCTCCGTCTCGCGATCCTAATCTCTTCCGCGAATTAGTCCTGCCGTGGTCACTACATATTCGCTTCGGAAATCATCGCCAATTCTTTACCACTTGCACCTGTTAGATTGATTTTATTCTAGTCGAGAATCTTTGGAAATAATGGAAATCGACAGCGAACGAATGGAATTAATAAAAGAACCGATGGAAAGAACGCGGAAGGACGCTGGTCACCCGATATCCTCGGGAACGAATGTCTCAGTCATCGCGTGGACGAGCAGCACGCAACGAAAAAGCTCTATTAGTCAATACCGTCGACGGATCCGTCGTCGCGACGCATTCCACGCGTGTTATGCCATCTGGCCGGAGGGGCAGTTTTCAATAACTATCCGCGCCCTTTATCGTCCGATCTGGTGCTCGCCACGAACAAGAAAGTCCTAGATCCGATCCTGACCGCAATCGGAATCCCGCGGCCGCGGACAAAGAAAGAGAGGAATGCGGGGAGCGTGTTCCAGGGCGAGTCCGAGGACCGAGATCCCTAGATCCAGATGTTGGCGAAAAGGGTTATTCGAGGTGAGTGCGAGGTTCTTACCTAGTCTGCGGAATCCCGTATTTGATGCCAACGCCGACTCGCGGCAGCGCCTTGATCACCTTTTTCACCGTCGCCTGGTCCGGGAACGCGAACAGGATCGAGGCTGCGGACAAAAAGGCGTTAAACCGCGGATTATAAGCGGGGCCCAATTTCGTCGACGGGTCGTGTGTCAATCATTCGGAGGGATGGCAGGCAAGGACGAACTTCTTACTCGCATCGCCAGCCCCCCGACTACTACTCTGTTTTATTTTCTTTTAACACGTAATCCGTATACCGCAGGGGTCGCTGGCCGACTCGAACTTTTCGCAACGCCCCTCTAGCCCCCCGGGCAAATTTTCTCGCCCGGGCAAGTGGGATTTGGCAAGGTACTTCATATTAGGTTCTCCCAAAAGTTTCTTTTGGAATGTGTTCCTTCAATGCTGCTAGGTAAATACAAACTTCATGTTGTAGTACTTCCTAACATACCTAATATTTATTCAGCAATATTAAAGGAACAGATTCCGAAAGAAACTTTTGGGACAACCTAATACTTTCAAGCTTAACCGCTTCGTTCTCTCGGACGTGCTAATACTGTTTGTATTAGGGTTCCATGAAAATCACCGATATCAGCACCATCTTTAGAAACGATGTTACTATCGGATAGTACTGTAGTCGACAAAAATCCTTGTCAGTTAAATAAGTCCGGCGGTCAAGCCACTTAGTTATCGGTCAAATGTTGTTGGTGAAAACTGTGTCGATGATTTTCGTGGGACCCGTTTGTATAAAGCGCGATGATTTGCGGACGTGTTATCCTTCGCGCAAACAATATCGGCGTCGCGACATAACGCGTCCAAGAGAACGAAGCAGCTAAAGAGGCATTCCCATTCCAATCCGAAAGTAATTATATTAACTAACAATAAAAACTGGCGACGATCGAAATAATCGCACAACAATTACACCGTGTCATTCTCGAGCCCGAATTAGCGGTCTCTATTGAATGTAGGAAAACGATTAATTGAGGAAGACTGTGGAGCAAGACACGCGCCGGCGACGTAAAATGAAATGAGAAAATATGAAAAGAGGATACACGATGGACTTAATTTCACGGCTGTAATAGCATCGGCCGGATCGGTTGAAGCTCCCCCGAGAGTTCAAAGGGTAGCGTGCGAAGCGACGGTTACCATAAATACATGCGAGTAATTTATGTAACGCCCTATACAGCGTCGGAATATACGAGTCGGTCTTAATCAAGAAAGAAGGAAAGTAGAGGCCGGTGTCGGGATCACAGAGAGCAGCCGAAATCAAAGAAAACTCTAACATCGCAGAGCGCAAAGAGAGAGCCTCTTTGCCGTTCGCGCGCTCCGCGAGAACATGCGGTAAAAATTTCCGACAACCCTTTAAAAACTTCCTTTGATATATTTTCTGCACGGGTACCAAACAAATATAACTGAACTAGCAGCGAATTAGCAGAAACGATTTTATAACTCGGCTATCCCTAATAAACAATGGACTGTTTAACCCTTTAACTCGAAAATTAAACATTTCTTCTACGAATATAACATTGATGTAATACCTAATACTGTGAATAATGGTACAGCAATTTTTATTGGCGACTCCGAGTCACCATTCGAGCGCTAAGGGTTAAAAATCTCCTCGCAAGGTTTCTCGCAGCGTTAACGAAATTGAAAGACCGTGATAAATATTAATGTTTGGTAATACACTCGTATCCTTGTATTCTACGAGCACTTAATAAATGCGCGAAGGTCTACCGATTAACATAAAACACAATCTGAAACTTCTCTGCGGAAAATACTGTGTATCTCCGCGAGGGATCGCGGCGTTCGTGCGTAAAAATGATAGTTGCTTAATTTCTTATTACAAAGTATAATCGCCGCGGTGTAAACGCGAGGCTCATAAAGATACGGAATCAAACTCGCGAAGCAACGGGCCAACATTTGATCTGAATTGCAGCTAGTTTACCCACGATGCAGAAGACACCGCATTCTCGAGGCGTGTAACATGAGTCGTGCGTGCATAAACTAAATAACTTAACCGGGCGTGCGCGGTCGACGCGACGATTAAACTCGGGATGTCGCGTTCAGTTTAAATAAAATCGTGGCAACCACCATTGTCGCGAGAAACAGTCCAAAGTCTCAGAATGTCAGAAAACCAGCCTTGGTTTGCAATAGGGCTGATGCTTTCCTTCGGAGGTCGAAGATTTTGAAGCTTGGAAGGCGATTTAAGTAGACCAAAGGATTTTTATGCATTTCCAGCAAAATTAAGTAGATCAAATTCGAAGTTGAAGATGTCAATATACATATGAATTTTCCTCTATTAAAATCACGAAGGGAAGAGTAGCAAATTATTAGAAGATTAAAAGATCTATCTAATTTGTTTTATCTTGTGTTCCTTCGCTTTCATGAAATCTCGTTTACAATTTATTTGTATTATACAATAAACACATTTTTAATGTAACTGGTTGTATTTATATTCTGTAAAATTTGTGTCTAATTTTTTATTTATATTTTTCGGGAAAGCAACAGCATGCGTATTCGGAAACGATTTTTTCCGCGTCCGAAAGCGGCGCGCGTCGTCCCATAAAGATCCGTGAAAGTTACAGCGCGGTTCGAGGAATACAGCGACTCGCTCGTAACTTTTTCCCGTAGTTTTTTATTGTTCGGAGGATTTATCGCGGGCCTGGTTGTGGCATTTTACCGGTCCCGTTAACGAATGCGCGCGAGCGCGTGCGTTTCCAGTAATTTTTTAATGAACGACCAGCCACCCCTCTCGCTCCGTCCTCAGGGATGACATTCCGCTTCGCTCGGTCCGGCCCGACCCGGGCCCGGCTCCGGTGAACGTTTCACGAGGACGCATCGAATGTCGGGATCAGATTAGAATCGAGGGACGACCAAGCCGGAAATTTATCTGCGCCCGTGGAGAAATAATCAGCGGGATTGCGGGGCCCACCGGGGCCCAGGTATAACTGATTCTCCCACGTTTGTCCAAGTATGTACGCGGAGGAGCGCCGACGATCCTCTTCGCAGGAACAACTATATTTCAAGGGAATCGCCGCGCGCCGAGTCCTCCGATGCTGAACCGGCCGCAAGGAATGTTTTAACACCTTACAATGAAATCGAGATAACGAAGCGTACGTTTCCTCCTTTCATAATGTCGTCCCGTAACGAACGACAAGAGCGCTTTATGCCTGTCGCGCAACGATACAACCACGACGGAAGAGTTTAACGAGCGAGCAAGCAGTACCCGGAGAATCTTGTATCGGTGGCATCGATGCTAATCTAAAAGATATCATTCCCCGCGAAGCAGTTTTACGTGGCTGGTTGCGGGACCGGTAATTAAACCGGAAACGCTAGAGACCGTTCGCGTTTCTACCGTGCTGCGTGTATTTCGCCGATGGCACGCGGTAAAACTTCGGGACGCGTGCTACACACTGACGTATTTATTTTATGCGCTAGAGAAATGTATTTTGTAACAGGTTTGAGACTGTGAAATATATTCGCACCGAAAGAATCGGGCATTATAGAAAATGCAACGTGTTAAGCCGTTGCCGCATCGTTTTCCATGCACTCTGATCACTAGACTGCGGATCTTTGAAAAATGTAGATCTAGATGTAATCTAGAATATGAAAGTCGACGGAATTCAGTACCATTTTTACTTCTAAGTCTACAAAGATTCCCTTAAAAATAGGATTCTATTTTATTCCACTTTCTTAAAATCTGTCAATAAACATTGGAAATTGCACAAATATCCGCAGTCTAGTGATCACTGTTTCTTTATTCTCAAGAATCTCATAGGAGAAAGCAGAAAATTTATTTGTGCATCATAGTTAGGCACAATGAGCAAAGCAGCGTATGCAGCATCAGTCTATAAATTGGTAAAATATTTTTGGGAAAGTGCCAATTTAAATGAAATACAAAGTGAAGGAAAATAATGATTGATATTTTGGTACACCGTGTAGAAGCAATGATAGCGAAAGAATGAGGGGCAGCAGGTGTAGCCTGGATCAACCGATAGACCGCGAAAAAAGGGGACGGCGTAACGCGGAGCAGATATTTATTGCGTAAAAAGCACACGGGGGCGCGCAGCCACTCGGCGAGCTCCGGATTCCGTTTCCATTTTGCGAGATTAGATTGCGTCGTGTGAAATAATGCAGAAAGGTATGGCCGATCGAGCAAGAAACGGAATGCGCGTCGGCTCGAGCTCAGGCCGCCGACTTTGTGCTCTACGATCCTTTGAAAACAAACGAAACGAGTCGAGTCGCACGACTTACTTCTGCTAGCCAGGAAGATCTCGATGGCCACGTTCTGAAGCAGATACCGACGGGAGAAGATCGCCCGGATCTCCGAGAAGTACCATTTCCCGTGCAAGTGGTCGCAGTACTTGAGAACCTGGAACAGAAAAACAGAAACATCCACCGTTAGAAAAAATGATCTTGTAGTTTCAAGTCAATTTTACAATTCTACAGAATTTAAGGATACTGTTGTATCAGCTCGTTAAAAGTACTGAGAAGAAGGAGCATCTGAAATTTTTTTCTCAAGGGAAAATGAAACCCAGTACATATTTCTACCATTTATTCTATGATCTTTCTCAAAGATCCCATGCTGGTAGAATTTCTGTCTTTCATTAGCAAAACATTGAGTTAGACGAGTTTTTACGACTTTATTTGAAATGAAATTTGGGAAACACACATGGAAGCAATGCCATTTATACACGAAGAACGAAATTACTTTCCGGACGACCTAATACTTGAAAACTTAATCATTCTAATGAGCTACAAATAAGAAACAGGAATTTTTACAATCTTCTGATATTGCCACTATTGTGTGTTTCTCTTGCTCATGTTTGTCATAAAAATATTCTACTTCGGAAGAAATGTCTGTGTTGTACTGTGAAACACGAAACGACCTAATACAATCAAATCAAATTTATCCGAATATGAAATTAAGGAGAAAATGAAAGGCGGTAGCGAACTCCAATGGCAAATCAGCTCATCGTCCTCGGTCGAAGGTTAAGGGTTAGAAATTCGACCATTCGTGGCGGCAGTGTTAACGAACATACACGATGAAAAATAGTTTAGGGATGTCGCGAGGACTCTGCACGAGCGGAAGGACCTCGACGTCTCCAGCAGGGTAAGATCGAAGGAACTCAGACTCGGTACAAAGTCAGGGTGCGGTCGCATGGCTGACTGTAAGTATGTAACCTGGATGCAGTGAAGTGTGATGTGATATAGTGAGACCGGTGCCGGTTGCAAGATGGCCGTCATGGTAAGAGGAGGAGCCTCCTGCTGAGCCGGGAATCGATCCCAGGACTTCGCGGACTTGCGCTCTCGAACGAGTCGTGAACAACTCGTAGGCGAAAAGGGGGAGGCAGAAAAAGGACGAGACGCGCCGGAGGAGAAAGGGGAAAGAGGCAAAGGACAAGACAAAAGAAGGACAGGAGGCCCGATTTACCGCCCTACGGACGGCACAGGCCTTTCAATTTTTCCCTCTTAATGAGCAGCCAACGACGACGACGACCGTCGCCGTCGCGATGTCCTTACGACCGGCAAATCAAATTAGCCTCGATATAATCCGGCGAAACGAGCCACGTCGCGCGACGTGGCTCTTTCTTGGTCCTCCGGCCAATGGAGCCGTACCTGTTGTCGAGTAACGTGAATTTAATTTCATATTTTTGAAAGGTGAAATACCGAAGGATTAATCTCTCTCGAATGAAATAAAATTGAGTAGATGAAATTCGCGAAATTGTTGGTCAATTTTGAACATTGAAGATGTCAATACATGATTTCTCCTCGATTAAAATCATTGAGGGAAGAAATAACATTCAATTTAGTTTCTATTTCTTGCAATCGCGATGCAGCCAATTTTTATTTTCCACAAAGACCCGCGGAATCATCACTAAAACAACGAGTGGATCCGATACAAACTGTCTGTTTCACATTTTGACTCTTAAAACCGTGTTTCCATTGTGTCCGTCGCAGCTAAACGAGCATCCGATCATGTATTCTTTTCTTGCGGCCGGCCGCGTCCATAGAAGAAGTTCCCGCAAACGAATAATTGCAACTGATCGTTTCAATAATTCATATCCACGAAAACAGGAGAAGAAACCGACCGCACACCGTAAGGAGAATGCGACGAGGTATGTATTGTATGGAACACGAATGAGAAAAGGTTTCCGAAACCGAGAAGAAAGGATAGACATGTGTATCCTGCAAGTCGCCGAAGATCAAGTGAATACGAGAGATGGCATTAGGGTGGCTAGCTACAGCGGACGCATGTCGAAATCTAATTACACGTAAGCTGCTCGGTGCCTCCGGGGACCATAAACGTCGCATCAACTCCGAGGGATTATGCGCGACGCGTGCTGTTTGCATTAATAAGTCGTCACGAAGTTTTCTAATTGCATCGGGAAGAATCGTCCGAAAAATCTGTCGTGATTAACTTTTAATTATTCGCATATGTATAGTATTTACAATCTGAAAACTTTATCTTAGTGTTTGAAGCATAAACAAAGGTGCCGACCTCGCTAGCAAATAATCATTTTGCATTAAAGTAGTTGTTCCATTGAATAAAAATTCATTTATGTTTTTACCCAGTTGTGTAGGAAGTTGTCGGTTAATTGAAGGTTAAAGATTTAATTTTGTTCGATGGTAGACAATGGTAGAAATGAAATTCCTCTCAAAGTGGAATTACTTGTGGTTATTATTGATCTTGTGAAACACTCGGTACAATAATCAGTATTTTTCAAACGCAAAATTCTCTTGATGATCCATACTTGGATCGAAACGTTGAGAAAAATCTTTTAAATTGCAAAATCGCTTTGTTTTAATTTTGGATCGAACCTGTGCGCCGATAACATAAACTAATTTCTGGGAATTACTTTGTTCAGAAGGATATTTCGTAGATGGAAATCGAGCGTCAAGTGAAAAGTACTTCGCAGTCGATTCGACGCGCACGGCACACCGCGAAGTAGAAGAGTGGGGGATGGCAACCGAGAGCCAACCCCTAAGGCCGACTGCGCAAGCTCTTTGTAAACACTGCGTGAAACCGATAAAAGCTAGGTCGTGATACGGCATTAGTTGTTTGGATGTCTGCGATCCTAATGCAGATACAACACGTGCGGTATATGCATCATACTGATTCACAGCGGTTGTTGGTCCCTTTGGTATTCCGACTATTAATTTCCAACAGCCAGAACATCAATTCTCGAAGTGGACCTTTATTACTGGCTCATAAAATTCTTTAAAAATACATCATTATTTCTTCATACTGTAATGTGCAATATTGACTACTGAATCTCCATCTCCGTTGATGATTTCCCTTAATGACAGCCATTCGGGACTAGGGTTGCCAGAAATGTTTTATCCAAATATAGAAGAAGGAACTGCAATTATGTATACATATATGAGATAGGCACAAAATATAGGAGGTACACAGCACATTTTAAACTTTTTTATTCAAACAAAGAGAGATTTTTGAAAATTATATGCTATTCAACTATGATATAGGAGATCAAGTTTAAATATAGAAAACTCATATGAAATATAGAAGATCTGGCAACCCTATTTGGAACACAATTTGTATGAAAAGAAGACAGAAAATGTTTCATCGCGCACGTGTATCAAAAGTTTAGAATAATACAGCAGTCTGCTTTTATTTTTACCACGTTTTTATTAGCTCGCTTTCTTGTTTGTTTGTCTGTCTGTTCGATGGCAAATTTTGCAATTGATTTTTTTGTTATTGTGGCGCTTTGGTCCCAAAGCTGCACGAGCATCGAGGCATTTTTTTTGTCGCAGGTAATTACCCGGGATTGAACAATGACTTTCTCGATTTCCGTGGACGGGCGGTCTCGGTGTACGTCGTATAAATAGTCGAGTAGCACTCGACGAGTATACAACACGGCGATAAGTATTCGAGTGAGTCGTCGAAACGGCTCGCACCCCTGCTCTTCCGTTGAGAAAGGAGCGCGTCAGCCACCGGTCTCGCGCGACTAATATGTTTACACGTTCGATGAGCCATGGCTCGTCTTGCCACAGAGAGGGAGAGAAAGAGAGAAAGTCGAGAGAGCAAAAGAGAACGAGCGAGAGAGAGAGGTTAAAAAGAGCTCGAGCACCGGTCGGAGTGTCAAGTGGTGTGCGCGATTAGTGTTCCCCATGCGGCGTTCATCTCTCGGCCGAGCCCGAAATCGTCCCGACTCACAGCAGTGCGCCAGGGTTTCACGACGACAATGGGGCGTCGTGATGTAACAACATGTGTCGCGTTCGCAGGGCCCCCCCTCTATGTACACCATAGGGCACCATAGAATGGGGACCACTTAGCAGCCCGCCGGCGGTATACAACAAACAGATTAAGCGCCGGACAATAATAGACCCCCCGTTCGCCTACCGAGAGAACCCCGGCTGGTCTACAAGGACCCTTCTTCCCCCCCGCTCTTCTTCCAAGTGCGAACCACTCGAAATCACGAGAGCTCCTGAAAGATAAACGAGAGAAACGGAAAGAGGAAAGGAGAGAACACGATGGTTTATTCGATTCGCCGTATGAACAGCCGAAGTAGCCCGATCATTAATTATCTACGCCATCGGCCGGGAAACCGGCCACGGGAATTTTACGAGAAACTCCTTTCGGAAACTTGTCGCCGGCACGACGACCGTGTTTCACCGCAGTTTACTGGCCAGCCGGATAACGGGGATGTTTGCCGGTGATTGGGGGTAATTGGGGGAGTGAATTATCGATGCAACGTCCACGCTTCATCCTTGAAGTTGCTCCTTTTCATCCGAGAAGAACAATCCGTAATTTTATTCTTAACATCTAACCTTTAGATAGTATAGTCATATAGTATTTCATTGAATATATATCTAATGATGCAACAAATATTTTGAATAATGGTATAAGAACCATTAAAGTCGCTTCCCAGTCACCACTCGAGTGCAAAGGGTTAATCAAATCAATAGCGTGGTGAGAAGATCCGTCCCTAAATGCCACAACTTCCTCGGAAGACTATGAAATGGTTTTCTAACGTAGAACGAGCTCGGTAGAGAAGCAGCTCGAGGTGCGATAAAAGATGGACCATCAAAATGTTAGAAACGTGGTCTGCGTACGATCGAGGAACACGCGCGGTTCGTCACGTGAACGGGCCGGATGCGAACAAAACGTTTCGGGAGCCATCACGGCGATCCCGAGCGACAATGAGTTATGCGTGCCACGTGCGTGTTCTCATACCTTTATTACCGTATCTCACACGAGATAGCAGATCGCGGCATCGGCCGTACAAAAGAGCTTCTGGCGTTGCGTCCGCAGAGCCGTTGCCCTTATTAACCGACGGATTTGCTGGCTACCAGTCGGACAAAAAGGTGTCTAAACCAGCGTATGTGCACCGTCAGCCCTAAAGGGACACGCGGCCTCCAGACTCGGAATGTGGATCTCGCGGAGCAGACATCGTTAGCCGGTGAACGAAAGTAATTGGACAGAAGGAGCCGAGTTAATGGCGCTCGGTACATCCTCAACGACAATGTTCCCCCGTTTGATTAACCCGTATCTGGGCTACTTTGACGCTACAACGCGTCGCGATTTGTTTCCTCAAAACGGAGCAGCTTGCTACTTCCACGAACAACAATTTCTCTTCGACGGGGGAAATTCTTTGCTATTATTACAAGCTATGGCTTCTGAAAATTGTCAAAATAACCTTCGACTCAATTTAGTCAAATTTTGAGATCTTCAGGTCTACAAAGGCTACTACCACCGAAAATAATGTTTTATTCGGTTCGCCCTTCTTAAAAGTCGTCTCGAATAATTGCAAATTGCATAAACCTCCGCAGTCTTGAACTGCACCGAGTTCGGAGACTCGGAGCTTCCACAAGTTCAAGCCAATTCCCTGGCTTGATCAGCGTTTCCGCGATAAGTTGAGCATCAATTTTTCAAATTTTCCGGGCGAGCGATCGCCAATGCGTGCCGATATTCGGCCCAGATCGAATCGGTGGATCCGAGATGCTCCTCTCTCGTGTCATTAACCAAGGAAACCGTGAAATACGCACTGCTCCGTCGTGCTTTCTAGTTTCGCCGGCTGTTGTAGCTCACCGACTGAGCCCCGGATTATGCGGGATTACGCGAGGATGTCCATTCGAGCTGATTTACAAGGCCGACTCGATCCTGGGCCGACGATCGAGTCGGTTCGGCTGGCTGGCTGTGAGAGACGTCGTCGACGTCGTTCTTCCTCCGCACGAAAACGTCCCACAATGAAGGAGACACCACGCAACAGAGGCTGGGATACGAGTCCTTCTACCTGCCGCCGCGTAAAAGGAGACCCGAAGAATGTTTTGGCAGACTGCATTTGCCTAGGACTGCTCATTTCAGCGAACTGGATACCACCAGTCTCTCCGCAGGACTGATCGGGCTATTAGATAGACCCCGGTGGGAGCGAACTCGATAGAAAACTCCCCTCGTACGTTATTTCTGGTACTCGGGCAACTTTGGCGGGATTCTTCACCGCCGAGGACAGAATAACCAAGCGGTTTATTCAAATTGCGGCCCGTGGGTCTTATTTTTCAGTGTATCGAGCGGTGGAGTCGAAACTGGTGCTTTTCGGACCGCCGTGTATAATTGCATTATGCAAAACGCGTATACATTTGACAATATTGTCAGCAAATTCGGGAGATGTTCCGTTGATCGATGATTTCGTTGATTATGAGATTCTAGCAGCTGCGTTAATAGCGGATAAGCTTCATCCCGAATAAATACAAACGGCATTGCTTCTGATGTTCCTGGTAATGGCGAATCTCGAGGAATATTTATATTTCCTTTATCCATTAAATTAAAGAGTTCTGACGACAGAAAAGCACCACCGTCACTTTGCTTTCCATATCCCTCAATTTCCACAATAATCAATTTTCTACGAGCATCTGCAACCGCTGGTAGAACAATTGAAAAAAGTGCTTATAATTAATATAATACATTGTCCCCGAGTTTGATGGACATTTCAAATTTTAAGGCTCTTTACGCTGCTCGCGCAATTTCTAAGTTTCCGTTCGAGAGAATCCCGATCGAGTATCGATTCCCAGGGCGGACACCTCGAAGAGAAACGCTCCCCTCCGTTCGAATGAAAGATGGTCGAACGCCTCTCGTCCCGGAACCAAGCCGCGGGTGTCTTCGTCGTGGGTGTACAAATAATTCAGATGATAAACGAATTAAGTCGGAATGGGATGATGAAAGGCGCGTTTAGGGTGGCGGAAGAGAGACCAGCTCCTGCATTAATGCTGGGGGCTGATGTAGCAGAACGTTTGACCCCTCGTCCCTTACGCGAAAGCACAGCTCCACGCGGGAAGAACAGAGAACAGGGACGAGATGGTTGAAGGGAGAAAGATGCACGTGCTCGACTCATGAATCAAGTCGTATTAGTGGAGGCATAGCAGGCCTGGTGGGCACCAATCTACCACTCCGACTTCAAGTAGATTGGATTTCTGAACTTTATTCAATTATCCGGGAACGAGGCGCGGCGAAACGAGCAACGGCGTGCCGTTGAGGGCTTTCCGCGAATAATTCGAGCCACGCGGATTCATGCTGCGCGCTCGCAATACTAGAAGCACCGTGCAGTCGTTGCAGCTTACAGTCAATGTCCTGTAAAAATTGCTGAGGTCTTGTTCTTCGTTCTTGACGCGATTACCGTTGTCTGAAAGAGAACACACGGACAAACGAGTTTCTTCGTTTTTCGTCTGCTCTTTGAAAACAGTCGCACAAAGGAACTTGGGATGATACCTTTGCTATTTTGGCTCTGGGTACTTGAACCTTCCAGAGGCCTATTCACCCACGGGTAGATGTTTGTTTTCATCATGTTCTTCGAAAGGAAAATGTAGACGGAACCGTGAAAAATCAAGAGCGAGACAGATCATGAAACAAGCGCGTGTGCTACCGTTTCCCTAAAATAATCTTTTCCATTGACGACGAACACAAAACGGCACCGAGCCATAAACTCCATAGATCCCTGTGGACGGTGAAAGAGTTGGAAAGAGGTGGAGCGGAAGAATGACGGCCATTCTGCGGCGCGCGGAGGCTGCAATCTTTGAAATCTTGTGGGAAAAATGTTCGATGTATGGGGATATCTCGGTTGGTTATCGGTCGGCTCGGCTACGTGTATTCTCGCCGCAGGTTTTTACGATCGGAGCATAAAAGGGGAACATCGTTGCTAGCGTTGTACGTCTTGCAACGCTAGACGCTGTTCGTCGTGGACAGCTGCCATCGATAGCGGACGTCGGCGTTACAAGCTGCGGGGGCTGTTACTGTTTCGCGAACAAAGGGAGAGAGTACGGTGGTGTGTTTCAGTCGGCGACGTGACGCGCCGACGGAGTCTCTGTTTCTTATTCGGATGTCGAATATTCAAATGACCCTTGCGACGGTTGTTGATTGTAATAACGGCAAGTCTGTCGATAAAGTAGGTGCAAACAATTATCATCTGAACAGATAGTTGTAGTGACACCTGTTGTGTACTACTGCGTGTTGTGTATACTCTGAACAATGTATCTAATACAGTCTCTGTACGACCGCACAACCAGAAGGTCTTATATACAAGTATCAGATTAAAGTGTTATATTAAAACCAGTCTATACATATATTCCTACTCTGCTCATACCCAGTAAAAGTAATACTGTTATTACAACAGACAAAATTCAACAGGTTATGGGCCCAGGTCCAAAGAAAAGTAAAAAAGGTAAAAACTAAAAACTAACCTAATACTAAGAGCTGTCGAAAAGTCTAAGCAAAATTAAAATCAAGTAAAAAATAATAAAGAGCAGTAATAAGTAAAACTGTAGGAAAGTGAAAAAATTAATAAGGCTAACAAGTTAAACCATAAGTGTTCTGTTCGAAATTCAAATACACGTGGTCGTGAAACAAAAGTGAAAATGGCTGCCAGAAACGGTTATAATGAAGCAGATCATATAGAAAAACTGAAGGACGAAACCAACTTTCAGTTCTGGAAATTCCAAGTGACGATTCTGTTTAAGTCGCAAAACATACTCGATGTAGCGACTGGGAAAATTGTGCCAGCAAACGATTGGAACGAGCAAAAGAAGCTAGACTGGGAACTTAAGGATGCAAAAGCGCAAAAAGTTATCATACTTTCAAGTGAGAAAAAACCGCAAATGCATCTCCTGCATTGTAAAACCTCAATGGAAATGTTCAAGAAATTAACGGCCATATACGGAAAAGATACGGAACAAATGAAATGTACATTGCTGCAAGAATTCTTTAACTGTACTTTCGAAAAAGGAAGCGATATATCGACTCACGTGAGTACTCTTGAAAACTTAGCTCATCGATTAAATTCATTGGATCAAACAATAGACGATACAATGTTAATAACAAAAATATTAGCTACTCTTCCTGTTCAGTTCAAACATTTCGCAAGCGCGTGGGATTCGACGCCATTGGCCGAAAGGACCTTGACGAATTTAATAACAAGGTTACAGCTAGAAGAAAACAGAAACAAACAAAAGGACGATTCGCCCGACAATGTTGCCTTTAAAGCTTCTGTTAGAAGGTGTTTCAAATGCAATGGTTTTAACCATTTGGCTAAGTATTGCAGGTCAACAGAACGTAATCGCAACGAAAGAGGATATAAGGAGAAATCTTTCGAATCGGCGAGTGACCAATCATCACAAAGATGCGGAATCTGTAAGAAATCTAACCACTTAGAGAGAGACTGTTACTTTAGAAAGAATAAAAATGTATCAACTGCTAGACGTACTCAAGACAAGGTATGTTTCTACGTTAATAAAAACAATGACTGTGAAAATAAATGGGTAGTTGACTCAGGTGCATCGAACCACATGATTAACAACATTAATCTTCTAAGTGATGTAAAAACTGTAGAGTCCGAAATATCTACTGCAAAAAAGTCAGTAACAATGAAGGCCAAAGCAACAGGGCAAGTAATAACTGAAAATTGCACACTAAACAATGTAATACTGATTCCAGAACTCACGAAAAATTTATTGTCTGTAAATGCAATCACTCAAAACAATGGAAAGGTTGTGTTCACCAAGGACAAAGTAGAGATTTCAAAAAATAATACAACGGTACTTGAAGGATCTCGAGGACAGAATGGACTATATGCAATCGATTTCAATAAAACAAACAAAACTACAAGTTTGCTAACATTGCAAAACGAGACCTTACTATGGCACCGAAAACTTGGGCATTTGAGCGGAGCAAACATGAAGAAATTGGAAAAATTAAGTAAAGGTATGAACTCAATGTCTATATCTACTAATAACCTAGAAACATGTGACATATGCATGAGAGCGAAACAAACGCGAAAACCGTTTAATACGGAGAGAAACAGAGCCTCAAAACCATTGGAAATCATACATTCCGACGTGTGTGGACCGATAGAACCACCTACCTGGGACGGGATGAGATATTTTGTAACAATTCTCGATGACTTCACGCATTTCACAGCTGTATTTCCCATCAAAGGAAAATATGAGGTAACAGAAACAATTAAATACTATTTAAATCAATGTAAAACTAAATGGGGAAAACAAGTAACAAAGCTGCGGTGTGACAATGGTAGAGAATTTGCAAATAAAGATCTAGAACAATGGTGTAAAAACAATGGAACCGTATTAGATTTTACGATACCTTATTCTCCACAGCTAAACGGCAAAGCCGAAAGGTTGAACCGGACAATTATGGAAAAAGCAAGAGCTCTTTTGCTGGATTCCGGATTAAACAAAGAGATGTGGGGAGAAGCTGTAAGAACAGCAGTTTATTTGTTAAACAGAAGTCCTACCACCACGAGTGATAAAACGCCAGCGGAAAATTGGCATGGAACAATTCCTAACCTGGATAATTTACAAATCTTCGGATGTAACGCCTATGCAAAAAAAGCTTGGACGACTAAAAAAATTAGATGAAAGGAGTACTAAATATGTTATGGTTGGCTACTCCACTTGCGGATATCGCTTATGGGATGAACAAAATAGAAAAATAACACTAGCACGAGATGTAATCTTTAACAATGAGAATAAAGAAGAACAAGAAAACAATGAAAGTAAAATATCAAAGGTAATGATTAGAATAGAAGACAGTAAAACAGACGAACATCAAACAGAGAATACAGAAGAAAATCAAGAAGAAGAAAACTCGGAAGAGACAGACAGATCAGAAAACTCTGAAGAGACAGGCAGATCAGAAAACTCGGAAGAAAACGAAACATCTGTAAATGAGGATGAAGATATACAAAATACTGATCAAGATCGACAAGAAATGCCAAGAAGAAGTGAAAGACAAAGAAATCTACCAGAAAGACTTGGAGAGTACTATGTACATCTAACGTACAAGGAAGCAATCTATGGAGAAGATGCAGAAAAATGGAAAGCTGCAATCGAAGAGGAAAAGACATCCTTAAAAAAAAATAAAACATGGATTGAGGTAGATCCTAATCACATATCAGACAAAAAAATTTTGAGTGCAAGATGGATATTCAAAATAAAGGATGATGGAAGACACAGGGCACGTTTAGTAGTCAGAGGATGTGAACAACAAAAAGGAGTTGACTTCAACGAAACCTATAGTCCTGTGCTACATGCAAATCTTTTCAGACTGTTAATGGCCTTATCTGTTTTAGGAAATTACAAAATTCTGAAATTTGATATAAAAACTGCGTTCCTGTATGGACACTTAGATGAGGAAGTCTATATAAAGTTACCAGAAGGATTCGGAAACACAAACAAATTCTGTAAGTTGCAAAAAGCTTTGTACGGACTGAAACAAGCTCCAATAAATTGGAATCAACGTTTCAAATCATTTGTAAAACAAAACGGGCTAGATCCGATTCCTTCAGACCAATGTATTTTCAAATCAAAGGGAGGTCATTTGATATTGGCAATATACGTAGACGACGGAATAATACTAAGTAAAAATACTAAATATTTGAATCAAATTAAAGAAAAACTGTCAAAAGAATTTGAGGTAAAATTTTTTGGCTCTTTTGAAAATTTCTTAGGTGTTAATATAACTAGAAATAATACTTCGTTAATATTAGATCAAAGTAAATTTGTTGAAAAAGTATTAACAGAATATGGAATGGAAAATTCAAAGGCTGTTTCCACTCCTATAGTAAGTATTCATACGAATACTAATTTAAATGATGAAACATCAGATACTCGTTTTCCTTATAGAGAATTAGTTGGTAATTTACAATATCTAACGTCGAAAACTCGACCGGACATCGCGTTCGCTGTCAATTACGTAAGCAGATTCGTAGACAAACCAACAAACCTAGATATAAGTAATATAAAACGTATTCTCAGATATTTACAGGGAACTAAAAACATTGGTATTCAGTTTTCAAAACAAAACGCTCAACGAGAAAATGAATTAATTGGCTACAGCGATTCGGACTTTGCTGGTGACGTATCCACAAGAAAGAGTACTACTGGCTTTGTCATATTTTATGGAAATGGACCTATCAGCTGGTGCTCCCACAAACAATCCATAGTTGCACTGTCAACCACCGAATCCGAATACATCGCTGCTGCAGAATGTTGTAGAGAACTTACATACCTAAAAACTGTGTTAGAAACTTTAACTAATTCAAAGGTAAAGGCTACACTATTAATAGACAATCAGAGCGCTTTGAGCCTAATTAAAAACGGAATAATTCATAAAAGAAGCAAGCATATTGATGTACGATTTCAATTTATCAGCGAAAAATATAATGAAGGGACTATTGACATAGAATACTGTCCATCTGAAAAACAGTTAGCTGATCTACTAACTAAACCCTTAAGCAATGTAAAATTTAAAGAATTTAAGAACAGTTTACAATATACTATGTAGAAACAAGCATTAATTAACAGCGCTCATGAATCAATGATGTGTATTACTCAGTTTGGTTTATTGTTCTTGTGACCACATATGTTAAAAGCTATAGACAAGGCAATTCAGTAATATTTTTTGGTTTCTAAAAGAAATAATATTCAATCTATGTTGTAATTATAGAAATAAAAAATTAATAAATCTCTTAGACAAACTTACCGTTAAGAGGAAGTGTTGATTGTAATAACGGCAAGTCTGTCGATAAAGTAGGTGCAAACAATTATCATCTGAACAGATAGTTGTAGTGACACCTGTTGTGTACTACTGCGTGTTGTGTATACTCTGAACAATGTATCTAATACAGTCTCTGTACGACCGCACAACCAGAAGGTCTTATATACAAGTATCAGATTAAAGTGTTATATTAAAACCAGTCTATACATATATTCCTACTCTGCTCATACCCAGTAAAAGTAATACTGTTATTACAACAGATAAAATTCAACAACGGTATTATCGACGCGGATGATCGTGCGCGGAATTCTCATGCGACCCCATCCACGGGGCAACACTCCTGTGGCATGTTTTTCTTCGGGGAACTCGTTCGCGGGAAAGTCGGCGACTCCGTTCAGAAGTTGCCGATCGTGGGTGGAAATCACGAAGAATTAAATTCAAATTGTATAACCCGCTCGCGTGAAAAGTTCAAGCAGAGACTCCGGATTAATTTTCCAGCTACTCGCACTCCAGTTTCTGCGTCACTGGTTACATAACTTTATATCGTTCATGGGTAAAATTGTTATTCCATAAAACGTCTCCCTTAATGCAAAATAGAAACACGATATTTTAAGTTTTCTAGTTCATTCTGCAATTTACTTTGCATTATTTGTGATAATCGATTGGTTATCAATTTTCAGCGTGAAAAAATCTACGGGAAATGATGTGTCGCATGTTAAAAAAATTTTTTTTTCCGCGCGTGGTATTGGAAAAACCACAATTTTCTAGAAATTGTGCAAGTTCAACGAATTCTTTCAAGGTTAAAAAACGTTCGTACCACAATCTCCATAATTATCCCATATTCTGCAAAGTTTCAGCTTTCATTTAAAAAAAAATTTCATCGCTCTATCTCATTTCTATCGAAAGTTCTTTGATTTTGACACAGATTTCGTCGGTTTGGCCCATAGTACGCCGTAGCATCCCCGTTATCTCGGGAATCAGATATTTGACTAACGTTTTCTATATCTCAAACAAAAATGATTGTAACACTTTTGATTTGTGGCTCCGAAAAGTTGTTCCTGCAAATGCTCAGATTAAAACGTGCAAATTCGCACCGAAAAGATTTTCGCAGGCCAATCGGCTGGCCGCTCCGATATTTCTATCACTCGACCGATTTACCGCGCCTCTGCACGTTTATTGCCGACGCGAAAACAATCCGGCGAGATAAATCGAAAAAAAGCGGGTACATCGAGCCGCGAGGGTGAAAATGCGCGCGATGGTGTGCGGCGCGGCGCGCGCGTTGCGAAGCTGTTGGGAGAGGGGAGGGGCGACAGCGGGCGTGGCGATACCGCGCACGCTCCACGTGACCCTATCGTTCGGGAAGGCGGGACTTGTGAGCCCGGCACACAACTACAGGGGCAGTTGTACGGGTCGGGCCGGTGGACACCGGCGCTCTCTCTGTCGTCGCGCGCGCGGAACACCTCGAGTTGCGCTTGTTCCACGTACAACACCTGCCGGACGATAGCTCGGTGGCGCGCGGTTTGCTGATCCGTGACTCTTCTCTGAAAAGTGTCCTTGTTGTTCGATCATCGCGCCGATCGATCCATTTCTCGTGATATACAACCACCCTGGACCATGGACGGTAACGACCCTGCGATCGAACCGGTTCGAAACCACGCGAAACGTCGAGGCTGATCATCCATCGCCGATCATCCATCTTTAGGAATCCGGGATTCTGCTAAACCTCCGCGAAGATGTTGCTGCCGGAGTACATGATGGCGGCGCAGTCGAAGATGCTGTACCAGATGAACAAATACTACGGCGAGCGGGTGCAGGCCCGCAAGGGCCAGGTACAGAAGACGATCCGAGAGGTGTGCAAGGTCGTGCAGGACGTGCTGAAGGAGGTCGAGGTGCAGGAACCTCGGTTCATCTCTTCGTTGACCGAGTGCAACGGCCGTTACGAGGGTCTCGAGGTGATATCGCCGGGCGAATTCGAGGTGGTCCTCTACCTGAATCAGATGGGAGTGTTCAACTTCGTCGACGACGGCACCCTGCCGGGCTGCGCCGTGCTCAAGCTCAGCGACGGACGGAAAAGGTCCATGTCGCTCTGGGTCGAGTTCATCACCGCGTCGGGTTACCTGTCCGCTCGGAAGATCCGCTCGCGATTTCAGACCCTGGTGGCGCAGGCCTGCGACAAGTGCGCATACAGAGACTCGGTGAAGATGATCGCGGACACGACCGAGGTGAAGCTTCGCATCCGAGAGAGATACGTGGTGCAGATCACACCGGCGTTCAAATGTTCGGGCGTGTGGCCGCGATCGGCGGCGCACTGGCCTATACCGCACATACCTTGGCCGCATCCTAATCTGGTGGCGGAGGTAAAAACCGAGGGTTTCGATCTGCTGTCGAAAGAGAGCGTCGCCCTCCAAGGCAAGCAATCGGCCATGGAGGGCGACGCTTGGGTGCTGTCTTTCACCGAAGCGGAATCCAGGCTTCTTCAAGGTGGATGTCGAAGGAGATGTCTCAGCATATTGAAAACCCTTAGGGACAGACACTTGGATCTTCCTGGGAACCCGGTCACCAGCTATCACATGAAAACTTTGTTGCTCTACGAGTGCGAGAAGCATCCGTTAGAAACCGAGTGGGACGAGGGCTGTCTAGGCGTACGCATCAACGGCATCTTTCTGCAGCTGATCTACTGCCTTCTCTGTCGGAGGTGTCCCCATTACTTCCTACCCAATTTGGATCTGTTCAAAGGGAAGTCGCCGAGCGGCTTGCAGAACGCCGGCAAACAAGTCTGGAGACTCACCAGGGTGTTGCTGACCAACAGCCGCGCGTTGGAGAAACTTTAGCCGGCCTCGTTTAACCGCTCGAGGGATGCCGAAGTTTAGCAATGAGGACTCAAAGTGGCTCAAAAGCGATCGCTGCTTTCGCGCCGGTTTTTCGCCCGCTTTTTCTGCTCGCCGTGGAGGACAGTCTCTACTTTCACCAGTTATTTTCTAATAGCAGCTTGTTGACTGTATCAAGGCCTGGGAATGGTGTAACCAGAAAGAAACTAGAGCCGTAGACCTTAATCGTTGTTGATTCGTACTCTTCGGTTAGCGAGTGGCACGGACACGTCGGAGTCCGACTCCGATCGCGTCGATCGGTGCAATAATTGTTTGAACACAGTGTTTCGGCCGGGAAATCGTTGTTGCTAGGTTTTAGTTTGATCCTGTGCGCAGTGGCTTAACACTAGGTTTACGGGACCCGTCACAATATTCCTAATTGTCGATTATTAAGTTTGTAAAAATGCTGCCTTGAGGAATTACGTGTATTATTGGAAGAATGGCGAAAAATTTGGATAGACACATTCTTGTTATGTTTATAAAATAACTTCTAGAGCTCCGTATACCTAGTGTTAACGGTAAGCAGACTAGAGATTTGAGGCATGAGAGTTTTCTTGCGACTTCTGTTTCTAACTTGAGTTTGAGGGCTCCAAAATTTTTAACGCTTAGGAACTCGATTTGACTTGAGCCGCCACTGCCTTTGCGACTTGGAAATTTCGATGTTCAATCTTTCTATTGTTTGTCTGAAGCGACGAAGGAAAATTCTTGAAGATTTTTTGCGTTCGGTGTCTTAGAATGCTTTCGCTTGTTACCGGAGTCTCGTGCTTATCAACGCGGATTGAACGGCGCTGTCTGAGTGAATGCATAGCGTTGCAATACGCGAAACGATTAATTCAATGCTCCGTTAGCTACCTTTAGCTGTTCGGATATGGCTGATGTGAATCGTCGTGTGATCCGTTGTCGTTATTCGTCTAATGTTTATAATCGGTTAGCGGCGAGCTTCCGACGGTAGTTGGACACTACGCATTGTTATATGTACATACTTTTTTATATTATTTAAACGATATTTATTTTTACTCGAATCGCTGTTCGGACACATCATGTAAATAATCAATAAACGCATCTCGTCTCGTACCTGGTCTCCGAGTCACTCGAACACCACTCCCTTCCTCGTTCGAAAATTCATATCAATCTTCGTTCAATCGAACTCGTATCTTCTGTCGTATTTTAAAAATATATGTTTGATATTATTCTTCCCCTCCAACTTAATGCATAAATGCTATTCTCTATTTGTAATTCTTTTGTCCGCGGCTGTATAATCCTGTTTGTATCATAGCAAACGAATAGATTTACAAGAACCAAATTTACAGCGCAATAAAAGCAGTTACTCCGAGAGCGGATTGCGGAGGATAAAACGTGCAGGGTCCGCGTCGAATTTATCCGGCCGATTGCCATTATGACAGTGAATGAATCGTAGATAATTTTTGAAGAAGGGCTCGTAAGAGTCGAGCAGAGCCCATCCCGCGAGGCAAGAACATAAAACCATCGAGAACGTAATTATTATCTACGATATTAACACTTCCATGGGCGTTCGAGGAGATTGAAACGCCTCGTCAAAGCATCGCTACCGAGTTTCATGGCCACTACAACGCCTACGTGGCACCGTACTCGGCTTATCTTAATTCTCTCTTGAAATTTCGCCGCTTATCTTTGGAGCCGGTGCAACGGCGATCCATTCGCCGGTGCCACTCAGTTTCCACGTTGTACCACGAGCCGATCGTTACGGGGTTTACGTTATTATTATTGCCCCGTAAAACGAAGCTCGAGGAAACGCGTCCGTGTGCCACTCGGCCTCGTAGAACGCGCGACCCAATGAAGCACACTTTACGCGCCGTATCTCGCAGTTCGCCCCGCGATTTACAAGCCTTAATGGTAGAGTTATCGGTGTTGTCGTTAAACGTAGATTTTATACCGACTTTTTTTCGACCGAGAAACCGCGCGGGCCGGTTCTCAATAAAACCGCTGTAAATAAAACCGTCTCCTCCGCAACGGTGCCACCCTGATACCTTCGGGTCGCCGGTTCTCGTCCAATCGCGAGCGAATTTCTTATTTTAGCGACGCGGGTCCCCGACATTCTGCCACAAAGTTTTCGAGAAAACGGCGACGGGACGACAATCTCCCTCGGGCTTCCGGACGAAAATGTCCAGTGGGAAATGCTCCTTCTGATTCGACCCATGGAGCGCCAGAATTGCGGAAAGCTGGACCAAATTTTGTCTCTGCTAATTATACATACAGTAGCGGACAAAAGTTTAAGACCGCTCTAAAGAAGACGATAACTTTTTTAATATTGTATTATACGATTTGAACTTTTTTGGGAAGCTAGAGCAATTAGTTCACTAAAGGATGTGAAAAGAAATTTGATCGGAATTGTTGAAAAAATACGGGCCTATATTGAAAATTTAAAAAATAAGTTTTGTAGATCTGTGGCAATTAAACATATTCTGAAAATTTCGTCAAAATCGGTCGACGTTGCTATGAGCTACAAACGTTTAAAAATGGTAAAAATTGCAGATTTTCACGATTCATTGCCGAAAATACTACTGTACATTATTAACACACTGTTAACGAACTTGTGTTTTGTTCTGTACTGCGTTGTTCCCAATGCCTCATTCTTTTGGTGGAAATATGTTCCACAGTCTTTAACTTGTTATAAAATATATGTTTTTAAACGGAACGGTTCCAGCAGTTCTTGGAATCGAAGAATCTACTTCTGGTTTATCCTAGTCCAGTATCAAGAATTTCTGTGGATTACGATTTTAATGGGAGGTCAAAATATAAAAGTTTCTTACAAGGGATGATGCCCAACCGTAACACGCCGATTTTAACGAAATTTTGGTATGATATAGAACTGAAAAAAATATTTGACGCGTATTTTTTTATAGCTGCCAACATTCACGTTGAGGGAGTGAAACATCCATTTTATTGAATACCTCCGAAACTATTAGGCCTAGAGGAAAATTTCAAAGTCGAATTTGTACGTTTTTGAATGACGAATCTTTAAGTCTAAACTGATGGTTCAAAGAATAATTTGTTCAAAAAATATGTTAAAACTTGACTTGTTAGTAGAAAGATACATTTTCGCAAAGCAGCAGGCGACTTCGAAAATCCATCCCGCGACTGGCCAGGCTGAAAACCCGTCGATGACGAAAAATTCGAGGCTCGGTGCAGCGAGGCATGAACGCCGGTCCGGTCGGCAGCGGCGCAACGAAAATTTCGGGGCAGCTCGAAGGGGTTGCGGAGGAATGGCGGTGTGTCCACGAGCACGAAATAAAACGAGTCTAATCTACATAATTCATGGGGGAAGAAGGGTTCGCTTTGGGGTTAGCCGCGCTGCTAGCTTCGTCCTTCGAAGTGGATAACGTATAGGTAGAGCGTGGCTGCGGATCGATCTTGTCGGTCTGCCACGTCGAGCCACGCCTCCCGATGTTCACAGCTCGGGGATTGGTCGGGTGAGTGTCTGGGTGGCGTGGCTTCGGTTAGGTATGGGTTAGGTCTTGTGGAACAGCACGCCTTCGCCGGGTCTGGAGAGCGGGTGGCGCGGAGGAGGTTAACGACAGCGCAGTCGACAATCTGCTCCTGCTCGGAGTCGCTCGCACACCTTGTCTTCCCGCTCCTCGCTCGTGTCTCCGGCGGCGTCCTTTGCGACGCGACGCGTAGCGTAAAACCGCGTGCACTTCGTTTTGTCCGCTTGATCCGAGCCGGACTTTTACAACCGAGAAGTCTCCACATGGAAGAACAGCAGCGCGACGGTCGCGTTGGAACGATTCGAGCTTAGATCGACGCGGGATCATCGGAACGAGAGAGAGAATGCGGTGATCGGTCGCGGAAGACACGACATAGAAGCCTCCGGAGGCTTCAGGCCGCCGCAAACATGCTGTTGCCGGCTGACATGCTGGCGGCCCAATCCGAGATGGTCTATCAGATCAACAAGTACTTCGGGGAGCAGGTGATGACCAGGAAGAGCCAGGTGATGAGCACCATCCACGATGTGTGCCGCGTGGTGCAGGACGTGCTGAAGGAGGTCGAGGTGCAAGAACCACGGTTCATCTCGTCCCTGACGGACTACAACGGTCGATACGACGGTCTGGACGTGATTTCGCCGACGGAATTCGAGATCGTGATCTACTTGAATCAAATGGGCGTTCTGAATTTCGTGGACGACGGGACGCTGCCGGGTTGCGCGGTTCTAAAGCTCAGCGACGGACGGAAGAGATCCATGTCCCTGTGGGTGGAGTTCATCACCGCCTCCGGGTATCTGTCCGCTAAGAAAATTCGCTCGAGATTCCAGACTTTGGTGGCGCAAGCCTGCGACAAGTGCGCTTACAGGGATTCCGTGAAGATGATCGCGGACACCACCGAGGTGAAGTTGAGAATCCGGGAGAGGTACGTGGTGCAGATCACACCGGCTTTCAAATGTGCCGGACTGTGGCCCAGATCGGCCTCGCACTGGCCCATGGCTCATATACCCTGGCCACATCCGAATATCGTGGCGGAGGTGAAAACCGAGGGCTTCGACATGCTGTCGAAAGAGTGTATCGGTCTTCAAGGCAAACAGTCGGCAATGGAAGGCGACGCCTGGGCATTGTCCTTCATCGATGCTGAGAACCGCCTGCTTCAAGGTGGCAGCCGAAAGCGTTGCCTCAGTATCTTGAAAACCCTCAGGGATCAATACTTGGATCTTCCCGGGAACCCAGTCACCAGCTATCACATGAAGACGTTGCTTCTGTACGAGTGCGAGAAGCATCCCCACGAGGCAGAGTGGGACGAGACTTGCATCACCGCCAGGATCAACGGCATCCTGCTGCAACTGATCTTCTACCTTCTGTGTCGGAGGTGTCCCCACTACTTTCTGCCGAACCTGAATCTGTTCAAGGGAAAATCGCCGAGCGGGTTGGAGAACGCGGCGAAGCAAGTGTGGAGATTGATTAGGGGGCTGTTGACCAGCTGCCCCCTGGAGAAACTATAGTCGAGAGCCCACGCGGAGGATCCTGGCGCGAAGGACGCCGAGCTCCAAGCTGGAAGGTCGAGCAACGAAACGCAGTAACCGTGGACGAGAGTGGAATCTTTCGAAACTGTAGCTAACTAATAAAGATATAGTCTGCTTGGAGGATTGTGTTTCTTGTCGGATCATTGGGAGACCCGACGAAGTCTAGTTGGAACGATTCGGAAGCGGCCGACCACTTCACTGAAGATGAGATTCTGTGCTGGAGGACGTGTAGTGTGTTCTTGCCAATGATCGAGGATAATTGCGGGTGTATGTGTGATCCGGTGTGCCGCGGACGATCGAATCAGTGCCATAAAACCGCGCGTTTTTCGTTTCGTGGCACGAATGGCCGCGGCGGACTCGAGAGAGGGAGTCGCCGTCGGCAGCTAGCGACGAGTCGAAAATCCACCGTAAACGCCTAACCGGTGATATCTGTCCCCTTTTCACTGAGTTGTCCGCGTTGCCCGAGCGTGTACAGAAATATTGGAAACGTGTAAAGAGCGAGAGGTATGTACACGGCAACGCGCGACGTAGGGAAACAAACGTTACCGAAATAATTGTCGGCGAGAGTCACCGGTTGCCGGTCACTTAGTCTTCTCTTCTAATCAGCTATCCTGTCCCAGTCGCTATGTAAATACATCTTGAAAGATATTTATTGAAGTGTACACGAAAATTGTGAAATACAATGCTATTTATATGGAACCGTCTCGTCGTGGTTGTCGTCATTTTCGTCTGGAGAACAGCACCCACCCATCCCCCCGTATAAGTATAGGAGAAAAACACAGCCGCCGGATATCGATCGGCGAGAGAACCGAGGCCTCGTAAATTTAACGCTCGATCTTGCGCGTTTTTCTGCCTCGCCACTGGAGATCGCAGCAGCCAACGGGAATCGAGACCTTGCGCGCGCGCGCACACACGCACGCAATCAAATTCCAACCGAGTCGAACGCGTCCTCTAATAATTTTCGTCGTGTTTCGTCTGGCTGGATTTTCTCGAAAAATTCTGTTCCGCCGATCGGGTAATGAATCGATTGTCTGTCTTTTAACGTGATTCCTTGTCTGCTCGATTCGTAGTTTGTAACGAAGTGTCTCGAAGTGCTTGTCACGTTTTATCTAGCCGGGCTTAGTCATTGTTCGTCGTCCGGGTTTATCGTTCGCTCATTAAATAATGAAAATGCAAGCGGACGATATTTTTATTACAAGAAAGTCGTACGCGTAATCGTTATCAGCCGGCGAGCTCGCTTCGAGCCGACGCGACGCAACGGAATGTTTAATGCTTGTCGCATGCAACGCGAGCCGCAATAAAATGCTCTGACATGGATGGCTTCTGTCGTGCTTTGTCTGCTAGGATTTCACTGTCCGCGGAGTGTAAATTTATTAGTCTGCGTATTAGCTAAGTAACAGTGTAACTGCTCCGTCGTCGTTCGAAGTTACCGTTCGTCCGTCTAGCCTAATCGTGCGATTTAATTCGAGGATTCTTCGGTGATCATCGTTATTATACACGGGAAATTATATTCTAGTCTGTCCCTCCTGTAATTAACGTCGCCAACACTAATCTCGCTGTCTGTCAAGCAACCATCGGTATCAGAACTCGATGTCCGACTCACGTGCTAGTTAAGCCGTACGATTTATCCACAACCAGTCCCGCAGCGAAATTAGTATGTCTGTTGAAATGAGCGAACGATCGCTCATCGGTAATCGACAGTCATTGCCTGAGAACGTTTATGCTTTTGTAAACTGTTTAAAACGCAAGATCTTCTTGAACTCGATGCAGCTTTCGATTGACTCCTACCCCCGTTAAAAATTTGATCTTTTCAGATTCGTTAAAGCAATCGTTATCGCGAGCATGTTACTTAAATTCCGCGTTTCTGGATTTACGTGCGAAAAATTCTTTATTCGAAAAATATTGAGAAGAAATTTCATTAAGTTTGATACGGCTTATGATTATTCCTAATTCACCGGGGCTATTAACCCTTGTGTCAATAATCGGGAACCTAGGCTTCCATTTCAAATTTCTTTTCAAAACTTCTTTGACCCTTTGCACTCGGAGTAAGTTTAACTCGAGAATTACACATTTCTTTCGAGCAGAATATTTCCATTCCCTATGATTTTTTTTTGAAATTTTATGGATATTAAATTGGTACAATACCTCGTACAATACTTAAATGTTTAGCAGTTGATTAGATACCGATATATTTAATAATGTAGACAATATTTTGATAATGGTACAGCAATTTTTAGTGGCGCCTCAGAGACATCATTCGAATGTTAATATAATTGTCCTTGGATGATCATAGATTAATTTACGTTAATTAATTCACATCAAAATTACGAAGTGCAACATCACCGAATGGAACATTTTGGTTATTGACACGAGGGTTAACATCACGAACAACATGTTACTCAACACCGGTTTCTCTAAATCGATCTATAAAAATGCAAATCCTCGCATACGTCTGCAGTCTGGCAATTACCACGAAGTAGAAGCAAACAGCATGATGCGGTAGAGTCGCGAAAACACGAGGCGACAATTTACAATTCCATTCGAGCATCGTCGAAAACGTTTCCCCGGAAAGAAGAACGAGGAAAGTGTTCGAAACGCGATATTCGGTACGAAGAAAAAGGCACCGCGAACGTTCGCAGCGAAACGAGCACTGCTAGTGAACGATGTCTTGTTGGCAGAGCAGAGGGAAACAAGGTAGAAGGAAATTTTCGCGTGTAATCGATTTCGACCGGCCGTCCGATGGGAACATCCCCGTAACTGACGCAAACGAGCGCAAACCTGGCACCTATTCAAACAACAATTACAAATATCCGTGTTTACCGGGCGTGCGTCAGGGAAACTTCAAATAGTCTCGTGCGCGAAAGCGAGCCGTGCAGACTGCATTCGCGAAGACAACCGATACTTTGCTGGTTTCGACAAAATTAAATCACGTTTCCACCTTGCACACACTTAGCAAATCCTGTTTCCGTACACCGACGATCATAAAACATTTAAAAATCATTTCGTCGTCTACAGAATCGCCGTCCTCGAATGCAATAGAATTTTTGCACACGACGTTATTCACGAGTTACAACATTTTCCAGTTACCCGACAGGCTGAGGACAGCCACAACTGCATACAAATAAATACGGAAACATTTTCATTTCGTCTTTTCCTCGTGCGCGGGAATAATTATTCGAAACGTTCAAACCAGGAGCACAATTGAAATTTTTATTACCTGATCACCTTAAAACAACAATTCCCACGAAGGTAAGTACAGTTTTCAGCTTATCAATTCATCCGACAAGATCTCGTTAATAAAACACGGTAACTAAGATTCGTGTTAGACAAAATTAAAAACGAGAACGTTTGCATTAAACGATTTACAGATGTTAATGTCGTATTACAGACTGAAAGCGCGATAGAAATCTCGGCGCCTCGCGGTTTCGAAATCTGAATGCGGATCGCGGTCTTCAAAAATGATAGAAATCTGCTACCGTGTCCACCTGAACGTAAGTCGAGTTTCCATCGATTATTTAATGACAAGTGTTATCGACGCAATCGATGGTTCTGTCGAACGTGCAATTGGAATCGATAAATCATCGCGGATACGTGGCTTCTGAAAGGAGCCTGTGGTTTTGAGGAAAAACGAGTCGGACAAACCCGGCGTACAGGTTTGGTGTTCCCATGACAACTAATCTGTTAATTTATTGGCGTTAATTACTGCGGCAGCCTTGAATACTCCGCGCGACGCGTGTGAGATATCTTTTATAAATATCTGACAGGTGTTGAAGCCTGGTCATCCCCTATTTCGTGTCGCTTCGCCGAATGAAATATGATGATCATATAAAATATTGCAATGATGTCGCGCGTCACGTTTCACATTGGTTAATTAGCGCGGACTTGTTACAACATTCCTCGGCGACTTTTTAGTTCGGTTAACGTCAAGAAATATTCAAATACGAGACCGTCTACGTCGCCGGAATGAGGTCGAAGACCACTTTTGCTTTACTCGTGTAAATTCTTGTTCGTTAATTACGAAACGGCGTGTTCGTAAAATAGAAACTGCTCGCGGTGATAAATTTCCGTGGTTTTTCAACAGAATCGCGACGCGATCGGCATTTTCCCGACGATTAATAAAGTCCAGCTGGAAATCGAATCGCGATATTTTTCTTCGGGGTACACGTCGCGCGATTTCCTTTCACGGTAATTGTAGAATTATGCGCGGCATTATCAATTATCAGATTTTATCGCTCGGTACGCGCGGTAATTAAAGGTATAATACGAAAAATAATGTACCGTGACACATATACGCACGTCGGAGTATCGTTCTCTTGTCCCAAGGCTTCCGAGAGAGCCGCCGCGAAGACTTTTGTTTCGGTTTTCGTTTACCTTTTGCTGTCAACGTAATAACCCGATAAACATGCAAATTTATTCACCGGTGTAATTTGTTGCACGCATGACTGCTTAATATTTAATGAGAGGAACGTTACGAGGCACCGCCGATAGCGTTCACGCTTGAAAAGTTGTAAATTCGGCGACGATCTTACAATATTTGTCGTGCGCGTCGTTCGTCTCCAGTTTTAATTAGCCCCCGGAGAATGTCCGTTCTCTCGGCCTCGCGCGGTCGCTCGTTTATTTCGCGAACGATCCGACCGTCGCGCGTCGTGTTCCGTCGATCCGAAAGATTAAATCGATCGCGTGAAGCTTAGGATAAAGAGCCGAAGGCACGCGAATTTTCGGCGAAACTTTCATCAGATTATAGCCGCTTATCGTTCACGCGCCAGTCGCGACAAGTGAATTTTTCTTGAAGGAAAATGCAGATCTGACGAGGAAGATTGGCTATTCGCGTGAAACGACGACGAGGGGTGGTTTTTAATGCTGAACGCGATAGTTCGGTTCTCAGAGATTGCTGGAACCTGCGCCATCAGATAATATTCAGAGTAGTTTCACTTCACCTTTCCGCGGAAAATGAATTCTATGAAAATTCGTCTATGAAATTCCACCAATTTCCCCGAAAATTTCAATTCCACAAAATTCCCAGCGGGAAGCGAAAGCAACTCAGATTAATCCTCGGACAGAAATCCCGGTACATTTCGGCGCGCTGTTCCCGTCCGGGGGAAGCCGATTTCTCGCGGACGAACGAGATTACAAAATCCCGATGCATGTCCGCGGTTCGGCAAAAGGGAAGCGGAGAACGCAGGTTCCCGGCAGAGCCGTCGAAGTTATCAAAGTGGTGAGAATCACGATGCAGAGCGCGGTGTAGCGAGCCGCGTTTGAGGAGGATAGCGGCTCGAGAAAGAGAGCGAGAGAGTAGGAAGAAGAAGAGATCCAGACACGGTATGCTAATGAGGGTATACGAACGATCCTCTTTTTTTGTCGCAGCGTTCTTGCGGGGCCTGTACAGAAGATTCTATAGGTCGGGGCCGCCTCTCACGATCCGGCTCTCGGAGTTGGTTGTGTTCGCGTCTTCGGGACGCGTCGCAGCGCGATGGAAACAAAGCCGGGCGAAACCGGAGAAAACGGACCCGTTCGATTGTCTCGGGCGCGATCGACCTTGCCGATCGGGGGAAAGCGAAGAGATGCCGGCGATTGGGGAAAGATACGCCGGAACGAGTGAACGGGGAGAAAAGGAGCAAGAGCGGAACATCCGAGGGGAAGCAAAGGGAGCCAAAGGGTCGAGAGAAAGCAGCGATTCATTAAAGCAATCGTTATCGCAAACGGATTACTTAACTTAACCTAACGTGTTTCTAGCTTAACGTGCGAAAAATTCTTTACTCTACCGAGGCCGTTAATATCGAAAAGAACACGTTAGTTAACTCGAATCTCTTGAAGTTGATCTTGTAAGAGGAAAGAGTCGACAAATCAGTGAAACGCCACTTTCATTAATATTGGTACGGCTTGTTCTTAAAATTTCTCTTTCAATTTCTGTTCAAAACTTCTTTAATATACCTCGTTGATAAATAGAAACATTATTGTAGATTCGTATCTCCTGGATGATCACGGATTGCTTTACAATAATTCTGGTTATCGACGTAAGGGTTAATATCACAAACAGCATGTTACTCAACATCGGTTTCTCTAAATCGATCAGTGAAAATGCAAATTTTCGCACACTTCGGCGGGAACGAAAGAACGGGGAGAAAAGGAGCAAGAGCGAAACAGTTGTGGGGAGGCAAAGAGCCGAGAGAAAGCGCGAAGGAACGTAGGATGAGGGGGCCCGCGATCATTGCGCGGTCTGCGTGTCGAGCCGGGGGCCCGGGGTCTTCTCTGGTTCTTCGGGGCGATCCCGGGCCCCCTCAGCTGCCGGGACCTCCGCTATAAAACGCTCAGATAAAGCCGCGATGTTTATATGCGGGGATCGCGGCGAGAGAAGAGAGGAGTGCCGTGTAGAAGGAGAGATATACCTGGCGGCGCGGCGCGGCGTCCGCGCGCCGACAAAATAATAAGACAAAAGCCGGGGGTGGACGTTGCCGGGCGAGTAGGGGGCCTCTCTCGCGGCGAGACTCGGTCGAGGAACAAGGACAACGAACGCCAGGAAACCGGGAACAAGCGAGAACGCCACCCGGGAAGGAAGAAAAGACGAGCTGGCGAGGGCAGGGACTTTTAGAACGAGGGGGAGACGAGAGCGAGAGGAGGCCTCTGCGTCGTATCAAAGACGGTAGATAGGTCGGGGAACGAAGGGGGGCAGCCAGAAAAGGAGAAAACCGGACAGGAATGCATGGATGAATGCGCCGCGCCGTGTTGCGTTGCAGGCTGAGCCAGACCCGCGCTGCGCTTATCTCGCGAGAGCGGGCTCGGGCTCTTATTAAACCCTTCTGTGGCTTCATCGGGCCCGATCGATCGCGGGATTCGGCTGCGAGCATCGTCAACGTCGTGTGCGATCCCTCGATCGTCCAACTCCCAACTTAACTGTCCATCCCTCGCTCTTTCCCAATTTAATCTGTCCTTCGACGTTAACGTGGAAATAAAACAGTTCTGGAGGAAGCTCAAGGTCCAAAAATTGTATAATGGCATAATAGTATGCGTCACCAGTCGAAATGACGATCGGAAGAAGAGGCAGGACAAACACAGTTTAATGTAAAGTTACCTATTTGACTAGGCTGGTGAATGAGACTGTCTCTTTTAATTAGAAAATAACTCCACTCCAATCGTATCCTTCAACAGTTAACACTTTGTCGTAAAATAAAAATGAAAATGTCTGTGATCGGTCGTTCGACCGGCGATCAGAAAAATGTTCCATCTAAAATGAAGTTGCTATTTGCTATTGCTCGGTGTTTCAGCGAAACGAGACCTGTCCCCGCCGATTGATCGGCGGCGCGGCGTCCAGCGATACGGAAGAATAAAGAATAAAAAAGGGATCGATGGGCCCGTGGGATCCGGCCTCGTATTTATCAGATCCATGGTATAATTATTTCAACGGGGCCCGTCCATTCGTTTTGTTGTCCGGCGTGTCGCGTCCTCGATATCTCCGAGTTTTATTGGCCGGTTGGCGCGCGCTCACCCTTCACCTCTTTCCGACATGGCCGTCTCGACAAAGAGGAGAGAGGGAGAGAGAGAGAGAGAGAAAAAGAGGCGAGACGGAGACAAGACCCTTACCGACCGATCGGTAACGCGATACCCCACGAACGATTCTTTTTTCTCGTGATGCACGCGCGTCTCTCGGTGAGACCGAGACTCCGCGACACGCTGAGACCGGTGCCGGCAGAAACGAGATTATAAAAATAACGCGAGCGCCCCCAGGACCATTCGCGACACCAAATCATGTCGCTCCCGGGTGGGGGAAATATAGGCTTTGAAATTTGAAACTTTTTTAGAGCCCTGCCACGGGGGGAGGAAACACGATCGTCGCAGAATAGATGAGCGTCCGAGATAAGCAGTACCAGGTCCCGATCGACGGTGCCGATTTCGCGTTAATTTCGATGCCCGCACATTAATACTAACCCGCTGCATGTGGCCCCACCAGTTTCCGAAGCGACATTTTTATCGAAACAACTCCTGCTGCTTTATGTTCTAATTTATATTTGTAGAAGAACTTTTTCAATCTTGTTCAAGTTTGTTTCAATCTTATTTTAAAGCGATTGCATGTGTCTATAAAATTAGAAAAATCATAGAGAATGAAAATATTCAAGGTCGGAAGAAAATGTTTAATTTTCGAGTTAGAATTGATTTGTTTCTTTCAGCACGAAAGGCTATAAAAATCGACGCTGATGTGTGTCTCGTGGGAATTCGCGAACGCGTTACGATTCAGCCGAGCGTAAATGGCCGCTTTCGATTACGCCTGTGGAAAAACCGAGCGAGACTACGCATTCTTCTAAACGCCGATACCAGAAGCTGATGATAGTCGGTTAGAGCCGCGGCGATGGATTTAACAGACTGAAAAAGTAAAAACCTCATTTGCAACTCTGTTCAGTGGCGACTGATAAGTGCACAAGAGAATTCCGTGGAGGGTGGGGCGTTAGATTGACATCATTTAATAAGTTCATAAATATTGATTCTTAATAGCAATTAGTTCCGATCGAACGTCTCGGCGTAAGTGAGTATTAAGTAAGCGTTCGCGCTAAACTCGGTAATGATATAATGGTTGGAGTCAATGGCGCATGTAATGGACACTTTCGATGCAATCGGTGCGCTGATTATTTCGTGAAATGAAAACTTCGTGGCAACTGAAACGGTAGAAACATCGGTGGCAGTTGCTGTAATTGGGTTTGCCACTTACATACCGATCTGTTCGTGTAATATCGTGTCGTTTTCATCGAGAAAAACGTAGCACATCAAAAACAACTGTCAAACGGTCCATTAAACGGTAACGGCATATTAATACGGCTATTAACATACATCGTTCGTGCTACAGTGTTTCCTTCTCGCGAGTAGACGTACATTCGATCATCGAATGTACCCAATGGAAACGATTCCGATCGATTTTTGAGAAATAATTTTTAACGAGAGCGACGTTCTGTACCAAATATCGATCCAACGCAAAACTCTCGATGATTTCTCCGGGGTCGCATGTGCGTTCTCTGCCACCGTGATACTCGCCCTCCAACTTGAGACCACTTACCAAAGACATTATCCTACGAACCGTTACAGCTTTATGAGCAAAACCACTTAGTGTATCGCTGGTACACGGGGTTGGGGTCGTTGCATGCATATGAAACATTGATGAGGTCGTGGCCAGGGTTACGCAAGGTGCTCGCGGGAAAATATTGCGCGAAACTCAACGGAGCAGGAAACAAAGCACGCTATCGCTGATCCACCCACTGTCCTATGTATCTCTGCTTTCTATTTCGTGAAGCTAATCGACTGGATAAGCCATGTTGTATTCCGTTGATTAGTATTTTATTCGTAAAATACAACGGAACTTCCTGTCGGAAACACGTCGACAATATAAAATATGTATTGCGAGCTAGCGGAATATGCAGTAGTGTGAGACAGTCGAACGAAATGTGTGTATGTACTTGGGAGAATAGAGAATCTCCCTGTTGAGGGAAAACCTAAAAGTAGCCACTTGAATATCTCCTTTATTTGTGATGACTAAACTGCGAATTGTATGCATTTACGCTAAAACTGAGTAGGTGAATTTAAAGCAACAAAAACGTCAGAAGAATTTAAAGAATTTAAACCAATTTATTATTTTTAGTCTACTGAGTATATTAAGGGAGAAATGAAATTTTCATTTCACTTCACTTTCTTGCGATTCGGATGGAAAGCTTTTATTTAGCACAAAGATCCGCATTTTAATAAACTACTGAGAGTATTGTACAATGTATTATATCAGTTTCATATCGATAAAATTAAGAAAATCACATAAAGTGAAAAGGGTCGAGGACGAGGCAGAGAAATTACGAGTTCGCATAGCATTGTGGGCGAAAAACAGGGAGCCGGGTATCTATTGTAGAATGAAACGAGACGTTATACAACAGCAAGCCGGTCGGTCGACGAGGATGCAATTTATCCAGCTGGTTGGCAGTGATTGCCGCCCTTATTTTCGAATTGGAGGTGCAAGAAAAATCTCGAAGTCGTCGGTAGGACGGCCGAAAACGGTGGTAAACGTTTCGAACGGTGCAAAAACGCGTTCCGGGTAGGTGGACGCGATTCGACGGAGAAACGCTGCCACGCAACCGTTCTCCCAGCAACGATCTCTGGCAATGTACCTTGCTCCACCGATTCCCGTGGCAGCGAGCACAGACTCCCCCGACAAAAAACTCTGTGGGGACCAGATGCTACATCTCGGTGGCAACGGTCGGTGATCACGGATCCGCGTTCCTGGTTCCTGCTACCGCGCGCAACCACTTCGCCGGGCAAGACACACGCGAGATTGCTAATCACCTGGCCGGGGCGCACACATTTATAGAATTTATCTGGCGTAAGTGGTTGATATTAATGAGCGAGATAAGCGGAACGGGCTTTTCGGCTATCGAGGCTTAATAAGATAATGTAACTCGCCGGGTAATCTCTCCTTTATGAAGTTCACCACGAGGCGTTATCGCGCTGGCGAACGATCACGCCGCGCGACTGGACTCGCCTCAACATTCGCCCGGGACGATCACCATGCAGCACTGTGTCGCTGCAATTACGACTCGACAGCTGGGAACGTTCTTTCTCTGCTCCGCGCTTAAGTCGGACTGAATGCATTTCGGGGCAATACGGAATTTCTGTAATGACTCTACTTGTATGGAAGCGCGGCAGCTAAGTACCCGTTATCTGCCTTTTCGACTTTACATGTCGGTGATTGAAAGAACGGAAATTGCTGCGGAATTCCGAGTGCGTTGTTTACTAGCCTTCGGCGATCAGGGATTCTTCCCGACAGGTTCAAGAATCTCGAAACTTATCATTGATTAGACTAAATGTTACGATTAGACTGCGGATCTTCATGCATCTTCTGAAAATTTGAATACGATTTTTCTTTACTTCAGATCTATGAAGGCTACTACCACTGAAAACAAGCTTTCAATTGCTTCTACTTCCTCGAAAGTAAAAATTACAAATTAAAAACATGCATCCAGAAGTCGCGTACCCCGTCCCCTAAGCGTTCCCCAGAGTTTTGACATTTTAAGCAGCAGCACACCGGGCCAAATCGTGTTCGAGCGTATGTGGCTCTGTGTGGGGCTCGCGCGGAAGTTTCGGCCGGTCGTCCGCGGTCCCGTGGGATACGGAATTAACGAGAGTTTCTAATAAGAAACGAGAGCAGCGGCAGGGTTTTACGGTCTCGCCGGCGCAGATAACGACGCTCGAGTGGGTGAGAAAAGTGTCACGGGCATCCGGTGATCTGGCTAATGTTCGGAGGCCGAGCGTTTCGAGGCGAACAGTCGGCGCCCTTTGTCCTCGCCGAGTCTAAACACATCCCGAGACGCGTTCCTCCTACGCGCCTACTGCGAGATGTATTAGGGCAAATGCGTTGAAACGCGGCCCGATAAATCACCTTCCCGATCTTCCGGCCACTCTTAGCGTTCATCCGAGACACGCCGCCACCAGATCCCCTTGAATCGCAGCTACAGAACGCGACTACGAGGATTTTAAGTGACGGAAACCTGCCGCTAAGTGCCGCAGCTTTTAAGGACCGCTGCCGCTAACATCGTCCCGGACATTCTGTTATTATTAACGTAGCCGGAAGCTCGAAAGTATAGGGAGGCGATTGAATAATTCAGAACCACGAAGTGACTACCCGCAGCTTCCTCTTTACGAGCAGATACACTCTTGATTATTAAAGTCGCCAACGACACGCGACATTGTCATTTTTTTCCAGGGTGATCCCACGGATAAACACGCCTCCCGAGGGCTGTTTCTCACAGACGTAGTTCGCGAGAATTGATACAAATGACTGGAAACTCGTGCGGCCCAGACATTGATCAGGGTATCGGCGTTGGGGATGATTTATAGCGAGTAGGAACGATCTTCTTTATTCTGATATTACGGACTCAATCGATTTGCTAAGTGTGCGAAGTAAGTAGAAGACTTCCTTCTGAAAGGGGTAAGTAAATTGAATCGGCAACAACACCCTAACGACGAGCTCCCTGATGCGATTAGAAATGAAAGGGGTAAAGGTCACGCTAAGTGCGGACCAAATGCAATTCATCAGCGAGGTCTGTGACGAGTCTTTTGCGAAAGTGGTTTTAGTTTCTCTGATAACTGGAAACGAGTCCGACCGACATCTTTGTACCAATTTAAAAAAACTCTTTGGATGGTAAAGCATTCACTAAATGATGGGAAAAGGTCATCGAACAAAACTGAACATATTTTATAGATTTAAGTTCATTGCTTGTTCACTGCTTCAAATACCGAAATTACTTTCTTGCAGAAATTACTTTCTAATCAGAACACAATTATTTGCGGGAAATTTTGCTCGGACGCTAACCGAACTACTCCAGAAACATTTCTGAAATATAAAAAAGTCTATAGTCACGTCGGTCGCCGAAAATCGGTAAAACTCGACTGAAAATTTGATTAGTTCCGTCGCTCCGGTCGGACCGGCGCGTCAGAGATTTATGTGGAAGAAGCGCGGTAGGTTCGAGGGCGGGGGTGTCGCGTGGCAAGCGGCAATAAGGGAAAATCGGTAGTCATCCAGCTTTTCCCTCGGGATGGAACGGTCGAGGCTGCAGAACAAGGACAGCGCGTACCAGCGCTAGGAACATCGCTCTATTTCTGGCGGAACCGGTGGCGAGGAACGAGAGAGGCGGAGGGCCATCAGGATTGATGCGTCCTTTTGCTTGAATTATTACCGAGTCCTACGATTCCCTGCCCTTTCCCTTCGCCCCACCCGACGGTCTCATCCTCCCGACGACTTCTGTTTTTCACGAGCGTCTCCGCTTGGAAACGCGCCCCCCTCCCCGCCCCGCTCGAACCCTCTTAATTCACCAAAATCGCCGCCAAGTATATCGGCTGTTTACGCTCGTAATTTCGACGCCGCGGCTCGGCCGGCTATTTCACCGGGCGAAATTCCTGGCAAAAACCACACGGGAACGTGGCAAGCGAAACGGCGTGTTTTGCTCGCGACTAATTTCGAGCGTCCGCGCCTTGTTCGTCCGGTAAATAATGTAAATTACTCACCGACCGTTTGCGCGGCAAATTTGTTGAAAGTAACGTGGCGACGGTCGATTACTCACCTGAAATCAAAATAAGAACAACCATGGTTAGTTAGGGGGTGAGTTAGGCTGCGGGAAAACGCAGTGTTTACTCCGCTCGAGATGCGGCTGAGTGATTAGCGGATTTTCGGGATCTTTATGCGGCGATTACGGGCTCTTCGCAAACTACAGACGAACATGTGTATCTCTTTTGTTTAAAAGCGTTGAGTCTTATACAGGGTGTATAAAAAGGCCATCCGTTCTAGCGGTGAATATACACGCCTGGATCGGTGGACATTTTGTCGTTAAAGTTTTGTTTACATCAATACGTAAATAACATAAAACATACTTACAAATTTTTCAGTGTTGTCAAAAAAGAACTTCAACAATTTTCTTTGTTACAAACAATTTTTGCAGCAAGATTCTCTTACAAATGTAAGATCCAAAGGTGTAGATTCATCCCTTGAATGGATGACCGTTACTTCGACGAAAGATATACACAAGAACGTTTCCATTTAAACGAATTGTAAAATTTGTACAACAATTCGCTGTCTAGTCATGAGCGAGATGTTAATTATACAGGCTGAAAAGTCCTCGGGAAGTGTTTCTTTGGTAGCCAGTTCGTTAAGGATTGAAACAGGTTGCTGATCGGTAGACCTGCACCGTATCAGTCCCCCAAACCGAACCTTTCTATTAGAACCGAAAGATTGGAACTGTGAAACAGAGACAGGGAGTAGACTATCGAAGATAACAGTGTATCGCAGCCAATTTGAAAAGGACAAGATTCAGCAACGTCCCAACGAGTCTGATAAAATGTAATCGTGAGTCCGCGACATACCGTGCGGCACGCACAACCCAGGCATTCGACGCACGTGGGCCGGCGTAAACAGCTCGCGTTGCTCGGAACTCGTCGATATTTCCGCGTAATTAACGTTAATGCAGGTAAAGGCGTTTCCGTGTCGTGTTATCGAATTCGGGTCGCGTATCAGAAACGTTAATAACGTGTTTCTCTTTTCAGGTCCCCGCGCGACAGCGACGGGTCAGTCGAACGAGGATCGCGTGTTATCTCATCGATTCCTCTCCGCAACTGGTAAAAATAAAGTTTCGCGTCCCGGGCCCCGAAACCTGGACAGTATTCGTTCCTCGTTCGTAGCTGCGTCGCAACGCTGTGAATGCTAAACAGACCGCGGTACGCACGCCGTGGGTCTAAAGTGTCCGGTTTATGGACGTTCCGCAGAAAAAAATAGCAGTCACGGCGCGGCACGGCACCGGTGGTGACCGGTAGTCGCTCACGCGCGAAATGACGTTAACAAGTTGATTCCCCGGCGTAATAACTTAAAGCGTTTAGGCTTTCGATTTTTCAGCCGGTTCCCCAGCCGCGTGATTGTCTCGGTTTCGTGCCTCTCGGCCTTTCACTCCCCCACCAAAGTCGCAGCTCCTTTAGAACTCGCGTCCGTTTTCATTTGCCTTCGCCGCTCGCGGAAACCAGCCCCGCGTGATTCGCCTATTTCTTCGACTACGATCGCGAGCACCACTCTGCACGAAACACACCTGGCGCCCGAACCTTCTCAGAAATGTTGCTCGATCAACTGCGGACCTCTATGCATCGCTGTGCTTCTTTCGGTGGGTCGCGAAGCTTCAACTCTTCGCAATTTCGAAGTCTTCGTGTTATTTCATGATATATTTTTGGCAAATAAAAATATAAATAAAAAATTTGTATTATAAAATATTAGGGTATTTTCTTAACATGATCAACTTCAATCTTTTAACTGCGGCGGCAGCGAAATCTCGAAGTTCGAAGCTTCGAAACTCCGTTTCTTTTAATCCTCTAATAATTGCGGATCTCTATGCATAGATCTGCTTCTAACAATTTAAAAAAAAATGCCAGAACATAAAATTCTATAGAGTTTTGTACGGTTTTTATTTATTCCAGAACTACGAAGACTACTATCGCTGAAAATAAGATTCTAGATGATTCCACTTTCTCTTAAACTATGCCTACAAAAATTGGAAATTGCATGAAACATCGAAGCTTTTGAAACTTCAAAATCTCCGACCTTCGAAGAAGGTTGACCTCTCCACGACGAGGAATGCTGGGAGACGAAGCTCGCGAGGGGAGGTTGTCATCGGGCAGGGGCACCGAAAACGGAGCAACGAAAAAAAGGACATTTCCCGTATCTGGACGCACATCGACGAGCCGCCAACAATTAATCCGGACGGACAACGGCGCAGAACGAGACCGTAACTCTATACCCTAGGACCCCCAAGTTCTAGCTTAAAGATTAGGCAAGAAAGGGTGGAGAGGACCGGAGTTCTGATCTCGTATCATATTTCGTGTTATTCAAATGCCAACAATACCATTAAAGGATTTCTCTGGTAATCCCCTGGCCGCAGTTGGCGAGAGGAACCCGACGGTGCACGCCGAAAACACCAACAGGCACAAAGAGTCGGCTCCATTCCTGCGTAGGGACGCAAACAGCCCCAGGACAATACAACCGGGTCTATCTGCCAGCTTTGTTCTTTCCGATCAGCTCTGCTCCTTCTTCCGCTACCTTTCCGAACCCTTTTCGTCCCTAGTAGGACACAATCTTCGCGGTTCGTCCTGTTTTTCCCGTAAACAGAAAGTCCCGATCATCGTTTCTGTTCACAACGAAAGGACACAATGGGATGTTTGCAAGATTTGTTCAAGACGACAGAAGGAAGACGCCTAATTCTCACGTCGCAAAAATAGTGGAGGCACGTCTCGCGCCTCGCTTAATTAATTCTAAGAAAAGACGCAATTCACCGTTTACGGTCTACTATAAATGCGCCGGCAATGTTAATCAGCCGGCATTCAATAAATTAAACACTGACATTTCGAAGCGTCACGGAAGAGAGGAATCTGGAAATTTGTAATTACGAGAGAGAAGAAACTGATCGTGGAACGAGCATTATATCAAATGCCGTCGTGAGATAGAAAAAAGTTGATCGCGCCGGGTTCAAGTATGGAAAAAGCATTCTGCGAAGACGGGAATCGACAAGCTCGTAATTTTGATTACGTTCGTAATTTTCTACAGTTAGAGAAGAATGGTGACTATACATATAATTGATTAATAAAGCTGTATCCTTTAAAATGTAACCATTGAATTTTATTTTCAAATCGGGCACGAACTTATACAATTATCTGATATTTGTATAAGAAAAACACTCGAATTTTTCTTTCCCTTGTTGTCTAGATTGTTTCAGTTGTATTTTGTACGTCCTGTTAAAAGTACACATCGGGAATTCGTTCTGGAGGACGTGAAAGTATCTCGGATTTCAAATGATCATTCCGAATGCCCGCTACATTCATAGGGGGATCGTGTCACGATGTGTATTTCATTCGAGACAGAACCCGATACTCGTCGCTTCGAAAATGGAGAGGAAATCGGGATCAGATGGGGATGAAGTCATCACCACTGGAGCGAGGCAGCAGCCCCAGCAGAGCCGTTGGCTCGGAAACAATCACATTACACTTCGTACACCGAGTCCTGTCCACCCCATTGCCAAAAAAGACAACGTTCGTGTTTCCCCTCCTGCGGAACCGACTAATGTAATGATTCTTTATTCCTTTAAGCTGAAAGGACTAATGACTTCCTGAACCTGATTGCATTAATTGAGTGATTCCCGCTCGAAGGAATATACACGGGCTGTTCTTAATTGCGTCTCCGGCAGAGGGAGGGAAATACGAAACGAGGGTAGAAAACGACAGAAAAATAAATTTCCAGAAGATCAGACACGACGGTCAACGTGCTAATTTAAATACGCGAAAATTTTGGGACCTGTTTCGTGGGGAGAGATTATTTTTAATTATATGAGCTGTCAGAATGAGGCGATTAAAATGTGTTCACTCATGTGATCGCTCGAGGTCTTGTAAAATAACACGTACAGCGACTCTGCTAACGTTTGATCTTTGTGATCAGAGATTGTGGCGAGTGGCATTTTCATTTGAATAATCAATTAATCATTTTCGAACCTCTTATAGTAATTCTCGAGTAAACCACCCTAATACCTAGCTGGAATGAAATGCAAAACCGCCAGGTAAATGAAAGAGAAAATGGTTGTTCTAAATATTTCAGATTTTAATAGTAAATTGTGATTTATTCAGACAGAATTGAAGGTAGTTTTAGGAACTACGTTTTGTTATGATCATCTTAGATTTTCTGATGAGATCGTTCAAATCCGTACGTTGAAAACTACGTAGACTCCAAGCAGGTGATTAAGAAAAGTTCAAAGCGAATTTACATTGTGCATTCGTTAGCCGAACTATCGGTTACCGGTAATCATGGCTATTAGCATACCGAAAAGCGGAACAGTGGTTGGACGAATGCCGAAAGAATTCCAGTGTCGAATGTATTTAACATGTGGCAAATTCCAGGAATCGTTCGCACATTAACATACTGTGCAATTCTCGATAACGAAGAAGTCTCGATAACGCTGGATGCGTTGCACCATTGCCGATGCATCGAGAGATACGTTCGCCGTGTTTGTCTTCGGCGAATGTCCAATTTGTAATGAATTCCAAGCGAGTCGATGGGTCAAGTGTCATTAATAGACTGCGGATCTTCATGCGAAACAAAAATTGTCTGCATCGATTGCAAGTAAATAGAAAATAAATTGAATGAGGAATCATATATTGACATCTACAATTTCGAAAATTTTCCAACAATTTCGAATTTTATCTACTCAATCTTGCTATAAACGCATAAAGATCCGAGTCTAGTCATTAAATACGGTATTATAAATGCATTAAATGCTGCGGGGCGGCACGGGATGATTCAGAATCTGCACCGGCAGCGACGGGGACCCGGATTTCGGGAGGGTGGCAGGTGGCGCCAATTTTACGGACCGACGGCTGTGACGGATGTAACGAGACGCAGTTCTGCGCGAGCGTTCGTCACACGTGGTCGCTTCGCTGGGCACGATGTCATGGCTGGTTCTATGGGAAAACCAGGGGATGCTGCGTCCATGGGATCAAGAGTCATCCCCTTCGACATTGCTCTGTGACGAAACGCGAAGAATCCTGGTTCAGTAAACGCGTTACACGGGGATTACCGATTTTCCACCACCGAGGACGTATTTCTAGGATGTGCTCTGATTTGACGGTTCCCAACAGTCCCATTTTATTTTTCTTCCAATTCTGCGAAAGTGGCAACTTTAAAAATCATTTAAAATTTACATTGCGACGCTACGAACGTGTGCAACAACTATCGCGGCATTTTTCCGCGAAAAAATGTGTGTTGCACGTGAGCCGAGACCTCGGCTCGAATTTCTAATCTATGCGTTCTGAACTTGCTTCTTTCGCGAGTAAGGGAATATTTTCATAGATAACTACATACAATTAAGATTGCATAATTTTCTGTACACCGTTTTGTACAAATTACTATTCTCTACAACTAAAACTGAACGCAGAGACCGTGGCAAGTTGCGTTACCTAGTAACTAAAAACGTGTATCGCAGCAATGAACAAAAATGGAGCATCCCAGCCCTAGAGGAAACTAATTCGTGGACCTGAAAACCACTCACCGCGCACGCTATCTCTGGAACGCACGCATACAGAGGCAACATTTGAATATTCAATCTCTGGGAACGAGCTGCGCGCGGACGACTAAAACCGAGTCCGAGGCTCTATCCGAATCACCATAATCAACGGCGAGCGGTTGGAGACGTTCTCCATTAACTGGATCGTTAATCATCATCAGCCGACCTTCCGTTAAATGGTTCCATTTCACGATATACTTTAGATCGGGCTTATCGATCTGTCTCGCGGTTGGATCGTGAATAGGGTTGCGTGTCGGTTATCGTTCCGGGCGTACACGATATACACGGGTATAGGCCGGCGGGGGCCATTGTGCCAGGCATATTCGTTCTTCTAGGTGTTGTATCGTCGTAGGTAGGTATAGATGGCGCGCGTGGCTCATTAGTACTAATGAGTAATGAGCCGATGATTAGAGGAGGCGGTCCGGAGGCGTGGCACCACCTTGATCTCGCCGACCGAGCGAAAAGCGAGCCTCTCTCCTCTGCCCATTCTTTTGCCGTTTCTTCTCCTCCTCTTCTTATTCTTTCTCTCTCGTTTCATAGCTAGTGTTCCTCTTGTGTGTGTGTGTGTGTTGGCCGGCTGTTCTCTCGCGATCTTCCCCCACGGCCGGTTCACGAGCCGGTCACCGGTCAAACTTCCACGCTCGATCTCGGAAGATCGCGTTACCCTCTTCCACGAACACCCGTCACTCACCACTTTCCCCGAATCAAGCTATCTCGATCCGAAAGCGCAAACGGCTACGTCGAGATCCAGTACGAGGCGTCAGGTTGCTCGAAAAAACCGTAACGTTCAATATGGTTCAACGATTTTTTTGACTGGGTTTCCAGGATCGCGAGTATTCGAATGTAGATCGACGAAGACCGGCGGTGAAGTTGAAAGATATTATTGCCAGCGAGGTTCAAGCCCCAGGCGTTGGAGCCCGTGTCAGGATGATCGCGTCAATTCCACCGCGGCACTTCTGATGCCGTGCTGCTCTGATTAGGTCGTTAAGCTTGCTAATGCGCCCATAAACTCCGTAATTTAACGAACGCGGCACGGATCACTCGGACTCGCGCGCAGGTTACCACGTGCTCCGCGCGGGTCCCAGGGGTTGGAGAGCAGGGAGGCGATCGAGAAAAACGCGCAATCAGCAGAGGTGCGCGGGAACTCGGAAATGTCGGGTTGGGACGGCTGGAGAATTGATTAAAAAAGTCGAAAATTGATTAAATTGTAAATGTTAACTCATCGATTTGTTGTTTCATCCATCTTTTACCACTGTGTCGATTTGACACCGAGAGGGCCAGATTCAAAATATTTGTCGTGTTTAATATTTTAATAAACTACTAAAAGTATTGTACGAGGTATCAAATCAGTTCTACATCGATCAAATGAAGAAAACCATGTAAAATGAAAATATTCCAGGCCGGAAGAAAAACTCGGTCTTCGAATTAGAACAGCTCCGAGTGCAAAGGGTTAAAATCCAACCGAATGGGTGTATAACATGTTAACGACTGCGATTACGAGTCAACTCTGATCTGTACAAGCTCGCTGTCAGGTTGCACTTGCTCGGCGGAGTAACACGAAACTCTCAATCATCTAATTCGAGTGATCGTCCGCGAATAATGTTCGGTGGACGGTCCACTCCCTATATTCCGGGGCACGGGTCGATGACACCACGCCCATTTTTGTGGCCGGTATCCCGAGCTCGGTAATAATAACATAACGACGCACGAGAAAGCGCGTTCGCGGTTGAAAAAGAGTTGGATAGAAAGGGAAAGAAAGGTTTGTGGGGCCACGGAGCCGGTGTCCCGCGGCTAGTGTCAACGTTTGACTTTACGAGGGAGCTGGCAGGCACAAGAATGGGAGAAAGGCCGAGGATCGCAGGGGTCCATGGGGTACAATGGCCACCCGTTGCGATGGGACCAGCCCCCTCGACTCCCGGACGAGTTAATGTTATTCCGCACCATCGTTGTGTAGTTGCGTTTCTATTAAATAGACGTCAATCATGCGATCCAGCGAAGATTTATGCTTCCCACTGGACGTCGGGGTGGCCCTCGGAAGGGACACAGTTTTTAATAAACGCGCGACCCAGCTCGCGATACTTCGCCTTCGGCCCAGCATAATAGCTAGACTGCGGATTTACACTAACAAATAATCTTTTTATTTATTACATTTCGAGAATGATTGAACTTTTTATTCATTTTAACACGATATTTACGGCGAAATATTCATTTCTACACACATACTTTTACCCCACCGTCGATCTCTGAAAACGTACAAGAAGAACCTCGGTTTCCAGAGTGACGTAACGCACGAGGAATCAGAAATGTCCGCCGATTCCGAAGACATCGGAGATCTTTCGATAAGATTGCGTCATCGTCGGCATTTCGCACGGTGCGGAGGATCAGAAGCACGGCGACGACTTCGCTGAGGAGGAGAAAAGCAAACAGCGAAACGTCTCGAACGTGCAACACGCCGGAAAAGGATCGGTCTCTCTCCTGGTAAAATGTTTTTCAAACAAGCCGCGGGGCCGGTACGGTGGCAGGAGAGGATATCCTCGGAGAGAAATACCACTCCCGGGGCCCCTTTTCCTTTTTCCAAAAGAGTAACCTGATCCTGTTATTCGCGCGGCGGAGCTCACGAGTTGCCACAGAGCAGAGAGACGTGCCCTGTCCCTTTTTTTACTCGCGCTGTTTTCCCCGGAGTATAATATGCGTGAAGAAGATCGGCCCGGCGATAAGTGAAACCCTTGGGTTACCGAGTCAAGCAGGTATCGAGGATCTACCGGCGACCTAATAGAATCTGAAGTGCGTATATTATCGGTAGCCAAGAACCGGGAATCGTGATACCTCCGACTCGCACGCATACACGCGAGCAGGCTCTTTTCTAACGAAATAAATTACGACCTACAGCCGGGCTAAGCTTTCTGTGGAATAGAAAAGAGATTTAGGAACGGCGGAAAAATGATTCGAACTACACCGTGTCCGTCAAAATTCACATGTACCGAAGCAGTACCATAATTCTTGAGAAAGAGGAATAGAAGAACATAGTAGAATAGTTTTGGAACGGCGGAAAAATGATTCGAGCTACACCATATCCTTCAAAAATAAATTTCACGTAAAGTACTGTAATTCTTGAAGAACGTATTTATCGTAACTGTTTTCAGTCGGCCGGCTACAACCTTCTGCACGACGTCCACAGTTCCCAAATGATGTCGTTTGAGACGATCCTTTATTTTTGGAAGAAAGAAAAAAGCCGGCGCGGTCTCGAATCCGGGAAGATTAAAATTTGCATGGTATCGTTGCAGGTAAAAAAAGAAAAAGATCGAAAAATTGGCAATCAGGAATCGGACTGGAGCGTGCACGAGGAGGAAGGCTCGTGCTGACTTGACGTCGGCAACCCGGCACCTGTTGTGCAAACGGCATTTACATTTTCCCCGCGATCAATGCTACAACGCCGCAGTTCCCTTATCGAATCCTTATCGTAACGGTCTCGCGAACGTTTCCAATCCCGTCGAACGTTGCAACTATTTTATTACGGCACTCGGCCGGCGGAATAAGGCCTCGTTTGAATAAAATATGCGTAAGATAAATTCGCGGCGGCACGTAGGTGACTCCTTATCAATACGGCCCTTACGAAACCGTATAGGCGACACGGAACGGCGCAGTAAAGAAAGCGCGGCTCGAATCGCAGATCATTCCGGTACGTGACGCGTTGTCCGTGCCCCATTCGACGTCTTATTCAAATCGCATTCGCTGCCGCCGACCGACTCTAAAACGCTCATCTTTTTCCAGACGTGGCGTGGCTCGCTTCGATCGGAATTGCTTTGTATAAATCTGTGGTTGCCAGGAAAAACGCCATTTAACCGATGTCCTATGTCAAAGCATTAGTGATCAAAACTTTAAACGGCAATATCTCGAAAGTGAAAGTATGTGACATGTGGTTTTCTTTCTGACAACCACGAAAATCAAAACATTTTCCTTTTTCGTGTACTCCAAATTCTATCCGAACTCGCATCACGATCGAAATCGCGCGAGATCAGAATAAACGCAATTAGCGCTCAACAATTACAGTCTCAATAAATTTAATTATCAGATTGCTACGATGGCTTAATACTCATATTATACATTTTTCAACCAACATCTCTTTATTTAGCGTAATTATTCTCACCACGACGCGGCGATGCATATCTATCTCAGAAGTGAAGATCGTCTGGGGAACGTTTCCATGAAAAATAATTATACTTACAACATTTTAACGGCATCGGCCGATCTCGAGTCTTTTCCTCTAATTAACGTCTGTGACGAAAGTAATAAGAAAATCTTGTGAATTCCGCGAGTGTTCACACGTGGCACAAAAGAAGCAGTAATACGATAGTCCTACATCCATACGTATGTGTTCTCATTTTTTTTTTAAACTTGATTGTTTAACTATAAATATTACGTAGAGATCTTTTCCATCTGCTTCCTGTCTGTCCTCGGTCTAGATGTTTCCCGAGCCTTAATTAAGGCTGGCTAACTACTGCGACCCAGGTGTCTGCTTCGAAAACCCCGATCAGAGACGAGAGCGAGGACGTTGGTTTTTTACTGGAGCACGAGGTGTCGCGACCAAGCCGGCTCCATCACGTACACCATGGAAGTCTTGGTGGAAGGGCAGCCAGGTGACGGCGGCGCCTCGCAGTACATCCATCTTTGTGCTGGGAGCCTGTTTAGGTCCATCCCCGGAGCCCTCCATTCTCGTGCGGCTTTTGAAACACGAGGAGTCTCGGTGGAGCGACGAAGAAAGAGCTAAGGATCGTCGAGAGGGAGGAGGAGGGGGGGTAGGGAACTCGAACTTGCCGGTTATTTATTAGAGGACCTCGTTAAGGTCCATCCGCGTAGCCGAGTCTCCGGTCTGCGGATACGAAGAGCTGTCACACCCGCGTTATCTGACCAGCCGCATTGTTTTAATCTCCCACAGATACTGTCTCGCTCTTTTCCCTCCTCCTTTCTCCTTCTCTCTATCTTGTTCAACCTTCCGAGGTCCCTTAGCCAATGGCCCGTTCCGACATGACTAACCTACGACCGAGTTCTCTCGTCGATCGTATGGCGTAACCGCGAGTTCCTCTCCTCAGATACGATCTCGTTGCGTCGGTTTCTGGCCAGAAACATAGGTGCCGAGCAAAGATTCGAGTCGCAGAGATTGATCACGCTGCCGTCCGACCGTCGAAGAAACGATGCTCGCTCTCATCCCGGAGGTGACAGCCCCCGACAAGCTCCATTTTTTAATTTTCGTCGGCTGCCTGTCCGCCGAGGCGGCCCCGCAGCTTCTCTAGTGTTTTTATTCCAGTGTCGTTTTCTAACAGAGCCAAGAGTGCTCCGTATCTCGCCTCTTGTTGCGGAGTTTTGCATTCTGGTCCACAAGTTTTTATTTCCAACATCCGAGCTAACATTGCAACGAATCGGATGGTCCGTCGGATGGCCGAAAGTCCCATGTTCCGTTTCTGCGCAGCGATCGAGCTCCGAAAGATACAATCGGACGGCGTACCGTAAAACTTGTACTCCTCGGGGCCGGTTACACGCGTACATGGCGCGGGCTCTGTTTTCGCCTGGATTTGCACGCGCGTTTCCGATCTCCGCGGACCGCCATTACCGTGAAACATCGCCGGGAGTCCGAACAGGTACACGGTGCATCCGACGCGCCGAGAACGGCCGAGAGAGTTTCAGGTTTCTGCGGACCGAGAACCCGAAAATCGGATCGGGACAGGTCGAGAAGATTTTCGAGATCATTCGCGGGAATAATATTCGAGAATCCCGAACATTCTCGGAAATCTCAGAATGTTCAAGAATTTTGAAATTTTTGAGGATCCCACTCGTCTGTGCCCGTTGTCCGAAATCGTCTAACTGTCCGAAAAATGTCAATTTTGAATTTGATTTCGATTTTAACCCGGCGTTGGTAAGGTGGGAAAATGTATCGTAAGTGGTAAGTAAGTCTCACATACCCACCGAAATAATATATTGTATTATAGAAATAAATACCTTTTTTATAAATATAAGATTAGGTATTGCTTAAGAGGCTACTTAACAACTGTCACGCGTTGTTACAATGTTACAATGAATCTAAAATCTCTGGGGTCTGTGGGACCCCACCTAACTAACGCCGGGTTAAAAACGGGAATGACATTCATATTTCACAGATGGCAACTCTATTTGACCTTGTAACGATCTTGGAACATCCTGCGTTCTTTTTTGAAGAGAATTGACTTTTCTTCGATATATTTTTCCACCGTATCGGGCAAGCCGTGTATTTGTCATTCGAGGGTTAAGGATCTCCACGGGAATCAACGGAAACTTAACCCCGAAGACACCGTAAACATGATATACCGGCATTCGACAGGACGATACGACTCGTTTGAATCGCGGGACGCGTCCCCTTCGCGTCTCCGATGTCCGATGCCTACCTATTCATTGTTTTATAGGAGTCGTAAAGATGCCAAGCAATTAAAAGATCTGCTTGATTTGTTGCGTGGGCGGCTGGTGGTGATACGCGACGACGACGGTGGGTGGCGGGTACTTCCAAGTAGGTGGAGGATCACAGCCTCGTGAAACGGCACGGCACCGTGTGCCCACGTGAACCTCGGGAGACACCTGACATTGTACCGTCGCTGTCCTACAAAAGGCGCCTTCAGCTACGCTCGTAAACGTCCGGACACCGCGACCGTACAGTGATATACAATAAGCTGTATATTACAGCGGTAACGCGCGCTAAAGTCCCGACGAGGTTTCGGGGGAATCGGCGCCGTCCGGTTTACATTGATATTGCCCGTCTCGAGGGACGTATCGCGTCTGTTCATTGTTTTCACGCAGCGACGCGCTGGCAGTGGACAAAACTCGAAAAACTACGCGTCGTAAAAGGTTTCTTTGGATAAGCTAGATTCCATATTTGGTCACCTTTCTCTTGGTAAAGGAACCGGATAGTTTCAATTCCTCGTGAACGACACGAAAATCAAAAAACCAATATTAGACGTATACTATTCGAAACCAGACAATTCCAGGATCGAAATCGAGCGAACAGGGGCCGCCGTTGATTCTGGCTAGAGCTCATAGGCCCGTAAAGCCGGGGACCTATTGTCATGGGGAAGATTGATCTCGGTTGACCGGTTGAACTCTGGTCCGAGGCAAATAGTCGCGCGGCTAGTGTGTCACCGCATAGTCGCACGTGAAGTTAGCGATCGGCCCTGCCGGGAAGGGTACCATTTATCACGTCCGAGGGATCCTTGGGATGCCTTAAAACAAAAGCCCATGGAGGAGCCGAGGATGTCTTCCAGTGGACCGAGCCGAACGATACCAGCGAAAGAGAGTCAGAGGGAGACAGTAAGCGAGATGGAGCAAGAGGGAAAGAGAAACGAAAAAAGAGAGAAAGAGAGAGAAGGAGTGGAGGTGGTGGAGATTCCGAGGCGAACGGCGTGGGGCCCGGTATATGTATATAGCGGGACAGGTGGTGGGGGGCCGAGAGGGGACTCATAAGGCAGAGATTTTACGCGCCGGCGCCGGCGCCCCCCGCGGTCTCAGACGCCGCAACCATAATGCCGAGGCTGAACGTGCATCGGACTATCTCTGGGACTATCACCGCTTGAGGTCCACCCTTCCTCTCGACGTTTCGAAACGTTTTTATTGATATTCTCGTTACATAACGATCGAATTACGGAAACTTGATTTTCTCCTTTATCGCGATCCGTCGGGCCTTTCGTGCTTCTCGCGTCTCCTCTCGCCTTGATATAACGTCCGCGAGACGACACGCGTTGCGATCAGGAAAATATCATCGTGATTAATGCCGTTACTTGACACGTTACCTACCGGAAGCCTATTAATACGATTTTCCAATAATTGTGCTGTGCCAAAAGAAAGCATAGAAATTTTCTTTCACATTGCAATCTCAAGTGGAACTATTAGATGACGTTATTGAGGGTGACTTGTTAGTTCACAATGAAAATTGCTGTCACTATTGAAAATTCCATTAAAAAATGTTCAGCCATGTACCATAGATTTTTCAAAATTATGCAATAATCACCGGTCGGTGATGCGTTAAGCATCTTTTTACCATATCGCATCGCGAAACCCGGCGCCAAACGATCGCCGATTCAACGATCGATGGAACACAGGTCCTCCGTTCGGGCCGAGTCGATTCTTCTGTATCGATCATGTCGCTGGAACCGATCGATCCTCGCTACGTCCATCGATCGGGCCGCGCAAGCTCACCACCGGTCACGTGAGCTTTCGTTTTCGAATGGTCTCACGATCGGTCATTAATTACCCGGATTATTAATCGTGCCGCGGGTAGGTATCACTGCGCGCGAGGAACGCGATTCAACCGGTTCCCCCAGTCGCCTATAACCGATTGATTTATCCCCTGACCTTGAACTTTCGTTTTACACAGGGACCAAAAGAACACGGACAAGTGGTTGCCGGTGAGTTTGGTCGTTGTTGCCGTGGCTACTGATTCGGACACACCGGCGCGACGCCGAGAGACAACGCCGCCTGGCCCCCCTAGAAAAGACCAACCACGGTTTCCCAACCGAATCGATCCTCGCTTGACATAGTTCTTCAAAGATTTTTAACGTAACTTCCTCAGACGTCACATAAAAATCCACTAGTTACTATACAAGTTCCAAATTGCAATAGTTTAACGTAGGAAACTAGCAGAGAGAATGTGGCAGTTGCTCAAGATGTCGAGCAGCGGCGACTGAAAATGATTCGCTACCACGGTCGAAATCACCGGTCTTCTTTACAATCGTTACACTCAATTTGCCATGTAACGGATCTGGCCATAATTCTTTCTTTCATCGACGCCTTCAATTACTTAACTGGTCCTTAGCCGAGAGATATCGTCGAGCGCAACATCTGTTTTATTTGATAGCAGTGCCGTCTGGTAGAATGTTAATCCGTTCGGGGTTTTTTTTTTAAACAAACGGGATCGGTCGAGATCGCGACTGATTTCATGTTTGCGAGTCTGCAACATCCTCCGGAGCCGACCCGTTCAGCTGTCTGCTGACCGTGTACCCGTCTTCGTGGTCTGGGCCTTTGCACAGGACACGCGGGCCTGTGTGTGAGTTCTCGGGGAGGTATAATTGAATGTTTTGTATAATTAACCTGCGCCATAACTCAAGGTACGTCGCGCCTCCAGCCGCGGGCTGGCATATCCCTCCCTCTCCACGCACGCACCTTCTTTCGGAGCCGTCTCTCGGATTTTTCTATTCACGGATTCACACTTGTCTGGGACTCGCGGAATTTCGTTTGCCAATCTATCATTCGACGCGAGACATCCGAACGAACGCCGGGAAAACTGTAATTAGAAATTCTTCGGCGAGAAAAGTAAAGGAAGATTTCAACCGGGGAGACTGAAAGCTTACAGCACTTACAGCGATACTGTATTTTTCGAAAAATGTTCTGAATCGTCGATCTCGTCTAAAAGCGAAAAAATTGGCAGTATTGTACGAAAATGTGTCCCACATCTGTGTTCTAAATAGATTAACTTCTATTCCAAGTAAAATAAAATAGAACCAAGATCCTGCGATTAAACCCAATTAGAATGAAGAAAATCCTCAATTACCCGAACCGGAGCCTCATTTCGACAAAATGGTAATTAAAGAATACAAATGCATACGAACACGACATTTCTATGCGGAAAATGGCTTGCATCGTCGACCCTGGCGACTAGAGGCCAGAGCGTAGGTTCGAAGAACGCCTCGAGGAGGAGATGAATGCAGAGGTGGCCGGGATGCATTATGGATTCTGTCCGATGAAAACGTAAACAGATTTCGTCGAGGTTACCATGTCGAAAGCGAAATTGAAAGGAGCTCCACCTACCATCGATTCGAGCGGCCACCTAACAACCGGATAATCGTTCCGGCGAGACCTGGCGAGGGCTACCTCGTGTAACCGAGCATCTCTGAAAAGTCCAACAAAACAGCGTCGACCACCGGCTTACACAGTTCTGCACTAAACGGCGCCGCTGCAAATCGCGATCATCTCTGTCCCTCTTTCCCCCGCGGTCTCGAAACAATTCGCGATACTTGCCTCGCCGCCATCGAGAACCGCCGAAGAGTTTCATGCCGGTCGAATATTAATGGGCGAAGACACGCTCGCTGTTAATAAAGATTCCGTCCCATTTGCTGTAAATGATCGGCCCTAACGAGAATTAATTGGGGGATATAATTTCCGGTTCAGAGCGTTCCCGTCCTCCCGTTCCCGAGAAATCGAGCCTCGTTTAATCGTGAATTAAGCGACACGGATATTTTATAAACATTTGTTCGTCTCCCTCTCCGATGGCACTGTACCGTTCTCAAATTGCGAAGTATCGAATAAATGGTTCGGAACGGCAAGACCTGGAAATTATACAGCTTCCGACGACCACCGGTCCCGCCCGCAAAGCCACGCGCGTTCGTGTACTCTGATTTACGGTAATCAAGCAACGTTGCTTCGATCGATTTTAACTGTCACGAAGATCTTGAACGAACCCATCATTACGCGACGTGCATCGCTACGTTTCTTTCGGAGCGTGGCCCCCGGCCCGAACGTAATTGCAGATTTTTTCTTGGGAAATTTGCTTCGAGGAGAGCTTGCACAGGGTGGCCCGTTTAAGGTGGTATCTCCTTTGCGCGTCCGGACGCAGCGTTTTGTTATCCATACTCCATTCAGTCCAGACGCAGAGCCATGCTCCATTTTTGTTATCCATTTATTTATTTCAGAATACTCAGAATTTTTCGAAATCTTAAAAATTGTTGGTTTTACAGAAGTGTAACTAATTTGATATTAATATTTGCCAAGGTAAGCCCACTATTTCTTGGAACTGCTCGAACCTCTCCACTCGATTCCCACTCAAAAATATTTCTTGGTCTCGTCACCGATGCACTCAAGGAGAGAGATAACAGCCGACAGTTCTCAGAACACCTACGATATTGCTTATAATTATTCGAGCAACGGAGGTTGCATAATTTAAGTCGTTTCCTTCGGTATAAATGACGCTTTTTCAGAATAACGAACTGTCCTTTCGTTGCATAATTGATGCAATTGTACCCACAATAATTTCGAAAAATAGAACCAATAAAAACATTATGAAGTACACTATTTTTGCGTTGGGAATCACTCCCAGGCGACATGGAAATTGAGTCTTAGCTTAACACATTACCGACTGGTGATTATTGCACATGGCTGAACACTCTTTAATGGAACCTTCAATAGCAACAGCAATTTTCGTTGTGAACTAACAAGTCACCTTCAATAACGTCATCTAATATGAGGTCAATCGGAAAGTTCCGTCCGTTTTTTGACAAAAAGTAGAGCTCTATTTAAAAAACAAACTGAAAAAGTACATTAATCAAAGTATTGTCCATCGTTAGCGATGACTTTTCCCCATCTTTCGGACAGCAAGCGAATTCCGCGACGAAAGAATGAGTTATCTTTGGATGTTATCCAGTCAGAGATACGGCTACTGGACGCTAAACGGACGAAACATTCCGATTAACCTAATAGTTACATTTTAGATTGCAATGTGAAAGAAAATTTCTACGCTTTCTTTTGGCACAGCACAGTTATTGAAAATCCTGTTATGTAATAGGCTTCCGGTGGGTAAAGTGTTAACGCAAAAGCGAGTAGAAATTGGCGTACCGGTCGCATTCCCGATGGTCGAGCAGTGAAAAGTATGTATTCATTACAGGACCTCTAAGTGCCCATTTAAATAGCTATATTTCAGTCCGTAGCCGTAAGGCCAACAACCTGTCAAGAGATCATACCCTTGTCAAAATAATCGCTAAATTATGGGATACGTACAGTTTTAACTACCAGCCCGCTTCCCCCGGGTCAGTAACATTCCCGTTTCCTGCCTATCCGCGCGTCCCATCTACTTCGTCTCCGATACCTGGGCTTCCTCGGTTCTGCCAGTGTCTTTCTTTCTTTTACTTTTTCTTCTCTCCTCTCGACTGACTTCGCGTTTCTTCTGGCCAACGCGCAACAGTCGCTCTATCCTTCTCCTACCCGGGGGAACGCGTACGAGCATCACTATGCGAATGAAAATCGCGCGGGACAGCTGACGCGCCCACCGGCAACATTATCGGGCCCTCTATGATTAATGCGACAATAAAATTCACCTCGAAACGAGGAACAGTGCACGGGTCCGTGTAATTGTTATTTTATTCGTGCCTCTAGAATTTCGAACCCGCTATCGACGCCACGGTCGTTAATTCTCGTCAGAATTTCGGCGACCGTCGAAACCGACCGAACAACGGCGACTTTCGTCGTTCCCGACACTTATGATAGATGGAAGCCGACCCGGGGATACCTTGAGGACAACCACGTTGTTCGCCGGTTGTTCGCATATCAAATGGTCAAGTTATGTTTGCTATTGAATTGTTAACGAATACCAGACAGCGGATCTTCATGCAAGATAAAAATTTCCTACGCGAATTGCAGCGCAAACTGGAATGAATTAGAAAATTATTTTCTTTCTTAATATGCTCGATAGATTGAAAATGAGATAGTTATTTATAAATTCCTCTAATGTTTTCACTGTATCAAATTACACCCACTCATTTCCGCCATAAATGCATAAAATCCGCTATCCAACGATTACATAAATCACTTTGCGAGACTAATTACAAGGAAAAAAGCATTGAAACTGCGGTAGAAAAGTGGAAAATTGGAATGCTCGTCCACGGTGAAAACGTTAATAGCGCGGAGAGCAAACATATCGTAAACACAACGCTGCCACAGACTAGTTTTAATTATTACGCGGTAGTTTTGATCCAGCAATTATCCTGTCGCATAATTTGTTTCCACGCAGGCTTGGTAAACAGTTTGCGGTGGAGAAATAAAATCAATCTACCTGCTCGTAATGTGCGGGGCCAGGTGAGATACAACCATGTCGAAGTTTATATATCCTTTCGTACGGATTACTACCGTTCATTTTTCATCGCAGTTCGTTTGGTTTTTCTCTTTGGGGAGTAGTCATTCCTGTTTTGTATGGAGAATCGATCCGGCTGTACGCATAGACAGCAGGGAGCGCGTTCGCGGTACGAAATTAATAAATTCTATATTTAACAGAACAGAATCAGAAGCGTAATTAATACCGTTCCGGTGATTTGAACGTGCGATAGGTAGCACCAGCTCGATGCCCGATACAGGGGGGAGTTATTCAATTTTAATTAGGAATAAAATTAAAAAGAGACAGGTGTTTCGTTGATCTACAGGGTGTTATTACCTGAAAAGTGAGAAGGAGGACGCACGCGCTAGCGAATGATTCACAACGAAACGATCACCTTCATTTTTCCATATTTGTTGGAGGACGAATGCAAGAACATACGTGCAACCATTAATTTGTCCACAGTGAAAAATTTAAAAAATTTATGAATATTGTAATGTTGTTTTTAATGCAGTGAATTCATTAAGGGATGAAATCACTGGTTATTTTACTCCCGCGTCGCACAATCAATGCAGAACATCATGATTATCTTTTTTGCACTTCGTACTAATAATATTAGCTTTCTAATTCTAGCACACCCGATACAATCGCGATAAAACACGAACAAACACAGATCCAAGGTTCCAATTGTACGCTTCTGCGTGTGCGTAGAATCGCCGTCCAGGATTTCCACGGATGCCATTTTACGGGAATGTCATCGGAGAGTTATGCTCGCGGGATTATGTCCACTTAGGAAGGATACACAAAATAAGCGTAAACGGTGTTGGGCGATGATTTGCGCGTTCGTTGTCACCGGCGCTCATTAATATTAATCGATTCGTTGTCACGTGGCCGTTTCGCAATGCTTGGAAACGCGCCTCGGGCAGCCGCGTGTCTGCACGCAACCGTGATTAATGGTAGAAATGGCGGGAAAGGTGAGCGCAGGTAGATTTTCCCTTATCTCTCGTGCGATTGGCTTCTCCACGGTGTTCAGTAGCGTCTCGGCAGATGCGGCGGCTGCTCGTTTTTCCATCGTTACGATCGGCGAGCAGCGGGAATGCTCACCGACCAGCATTTTCCCATCGGCGAAGCAATGATGACGAAAATAACGATTGAGCGCAACGTACTTGCAGGCCGGTTCGCAGGCCGGTTACAATATTGCCTTCGTTAGGCGCCCGCGTAAAAACTGAATCGATTTCCTTCACGCTGATTGCTCCGATCTTTTCGTTAACCTCCGGTGACGTGGCGTTAATTGCCGGAAACTCTTTCCACTGATAACGTACCCGTGCACCGAGCTGCTAATAATTGCATGCAAACGTGCTCCGTGCTTCGGTCATCTGCCGAGCATTACGCAGCACTGTCGGCAACCGATTCATTGTAACTCCTCCGACGGTTTAATGCAAATGTTTGTTCGGCTGCAGACGTACCCACATGTTTGCTGTTCTTGGTCATTGGTAGCTGCTTCGGCTATTGTAAGACATTCATAGTCCCTTTATCCCTTCAAGTATCTCGATTGATATTCAATAGCTTTAATAAACTTCGAGTCGCCAACGTGTTCGGATAATCATCTGGAGATTTTATCCTTTCTCAGTTTTGCACCTGTTGGTCAGGCTCTGCGAAAGGCTACTTCGGTTTTCTAAAGATTAACTTTACGTAGCACATGATTTAGAGTATTCTGGAGGCCCGAAGACTACTTCGGCTTTAAGAAGACTACAAAACGAAAATTGCTCCGCTCCGAAGTTGAAGGCTGAAGACCCATATGGCGCACGCAACCAGCGATACGCAGCGGTACCACCTTGCCGGATAATCACGGGGCAGCGTGGATCCGACAACCGAATCGAGCATCGACGGTTGCAACGAGGGTGACGCGAAAATAGACTGGACGTTCGATCGGTGGCGTAGCCCCCTTTGAAAAGCTTGTATAGGTGGATGCGGGGGGCTCGGACGGGGCACGGGGAGGCATAATAAATATCGGGTAAGGACGAGATCGGGCGCTACTTACGCCGTCAGCGATAATGATGGGGTGTGTTCGGGCTGTTTGCTTAGCGAGCAGATTAGTGAATGAATCCACAGGTGGGCGCCATCCGTCACACTCTGAATCGGATCCAGCCTGGTTAGCTCCGCCTATTCACCGACTAGCATTCTTCCACACCAGTCTCGTCTCGGGCAAGGTAACCGAGAGCGCCCCGCGATACACAAATTGCCAGCTCGCGGACCCGATTCAATCGACACGGCCAATTTGTCTCCTTTGTTCCCACGGGGCACCTCTTGTTGCACCCTGCTCCGCGCAGCTTCTTGCACGGTGCACTCCCAGAAACTCTACACCGTGATTTCCAGATTAATCCAGCGGCGAATGCCGGGATTACTGTCTTCCGACCTTTTTGGCAACTCGAGTGCACGGACAACGTGCAACGCAAAATAAGAAATTCGTACTGATTGTTCTCGACCTCGAAGACTTCAATGATCAATTTTTATATTGTGCATATATTAGTGGAATCAGTTGGATAAATTCGCCACTTGATTGCGGATAAAGTATTTTAATAAACAGCGCATTTTATGCAAAAATGAATTGATGTAATTTAAAACAGTAAAAACATTAGAAGAATTTACAAACATGAAACATTTAAAAATTGTTATAATGGCTGGTACAATACCTACATGTTTCGTAATTGATTAGATACCGATATAATTAATAAAGTAAAGAATGGTGAATACAGGATCGATGCCTACGACAGATAAGAGGATCGAAAATTAAAAATAATGCGAGATAGAATGAAGAGGAGGTAAATGCATCATTAGATCGGAACACATCTGCGCCTCCGAGCATCTACTTTGCACAGAAAGGGTACACCCACAATCTTCCCGCCTACCTGCAGCTGCTGACAGCGCTGATGTGGCACGAGACAGTTGCCTATGATATCCATCATCGCTCCTTCCGAGGATAATCGTTGGTCACGCCTATAACGAACGATGAAGGATATCATACAAGAGAAGGATCATCCACTGTTGGAATCAACCGTAACCGGATGCTCGCGGGATGTCAACGAGCCGACTGGACGACAACTCACTCACGACATTGTGCTGTGTCATTATTGGACTTCGAGTGTCCGAACCAGTTCGCGCCTTTAAATACTAATTACACGAAGGATCGCCGTCGTAAAACATATTTGTTCCGGACAAACAGTTCTTAAATTGATACTAACATTTTTATTACAACTGGTTAATAAATTGGGAGGTGTGAGAAACGGAAAAGAACCAGGTGCAGAATCGGATTGCACGTTGAAGGGGGAAAAATTTTCTAATGATTAGAATTGATTAGGTAATGAAAGTTTGGAACCGAAGTGGTAGCTGTCATCACCGGGTCGAATGCAAACAAGGGGAGACTTGTTGCACGCGAAGGAGGTACGCCGGCCTATTTTCTACAACGTGGAGAAGAGCCCTGAAGGTACCGATATGATGGAGTGCTAAGGAGATTGGCGGACCACCGGAGTAATGTCCGCACTAATAGCAGTGATTACCCTGCCTTGTTGAGAATGAATCCGCCCGCTTCCTTCCAGACTGCCTGTTGTGTTCAGGTTCCTACCCTGTTTTGCCTTACGGTGCCCTGCCCACGAATTGATGGATGTTTACCAAACTATATAACTGCCTGTTCTCGGTGCAGCCTGGCCGCCGGCCATAAGCTACTATAACGTCGAATTCCGTCCGAAAGCCTCGATTAAATTTCGTGCACGTGATCCCGCACGGTTACGGTCCGGCTGTTCGTCAAAATATGTTTGTCAAAATCGTTCGAACAAAAAACTAGAGAGTCTTTCTCCACGATACGCCTCCAAAGTCGAAGCGAGCAAATTGCATAAACGTACGGATTTCGTGGAGGATGAGAAACCGGTTTCCTCAAGTTGTGTTTCATAGAAAATCGATAAAGAAACGTCAGCGATGGGTACACGAGGTAACAGACACATCAACGTGATTCCATTATTGCAGACAAAAACGAATACTTTCCGATCTTGATGTGGGATGATAAACAGGTTTCTGAAAAAATCATTGGACTCGATTAAATCGAGAGAACGCCTAGTTTCCGAGGCGTCGATATTCCCGTTCGAGATAGTTGCTCGCGACTATAAGAAATGAAGACGTCACGGAAAACTGCGAGGAAAAACAGAAACGAAACGAAACGACGGGGTCTGGCGCCGAAGATAGTTGCGCGGCCATCAATCGAGCTCGCGAGGAGCGAACAGGATCTATCAATTATCGTCGCCGGTAATCCATGGAACTAGTTGAAGGTGGTAAATACGATTGCGCGTTTTCGACGTCTGTGTTTACGAGGATATTTTTGAGCCGATGGTTATCCGGCACCGGATAATTACAGTTGCATTATCGCTACGTCACCGCCGATATATCACCGGCTCGTATCATGCATATGCATTGCCGCGGAAGGGCATAATCGCATAACATTAAATCGGTGCTCGTTCACGGTTACTTTCCCGCCTTCCCGCCATTTCTCTTCGGTCTCCTAAGAAGTGCACGCCCTCCGCGATCATTCGTTCGTACGTCCACGAGCGCGCTTTCTTTTTATTCTTGCGAATCTGAACGCGTTGCACCGCGCTCGCTCGCGCTCGGCGCACACACCGAGGCGGAAACAATGAATTCATACGAGGTATAATTACGATGATTGCACGTGTTCGGCCCCGTTAATGAATCGCTTACGCCGCGGGTGTATCTCGAGAATGATCTCCGGACAGTAATGAGAGTAATACGAGAGGAAAATGTTGCGAGAGCTGAATGATGCGTTCGCGAGGAGAACGAAAATGATCGTTGCACGAGGCGAGGCCGGGCCACTTTGTATGCGTGACGGTATCCTTACCGAGAAGGTCTAATCAACCGACGGCCAGCTGTCAACCGCGATAAGCCCGTTAACCAGTCAATGAATATGATATCCGGCCGCCTTATTAATTTGGAAAAAAAAGCTCCGCGGGCCGAGTCTTTTGCATATATCAATGAATAATCGTAGGAACTGGTTGGGAAACCACGCCCGGTAACGACCAGTTGGCGAAAAAGATGAATGTTGCAATGCGTGCGTTCAATTAACGATTAACCTTGCTCCGGGAAAGAGTGCGGCGCTTGCGAAACCCGTTGCTCTCGGAATTTCCTAGTTCTCGGTAAGGAAACGGCCGCGCGGATTCGACGAAATCTCTCGATCTACGAATTATAGCTGTGGAGATATTATTTCAAGCAAAACTACCTGCTAATATTTAGTTCTCTTATCCTTATATGTTCCACAGTCTAACTATAATATATTTAAAGAGAATTGCACCTGGCGGAATCGAAGAGAGTAATCACGGGAGCAGAGAAATAGACAGCCGCGTCGATGGGCGCGTCGCGTTTTCCTATTACGGTGATTGCAGCCGGGTAGCAGCGCGCATCGGCAGCATTCTCTATCCATAAATCGAAAATCTCATCCGCGACATGATATATGGCGTCTCGTCGCGAGCCGGCTGATAAACGATCGGATGTTCGTCGATTTTTCGCGATATTGTACTCCCGTTAATGGCATCTCGCTTGCGAATGAGTATGCACGAGAGTGTACGGCACACGGACCACCTGTCCGGCGGGTCTGCGCGTTTCCCTCTTTCTCTATCATCCTCTCGAGGCTTGATGCGGCCTCCGAGTACCCCGTGGGGATACCCGCAGCGCGCGTCTGCGATAACTATAGCGCTGGTTGGTAGCTTTAGGCGCCAGCCGGAGTTTCCATAAAAATGTAAAGCCAGCCGCGACACAGCACCGCGGAGTTTAACGTCCCCGAACCGCGAGATCTACCCTTTTTCTCGAGAACAACGTCCACCGAGATCGCTCGGCCCCCGTTATAGCTGCGTATCTGCCAGAGAAGACGCTCGTCTCCGAAATACAATAATTTGTATTCAAACAGGCGTTCTTTTCCGCATATTTTAACCGGTGAATTTTAATACGGACGATCGCGACGCCGTGTCATGCTTCTCGAAGCCGTTCCCCGTTCGATCGGGACTTTCCCGTACCAGGAGGGATCGGTCCATGTTTCTGTTCTTGTTCGCGCGATTGCACAGCCGTAAATTAGGCCAGCAGAAACGCCGATTAGCTGCCACCAGCCGCAGAATCTTTCGGACCCGGTTCGCGAGATACGAGATAACCATCGAAGAAGTTTAGCAAGCTTTCTTCGTTGTTTTCCATACGATCATGTCGAGTTCGTCTCGTACTTTTGAATAGTTTTCACATAATTTATACGGTACCGACCGAGAATGCTGTCTGACTTATGCTGTTTGTCTTCGATTCGGTTTGTCCCCTCCCTCCCGACTCGTTTTCGGTTCCACGGTTTGCCGATTACTCTACCCCTGCAACTCCTTTCAAGGGCCTCAAGGCTGTTTCTTGCATGTCCCAGGTTTTTTGCAAGTTTTATCCCCTCGATGCGACTCCTGGCTATTCCAAAACGGATCTCCTCGGAACTGACGTTATTTGTCTCAAGAACTAAAGAGGCCCGCGGACGTTCCCATGCTTGAATTTCAGACTACCTCTCAGGCATATTTTAACTTGAAAGTTAAACATTTGTTCTCATACAATACTTAAATGTTTAGTAATTGATTAGTAGACTGCGGATGTCGAAGCAATTTTCAAATTCTATAGACAAATTTTAAGAGAGTGGCACAAAATAAAATCCCATTTTCAATGGGAACAGCCTTTGTAGATCCGAAACAAATGAAAACCTTACTAAACTCTATGGAACTTTAAATTTAACTGATAAATGCAGAGATCCGCAGTCTATCGATTAGATACCAACATATTTGATAATGTTTTAGTGTCGCCTCGCGCAATCATCATTTGTTTCTGTCGTTGCAAATAAAATGTGCTACATTTCGGAAATCGTGAAATGTATCAGTTTTAGAGCTTCGACCAGAGGAAAAACAGAACGGAGAACAAAAGTGAATAGAACCACCAGGATTAGAGGGTTCTCGAACCCCGTCGCAGGTAGAAACACGGTTCAAGTTAAAGGCGAAGAATCCGAGCGAAGGAAGAAAAAAGTTTCTTACAAAGTCGAACGGATGCCAGGCGTACCTGCGTAACGAGAGTATCGTGCGTGTCTGAAAGCACGGCAATTACGGGGCTGGCTCCTCTCACGGAGAGCACGCGAGCCTCGAGCAGGACCGTAGGAACAAGGTAAAGCGACTTAATAACCGCGCGCAAACGTACGATTTCAACAACAAACACTTTCCGCGTACCTCGTCCAGCAACGTTTCGAGAACGAGGTACGACTCAATCTATAATAGGCGAAATTAACATTTAGTTGCACAACCGGCGAGGCTTGGACACGCGCGAGGGAATTCTACGAAACCCTGTTCGACTGGTGTTCGTCGGGCAAAGCACATAATTTTTGTGGGAAACTGCAGTTAAACATATTTATCCCGATGGTAATCTTAACACTTTAGTGGCCGGCAATTTTCTAGCGGTGTTTCCGAGAGCGAACATCGACAGTTGAGGATTTCTCAATAAATTGTTCGAAAGTAAAATGCAGTTGCAAGCAACTTTTCTGGCCGAAAATATCGTAGCGTTGTTTCGAGGTTTAATTTTATATACCAGTTAGAATATTATGAAGTGAAAAATGTATGTTGATATTTAAAAAGTTGTGGTGATCTTCATTTTTTATAAAAAGACTTCGTTTTAATTTAATTGTACCTCTAATTTTTCACAATTTTTCACTTGAAAAGCTATGTCTGCTCGGAAAGTGATCTGAAAGACCTGATACATCGAATTTCGAGGTTCCAAAGGGTTCTTATTCGAGAGAACGAAAAATTTCGTTGAAATTCGAAAGTCTAAAGAACGAATTTCGCCCAGGAAAAGCGAGCTGCCGGACCGCTGTGCGTAGGAGCGAAATCGTAAGAGTCCGAGAGGCGAAGAGGAGAGAATAAGAGGCATCAATGGAAGTTCGATTGTGGTGGGGCGCAGACGGGGGGCAGAGGGGCCACGGGGGTGTAACAGTCCATTATTTGTTTTAGATATTAATGTTCCCGGTGGACGATCAATAATTTACCTCGGACGTAATCGCACGGTGTGCATCCTCTATCTCTAGCGCAGAACCCGTTGAAAGAGAGACGGGAGGGATGAAGGAGGACGCAGCGAGCCGGGAGAAAGGAGACCCGTGTAAACAATAAATCACGATAAATACGTTTGCCCGGACCATTATAAAAGCCGGGGCCCGGGGTGGGGGGAGGAATCGACGCGATCAGGAGTTGGGAGAGGGGAGGCTGGCGAGGGGGCCAGCGAGAGTTCACCGATATGTTCGTGAAGACGCAGTCCCTGGCCTGGGGCCACTCCCGACCAAGCCTTCCTCCACGGCCGCGCATTACGATCGCTTAAGTCTCGGCTCGACTATCGAGTGATCCATCGCCTACGAATTCGACGAAGCCTCCCGCCTACCCTCGGGACATCCTCGACTAATGAGCGTGTCTCGATCGTGAACCGACTAGTCCCTTGCTCGCCATCTCTCTCTCTCTCTCTTTCTTTCTCTTCCTTTCACCTTCTCCCTTTCTATTCCTCTGCCGCATCTCCTTCCTCTTTTCTCCCTTTTTATCACCGTTCATCTTTCTCGCTGCTCCGTTCCTACGCTCGCTCACAATCAGCCTTTCCCAGCTGTGTTCACCGTTTCTGTTTAAAAAGGATTCCAATTAAGAGGCCGAATGAGCTCGTGCTCCTATTCACAGCCGACCCGGGATGAATCGGAGACGATAGGTGGACACGACGGAATTCAACCAGCTAGAATTTCGGACCTGGTCCCGGATCGGGTGAACGGCTCGGAGAATCGTTGGATCGGACCGATCGGGTTTCCAGTCAATTTGGAAAACCTGCCTTCTCTTTCGGGACCTGAGTTTTAGCATTTAGATAGACGATCTGTACTTGTGGTTCAAAAAGTTATTGTTTTGAGAGCGTCCGAGTATTAATGGGAGTCACTGTATAACAATGGAGAAATGGCGGTTTTCTAAAGATTAACTTTGAAGAAAGAAAGTTCAAATCGTCTAGTCCACTATTAAAAAAGATATAGATTTTTGGAGAGCGTCCGAATATTAATCGGAGTCGCTGTACGTGGCGCGGAATTCACGAGCGATGACGATACCCGGTTCATCTGTCTCCGTTGAATCGTGAATCGGCGCATAAACAGGATGCCTATGGTAGACGTGCGATAGTTACTAGATGGGAAAGCGTGGTAGTTCGAGTGCATTCCTGAGGAGAGCTGTCTGTTCACCTATGCCACCGATGTGTGGTTAGTACGTGGCGAAGCCGATGGAAGACGATGTTAAAGAGAGACGGAGAAGTGGTTAGGTGGATACCGGGCCCCGCGGGGGGCTCATAATTGCCGACCCTGAAGATCGGCCGACCCCATGGGGGCTCTTCCCTGTTTGTTTTATTCCCTAGTTATACAAACGCGAGATCTACGACCGATATATGATAATCGGGCCTCTGGTACTTCCAGGCCTTCTCTCTCGGTTCTCGTCCCTTATCTCGGTCCGTCTCTTTCTTTTTTCACTCAGGATGGCCACCTCCGCGAAACGTGATCACATTATGGTCGCTGATAGACAAGGACACGTCCAAACCAATTCGGAGAGCCGGCCGTACCGTGGGGTCACTCTCGTGAAACCTTTCGTCACGTTTTACGAGTCGCATTTATTCAGATTCCCGGCTAAACGAGTTCGTTAACGCAGCCGGAATAACATTCCACACGTATAACAACTTTTAGAACACTTTTTTTAAGCAATTTTTAAAAAATTGTTTTTAAGGTGATGGACTTGCCTACTCATTATTCTTAAAAATGCATAAAAACCGCAGTCTACGGACAAGCTGCTGCTCTCAGTATCATATTGTTTAATTGCGCAATTTACGAAAATTGTTTATGGCCTCCCCCGGAGACCTATTCCGTAAAAATCGGCTCTCTCGCCACTAGCAATTTGTTGACGCGTGATCCTGCATTTCAGCGCACGGCGACATTATCTACACAGAACCACCATATTTCAAAGAGATAGCTTCGTGAACGCAACAAGTTGCTCCAAATGCATGTAATAGACGGTATCTGAACGCGGAGGAACTGACACAGTGATTAATTATTAAGATTGCGAATGACGCGTGATAAATGCGAGCAGGGAAATGCAGCTGGCCACGTAAAGGCCGGTTCGAGTTCTAAATTCTCTTTCACAATTCCAGAAAAAAACACGTTCGCGCTCGCAAGCGCAGCTTTCGATTGTGCAACGAATCTTTAGAACCACGAAATACGTATTCATCAAAATCCAAAACTACATCATTCTGTACTGAGAAACACTTCCCTTGAACGTTGTTCTGTAACTCCGGTTAGGCTAATTTTATTGACGTGGTTGAGCATGCGGGTGACACGTGTCAGCCAATTAGGCGATATCATTTTTATGGTTTGAAATTGCAATGTAACGCGGTAATATTTCTTTCGCGCGTCCCGTACTTTCCCTGTCAAGAATGCATAAATAATCAACCATTCACCGGCATGTCCCCGGCACGCCGAAGACGGGTTTAAAATTTGAGTATCTGTGACTCACCTCAGCGTCGATCTTCTTGAACTCCGGGTCGTCCTCGTCTACCTCGAAGTAAAGTTCCGTGGACGTGACGGAGATAATTCCGGGAGCCACGATACCTGGCGCGATCAATTTTCCTTTCGTGCTGATGTTCACCGGGCCTGACAGAACACGACCTCGTTGTAGCTTAAGTATATCGGTGTTCGAACGGTAAGGCATGCTAGGAACTTGGTCACGCTTCGTTTCGTTACGAAACGAGGAGAAATGAAATGGAAACGAAACGAAACGAAACGAAACGTAGTAGAGAATATCCAACCTGTCAAGTCGTTGTCGAGGTCCCTGTCATCCGACAACAGCTCGCTGTCGTCCATGAGATCCGCCGACTGCAATTGCTGCTGATGTGCACGCGAGGCTGCGAGATGCGCGTGAAACTCTTCACGCGCCTGGAGGATCGCATCCTCGGGTGCACCATGCTCGAGGGCCGCTTTTAGCGTAGCTTCGGGATGGCTCGAGCCTAGTGGATTGTGCACGAAACGCTTGCGTCTACGTGCATCATCCTCCCAAGCATCCAGCTTCCAGTATTCGGCCAGTCTGCGATGCACAGGTGTATGAATAGAAAATTAATGTAATACCTCCTGCAATACTTAAATGTTTAGTAATTGATTAGATGCCAACCAGAGCTGGGGGAAATAGTATTTTAAATAGTAAATAGTAAATAATCCCATTTATTTTTTACAGTATCTGTACGACGAATTGAAAGTATTGCAAAGTACAAATACATGAAAACATTATTTTCAAAATACTACACAGCTATTCCGTCCTCTGCCCCAGTTGAGAGACTTTTTAGCTTTGCTGAACTGATTCTGTGTCCTCGAAGGAGCACCCTAACAGATTCCAATTTGGAGCGCTGCACCTTGTTGTATGCGAATAGCAGCAGTCAAACAAAAAAATAAAACGAAATTGTGGCAAATGATATAGTTTCTTATATTAAGTACCATTTCGTCTTTAAATTATTGCTAAAATAAGAAATATTAAATAAGTAATGCGATTTCTGAAAGTATTAAAATAGAAATATTTTATTTTGAGGTCCAGATTGTTCAAATAAAATACTATTTCCTTTAAGCGAAATAAAATCTAAAATATTAAATAGTATTTCAAATATTTTTTTCGCCAGATAATGCCCATCTCTTATGCCAACAAATTCAATAATGCAAACAATATTTTGGCGACTCTGGAGTGACCGCTCGAGTGCCAAGGGTTAATTAAGCATTGGATGAAACAGTGGCGACGATAGCTTACTTTGCAGCCATTGGATCCATGTATCCCCAAGCGCCATGTTTGTTGGACAGGATATTGCGGACCTTCTCGAGGAGCCTGCTGGCAATCACATTGTCCCGCCTACGAGCGGCGGTGATCAGATGATCGCACATTCGCTCCTCTTCCCGTCGGTCGAGTAACGTCTGCGCGCACTGTGACTGAGAGAAAGAAGTTTCACGATAATTACCCGTTGGAACGTCTCTCGGGGTAAAGCCGAACTCGCAACCACCGTACTAATTGGCCGCGGTGGCTGTAAACGAAAAACGTCACGTACCTCGAAGTCGGCGTGCTTCAGCACGTCGTCGGCTCGCATCCGATTCAGGATAAATTCAGCCTCGTTGGCCACTCTGACTATATGATCCTTCATCGCGTGAGACAGCAACCTGCGCGCAAACATAAACGCAAACATTTTACGATAGGAACGGGAATGTTTCCGCCGGGTTTCTCTCGGCTATGCAGCACGCCCTATAACTCTGTCGTTCTAACGATGATCATAATGAGCCTCCTTACCTTCCCTCGTTAATGAGCTCGATGAACGCGAGGCCCGCGTGTTTCTGCAAGGAGTTCTGCCATTCTTGGGAACAAAGTAGCATCACCAGCTCGACGACCGAGTTGCTGTTCTTGAAGGTGGTCAGGCCTAGCAATCAAGAGCCGAAGAGAATCGTTAAAAGCTCTCCGGAGAGAGAGTGTGTAACGGGTGCCCGGCCGAAGGTCGCCAGACGAGCGAAAAAAAGATCGGTTGTTTAGGATCTGTTGTAAAATATTTACGGGGACAACGGCGCGGTTTAGCAAGGGACAGGGTTCGCGCGTGATTTATAAACAACGCTGCGAATGGATCGGTCCGGAGGAGGACGAGGAGGAGGAGGAGGACCACGATGGAAATAAAGCTGAAAATAAAGCGCATCGATACGTGTGCCACAACCGTCATCCGCGACGTTCCACGAATATAAAATGTCCGCGAAGTGGCGCGGACGGGCCGCGCCGCGGGAATACAAATGCCAGTCGATTATCCGGAATACGCGTTCCATCTTCCTAAGCGAAACTATAAACCGACTAATTTGAATACCGTCGCTCTCGGGATACGGGCCCCACGAAAGTGACGAAAATCACGGGCGTGTACCTTTCCGCGTTCAGGAATCCCTGGAATTTTATTTATCGCTCGGACATATCTAAACTGCGCGGCCGAACCGCCCATACGTCTTCTCTTTACTGGGTTTATTTCTCTATCTTCGCGAGCAACGCTGTTTAACCCTTTGCACTCGGAGCTGTTCTAATTCGAAAACATTTTACATGACTTTCTTAATTCGATCGATGCAGAACTGGTATAGTACCTCGTACAGTACTTTCAGTGGTTTATCAACACGTTCCGTGCCACGTGTACCACTGGTGGCGTCAACATATTTATTTAATGTGCTAAATATTTTATAACAAGCTTAAGATGGAACGATATATTTCCACCAAAAGAAGGCAGTGTAGAACAAAGCACATAAGTTTGTTTGGTTGTCGAGCGAATACAAATCTAATAATGCAACAAATATTTCGAATAAGTTGAAGAATCGAATCAACAGTCGAGTGCAAAGGGCTAATGTTCGAAGCGAGGTGATTATGAAAATCGCCAGGGCACCAATTGATCGACCAGAGGGTGCGTACCTTTGCCCTCCATGAGCAGCTCCTGGCCATGGGAGCCGACCAGCGTTTTCGAGAGGAACGGTGCGAAATCGACCATTATCTCGCGCAGAAGAGGGCAAACCGAGCCCAGCGCCATTTCAAGCTTCTGCGTGAGGGATGCCTCGCGGGATGGTGTCGGCACCGGTAAGTGATCGACCAACCCTTTGATCGGAAGTTCGTCAGGTCGAGGGGAAGGGGAAGTCACTACCAATCTGTCCGGAACGCGAACCACCGAGATCTCTGCCGATGGTTTCTCGCCGCGTTCCGCGTTGCCCAGCATCTCTTGCTCCAGGACGTTGCCCTCGCTGTCTTGGATGTCTCCTGGAAATCGAATTATGCGAACAACTCGTTGATCAGCTGTTCAGCTCAGAGCGACGCAAACGAAAATCTTACCACGAGTATGCGCGATGTTATGAATGTTCCGGGGGTCTTCTCTCTGATTGGCGATCGGGATCGTGTCGCCGTCTTCGTTCAGGTTTACATCGGTCCAAGCCTCCTCGGAGGAGTTATGTTTGTTTTCATTGTCGGTGGTAACGTCGGACGGACTGGCATCCGCGGTGATGTTGCTACGGTGCACGGTCTCCTCGCTGGAGTCGTTGCTCTGGGAGAAATTCGTACAAAAGGAGAACTAATTAAAGCGTATTACGCACTGGTCAGTCGCTCGACGAAATGTGCGTAGACACCGATCTGGAACATGATTGTGTACGTTCGGGGAACATCGGGCCGGTGTCAGTGCGATATCTTTTCGTAAAGGGTGGAGAAAAACACGCAGATGAGAAAAGATACATGGAGAAACGGTGTCGAAGAAAGTTACTTTCGCTGAAAATACTCTTGAACAAAACTACGTCTACTCGACTACGGTACTGGATACTTCTAACGAAAGCCTAGCTTTCGTTCCAACAACAATCTATAATTATAAAGGTGTCTATTACAACAGTCTTAGGAACGTTCTATGGGAATATATCGGACGGTACACTCTGCGATTAAATCTCGCGTGCTATGCGCTCACTTTACGTCATGCAATTAAAGAACATCGCTATAATACGCAATCATCTAGCACGAGTAAATAGGAAAATAAAAGCGTCGTGTCGCTTGCATAGTTTACGTTTTACGCCCATGAACGCCGTATAGAAAATAAACGAACTGTTTCTGATTGTACCGTTTGTAAACGATTTTCGATTGCGTACCCGTCGAATGGGCATTCCCGTTGCGTTCCTTCTCTCGCTCTCGGGTCGGAGAACGTGCGAACGGTTAGCAAATTGTTTTCGAACGCTCCCAAAACGTGGACAGTCAACGGTTGGAGAGACATCGACACGCGTGGAGACAACGGAGAGAAATGTTGATACGGAGATAGAAGGGTGATGGAGATAGAGGAGAGGGTCGGGTAGGAGAAGGGGATATTGCTGTTTAAAGATTCTTTTCACCGGGTCCGTACGCAAGTGAAATTTTACCTGGATAGTTCGTGGCAGTGGTTCGGGCCTTGTCGTAGAGCCAAGCGTTGGTTCTGACGAGGTGTAATCCTCGAGAATTGTCCGTGGCCGAGGTACACCACTGTGACCTCCCTTCAGAACCAGTAGTTAGTACGCATAGCAATGCAAGCAGAGGAAGTTAACGATCAGAAAAGAAATTCGAAAGTAAAGGAGATCGCATGCTCGAAAACTATCGGAGATCGAAATCAGCTCTATCTCTCGAGAAACTCAAATTGTTACATCACATCGTATCGAGCTTACTTTTCGACGCGTTTACTCTCGATATTTCAATATACTAAATGGTAATACATAAACGGCGGATCATTAATTTGCAGGCTGACCAACTGGAGCAAGCCACGGCTCCGAAACGGTAAAAGATGGACAAATTATTAAAGAATTTTTAAAAATTGACTAGTTTCAACGATGTCTTTTTATCTTTCATCGTTTCGAAGCTGTAGTTTGTCCAAACCGCGTTGGACACTCTGCAACAATTACATAAAACTGTTGTTCTGGACTACACAAGTGCAGAAGAACACTAGGTATACACTACATGCTGGATGTAGCAGAGACTGTAATATACTGGTAATTGTTTAAACATTACTGAAGGGTTCTCGAAATATCTGAACTATAATAATAAACTACTTCTAAAAGAACGTTTCAACGGGACTGGATCGAATGATTTTGTACGTCGATAATTGATACGATAAACGTTGTCTTTCGTATTGTTTGGTACTCACGACGCATGCAGTCTGTTCGTTATTTATACCGACAGTTTAAAGTAGATTCTGAGTTTCGAATGACTACAGAAAAGGAATCAGAAAGTAGTACGTTAGATTAATAAAAAAATGCAAAGCGTACCGTGTTTGCGAGAGGTGTTCAATTTTTATTACGACCGTAGTTCGTGCGTGTTAGAAAAGTGCAGTAGGTATCGAAAGAGAATTGGATATGTACAATAGAACGTATGGGGCGAGTGTTCGAAGCGAGGCCGTTCGAATAATTTCTCTCTTCTCTTATCGAGAAATGAGAAGGCGCGTCCCGAACCCTTGCAATCCTGGAAACGAGACTAACCCCTTAACCCCCTGCCGTATTTTAAAGAGTTACACTCGTCACAAAGATGTGAAACAAAGCATTCAAATGAAATAAAATTTGATTCGTTTGTAATCAATATTTAAGTTAAATATTTATTTTCTCTTCTACAATGTTTCCGGAGGATAAAGGCGTTTCAATCACCGTAACTGTAAAGAAAATGATACGGCAAGGGGCTGAAAGTTGAATTATTGCGGCGACCCGCTTCGAGCGGCTCACCCCGTAAAGACCATGACTGCGAGACAATAATTAAACTCTTTCAATAGTAATTTCGACAACGCTCCAATGATATAAACTACGTACAATTATAAGCTGAAAGATTTGTATATCGAATGAAACGGGATCGCATTCGTTCTCATAGGGAAGAGAGCATGCAGTCTGAAGTGAGATCGTCAAGAAGAAATTTCGTCCGTCTGGACACGAGGATTACGAGTTCTCAGATCTTCGTTGAGTACACGGAAGTGATACTGAGCATAGATTCAGAAGAGAGTTTTACCTGAGCTATATCGGATCAATAAATCCCGGTGTACGCACGTCTTTCGTGCGGGTAGAACGTTTTATGTATTTCGATCGCATATTTTGATCTTATCGAACAGGTACGGTCTAGGATTCGATTTAAGGGTCGTCTTTGGTCACTTACCTTGGTGGATGGTGGTCCGGACGATGTAACGTCGTGATCCGCCAGGATCGACGAATTATTCTCGTCGACGATTATAACTTCGTACTCGCCGTCGTCTTGAGAACCAGCTTGGCTCATAATACCGCCGCTTCCTGGGAACACATTTTGACAGTGTGACAGTATGCAACTATCCGCCGTTGTCGGGCCATATAATCATTTTCTTGCAAAGCACATGACATGAACGCTGACGCGATCGACGGATTGCATTCGTGTGGGAAAGATCTACTGAATAGTTCTATCACCTTCGCGTGAGCAAATCTACGGATTTCTTTCCGTGCTTAAACATTCGGGAAAGTGGAAATTGTCACGCAATTATGCACTCGGTTGCTCACGCGAGGTTTAAGGATCGTTTTCGAACTTTTAAAGACTATCTTGGTAGTTGCACATTTTTGTACGTTATTTCTAGAGTTCGGGGAGCTAGACGTCGATCGCATCGCATAGGAAAGGAGGTCAATTATAATGCAGGAATCTCAAACGGATGGGACAAACGAAGCGCAATTAGGTGTGTAGTTCAAGCATTCAAAACTGCTTAACGACTTGAAGCTCAAGGAAACGGTTCCACTTCTTTCCACTTTCTACGTAACTGGTTATTATTTTTATTCAATGAAATAACTTCTTGAATGCAAGTGTGATCCACACCTTTGTTTATGCTTGAAACACTAAATTTCAAGTTTTGTAAATACTATACGCGAGTAATTAACACTTTACCCACCGGAAGCCTATTAATAGGATTTTCAATAATTGTGCTGTATCAAAAGAAAGCATAGAAATTTTCTTTTACATTGCAATCTTAAATGAAACTCTTAGATGACGTTATTGAGGGTGACTTGCTAGTTCACCATGAAAATTGCTCTTGCTATTGAAGGTTCCATTAAAAAGTGTTTAGCCATAAACCATAGATTTTTAAAAATTGTGCAATAATCACCGGTCGCTAATGTATTAATTAATTAATGACCTTGAAATACGTTGTTCAGAAGGATAACCTTGATAATGTATTTCAAAGACAGCGAAATCCGTGAGGATCCCCTATTCCGAATAATTGTTAAGAAGAATTAATAAGAATAATTAATAAGAACAGTTTCCCATCCCTTCGGACAGATCTCTCAAATAAAGTATGATCACTACAGCGAACATAAGAAACGGCAGATCGATTCGTTTATAAACGTAATCGCGTACTTTGACAATAGCTAACATAACGAAAGTTATCGACTAACAGCAACGGAGTTCAAGTTTCACGAAAAAGTCACGGTTCTTCCATAAATCTATCAAGTGTACAATAAGAGAGTTACGACTACAGTATACGTCTTTTCTTCATTAAGTCCTGCGTTTAGTGTTAGAAAGAAAACTTAATGGCGTAAAGTACAGCTGCGTTCTAACGAACATGCAGACATGTTGATTTGCTGGCAAATGGTATGCAAGTAGTGCGCCTCTTTCCATACGTGGAGTTTGTGTGCAAGTGTTTTATGCGTTTCAAGCGTTTCAGATAACGGTCGATTAGTATATCTTAACGATGGTGTTGCATAAATAAGTTCTGTAAACAGAAGTTTTACGATCGAAACGTCTGTTCGACTTGGACGTACAGACGTCTTGGAAAAGGCAGAACTTTCCTTTCCAGGGTGGAAATTGCGAAATCAACTCGTTCAAGGAACTAAAGATTCTGTCTAGAAATAAACCAACAACGAAAACAATTCCATTCCTGCATAACAAAACCAAAACGACTGTGTGCGTGTAATGTACGTGCACGTGCATGTGTCTCTGTGCGTGTCGAACAAACCTGGAAGCCCCTCTCAGACGAAACACTTGTTTCAGACTCGAAAATTTTTACCGAGGGGTAGAAATGCAGTTCGTGAATTCTTTGAAAGTCATTCAGCCTGGATAATCGTCTTTTTAATTACCCAACTGAGGATCTTCAAGAAGTATTTCTTCCCTTTAGATAATTGAAAGACAAAATGTATTTTCGTTTAATTTCGGTTTCTTGCAATTTTTATTTCGTACAAAACCCCATCTTTGCATTATTGAGAAATTGAAACCTTGCAATCCTGGAAACGAGACTACCCCTTAATGATTTCAATAGAGGAGAAATCATATATTGACATCTTTAATTTCTTAAATTCTCCATCAATCTCGAATTTCATCTACTGAATTTTGCCACAACTGCGTAAAGATCCGCAGTCCAAGTGATCAGAATCTTTGGTGCTGCAACTGTCGATCAGTATGTCGTCTGAGAACGGCTCTCTTCAGCAGTGAACAGCGACATGCGGACAAAAAGACACCGGCATGTCAATAACCACACAGAAACGAACAACTGAAAAAGACTGTAAACATAAGAACGAGTAACAGAAATACGCAGAGGTGTCTGAACAGCGAAATAGAGATAGAGATAGTCTTGTTCGCCGGCAGGTGAATCAAAAAGTAAAACAGAAAAATAGTTTCGAGCAGGCGAAATAAACGAAGAACTCGAGCATTCTGTGGAACAACGTTCGGGCAATCGAGTTACCTTGCAGACCGACACCGGAGTTTCTATGACAGAGATTTCGGGGCTGATCGATATGCTTTTGAAGCGTATGGTGGTGATTGTTGTTATTGTGATGATGGTAATGATGATGACGATGATAGTTATGGTTATTCGGATGATGGTTATAATGATTACTGTGGTGATTCGGGAGATAATAGTTGGAGGGGGGCTGGCGGTTAGAGTGCCTGGCAGCCGGTAGCGGGTGCTGGTGGTGGTGCTGGTTGATGTGGTGGTTGGCATTGACATTGGCATTCGCATTGGCGTTAGGGTGAGATCCCGGGAGGAACTGTGGGTACACGTGGTGAGACCACTGTGGAAACAGGGGCCGCCCTCCTCCACCACCATTCCCATCTGCTGAGGAACCACATTTACCACGTTACCACCGATTCTCGATCGCTAAGCCCTCTTATCTGTCGTGCATTTTTCTCTTATCTTCACGTTACGTCGCCAGAAACCGAAATTTAGGCGTCTCGGCCACGCTAAACCACCCTCAACATCACATAACACATCTATAGCCTGCGATCAGCCTAATCGCAAACTCTTGCCAGCTAGAGACGCCTAAACTTCTGCTTCTCGGTTTAGTTTAGCTTCACACACTGGGTTTCACTCTGTCCGACGTGTTACTCGAGTCTTTCTAGAGCGTAATTCCTTGGGGTCATTCCATGCCAAATCGATCATTTTTTGCTGGCACCATCGTCCAATTTGTTCTAAATAAAATATGTTATAGTCGAAATATAGTTATAGAGAAATTTTTTATACATGGCAGACCATCAAAGTTTTCAATTTTTGCCGATTTAAAGCCCCCCTAATTTCACATGGACTACAACATATTTCATTTAGAACAAAATCTACGATGGTGCCTGCAAAAAGTGATCGATTTGGCATGGTAAATATGTACTAAAATGCCAGAGTTAGTAAATATCCTTGTTAGTTGGGATTTAGGAAAGATCGATCGAAGAAAGATACCACTGTAATCCACGAAAAGATGGTGAACCGGAAAACTATCGTGTCCCATGGTCTGCATCGTTAAACGAGTATGTATATCGAAAAATTTGGTTCATTCGCTAGAGTGAAACTCAGTAAAGACGATGACAATAGATGATATTTTACCTTGCACAACAACTAAGTCACTCTATTATTTCGAAAGAACATAAAGTACTAAATTCAGGAGCATCGCATAGTTCAAAGATCATACACATCGTTAGAGTACAACATTTAAGTGATTGTTACCGATTAGTTAGTTTGTCGTAAAGTAATGTATAATCGATGTAGATCGTTATCTGTAATACCTTGTAATCGACGGAATGCTATCTCGGAATTCTTTCATGTGAGATATTCGGCATTTCGTAATGTAAAGTAATAACGGCATAATAAGAACGTATCCGAACGTAAAAGAAAGTGCTAATGCATTCGGCAAACATCAAAACTCTCACTGTCAGATACATAGAAAATGGTTCATACAGTGCAATCGAACATGCGCTCTATTTTGTGTGTTTGTGCTGTTGTTTGAATTTGCAGCTACACAATTAAAGTGCACAGTGTTCCATGTTAGCTACGTAATTTGCACATACATTTGTGTTACTATAATTATAATACTTTCGTTTCCTCCGATCGATCAGCAGAGTTCGGAAACTTTCGACTACGTTTGAAATCAAATTTTACTACTCGAAGAATTGCAGATATTTTTCAATGATTGAGGAAATATGTGAAACATGCCTGTATATTATAATTTCAATCATGCCACGGTACCGTGTTACAATTTACGATCCGTAGTGATTAATTTCGAATACAATTAATAGACGACACGACAAGATATATCTGACACGTAAGAGTTTTGAAGTAATAACTAGATACGGTTAACATTATTTTTCTGTTATTCAACAATAACATATTTCGTGTACGGTTTGTTAGAGGGTTAACACATATATATGTTCGAAACTCAACATGCATGTTTGAATATCAACATCGAATCAAGTACTCGTTGCATGTCTGATCAACGCATCTTTTCAAAAGCTCCTGTCGCTGACACAACTCCCTACTTCTAATTATATCAGTTCAACAAATGCTATGGCCATTTATCGCAAATCATCCTGATCGTTTACCTCAAGATACTGTCGACAATGTTAATGTTACGAGATGGTTATTTGTGTCAAATCAAAAATTGCCTGACAAACGTTCAACAAGATTCATTAAAGAAATGTTATGTAACTTCTTTGTAGCGATGAATTGTTTGATAGAGGAGCCTGTGTTTTGTGTCTTACCTGATGGACTGCCCGGTCTTAGACTAGCACCGTTAGTCTGTATAGTTTGAACTGGACTCGGTGGACGTTGAGATATTGGTGGTTCCAATATATCACGATATTTCGATACCATTAGTACAGAGATGAAGTAAACTATAGCCAGGGACAGAAACTGGGCCTGCTTGGTTTCTTCCTAAAATCACAAAGACGATGTGCTCTTTATCGTTACGAAACATTTAGACGGTTGACATCTAGACACATCTAGAAGTTACGTGTACTTACAACATCTCTGTATATCACAGCTCTCAAACGATTCACGTCCATGTCCTGAAGTAATTTCTCAGGGTCTTTAACAGGGCTTAACTGATGGGCCAGATTATCCACAATGTTCTGCGGGACATAAAAATATCATTTTATTCCGGGATTAAGCGGCTCACATCGATGATCGCTGTGAATGCTATTCTTCTATACGAAATGGCTCGGGACAAGTATGCATTGTGTGCAATTTGTCGAATATCGATGACAGTAATACACATTCTATGTAAAATTAAATTTGATCAGATGAAACGTACCTTGGGTGATGTCTGAGCTCCTCGTATAAGAGACTGTATGTGCTGTGATTTATTACTAGTACCAATCTGCCGACCTAACATGCTGTACGATCTGCCACGTTCTTTACACTCTAAGCAGTTTCTAACAGCACATGTACAGACCTATAGAAGCATTTTCATCAGATGAATATAACAAAAATGTAGAGTGTAAAACATGGTATTTCTATATCACACGTATACAGAAGCCGATAGTATTACAACTATTTAACACACTGCTGGTTTAAGGACTATTTCTATTCGTAAGAATTTACTTGTAGACGACTACTACAGTGTCAGGGTTCAGGTTCAGGAACATTTCGATACTCGAACTTTCTCAAAATCTTGGTACCTTTGTTCTTCGACTTAATTGGGTCCCTTCAGGCTTTGCAATCGAATTCTTACTCTTTCATTCTGTTCTCATTTGGAATTGTTATATTTATAATAAATTTTTTAATGTTTTCGGCGCAACGATTCGATCGTTTATTACGAATTATAAAGCAACTTTGCTAATTGTCAAACAAAATCAACGTTTCGATTCTAGTTTGGATCTTTTTCAAGATTTATTTAAACCGCGTCTGTAAATTCTATGAAGAAACATAGTTATATTTATAAGTTTGAACGTCTACTGTGTTACTATAAAACACAAATGTGTACGTGTATTATATTAACAAAATGGTTTCTCTATTACATTCTCAATCTAGACGTACCTAGTTTTTCGCTAACGGAAAAAATTTGGAACAAAATCGTTTTCTCTAATCGTAAAAAGAAAAATATAAACATAGAAACAATACTGCTACGAGAGTATCGGAATTGGTGTTTGTGTTATCTATGACAGATATCATTTGTTGTGAAGTGCAACAACACGACGAGTCTAATCAATGTGCATCGCAAACGTTAAGTTTCTCTTTTCAACAATTTTTCGCTTTGATTCCGTAGAAAAGGGACTACATATCTTCTCGCAGAAAGTTCTGTTCGTAAACTATCTCTTCGGATTAAAGACAGACGGGGGCTTTATAGTTGTGGTAAGAGTAGTAGTGTGTCTGTTTCAAGAAATTAAATTACTACGTGGACGATAATACAAACCAGTCGTAAACACTGCCTGAGAATACCGCCACTAGACATATTCTTCTCGGCCTCCAGTTCACCGAAATTTAAAGAGCTGGCGAAGATAAGTACATCAGCCATGTTGACTAGTCTTTGCAGAAAAGAAACCGCTACCTCAATTGGCATCCCCTGAGTTGGTTCAATTACATCCAATTCGCTCTATGAATATCCAAGCACGAATTAAAAAAAGGATCTCCGTAAAAACGAACTCTGATTCGCTTGGTTACACTCTTCTATGTAAAGTAAAAACGAATACAGAGAATACCGGATACATACGTTCGGCGAGGTCGCTGATGCTAGAAGTGGTAACAATCCTCCGCAGGCTATTATCAGATTGTCGGCCAGTTGCGAGATCAGGTGAACAGTATTAACAACAAAAATTGCGTTCTCGCTGCTGTTCACAAAGTCCAACACTGACTTCGTCGAATGACTGAAACACGTTCATTGAACGTTTCAAATTACTTCATTGCGTTCACATGCTTTTTTTATTTTGCATCAAGATCAGCTGTCTAATAACGACGCTTGATTTACACTTATGAGTTTCGTACCTTCTCCAAACTTGAATGTCTGTCTCTAACGAGAATAGAACATCCGAGAGTAGTCTCTGATGTATGTAGGACCATTTGAATTCTGGTATTCTGAAAGGAGGTCGGGTGGGTCCTGGACTGAACATTGGTCTCGTCGAAGGATTACCTTGTTTGGCTCTTTTTGATTCTGCAACGAGAAAGGAACGACGTGTATGAATATTAATATTACGTACATAATACGAGGGAGATGGAAAGACGAGATTGGATCGACGCCTTACCAAAATGATTGGGGTCCACTTGCGTGGATGTTGAGGCACTCCTTGGTCGTTTCTGGGGTGACGATGTTTTCCGCAAGGGTACAGGTAAAGAAGGAGGTTCGTTACTGTTTGCGTTCTCATCAGCGGCCGTCTCGGAGGGCACAGCCGGCAGGCTGGATCTGCGATGGGTATCTACGTGATCCGGGGCTACGTCGTTCACTAACGAGCTGTCCCTCGCGACCACGGCAGAATTAACGATTTGAGGCACATCGTCGGGCATATTTTTATTTGCATCACAGACCGTAGATATTGTTGGAATTTGCTGTTTAGGATTTGGCACTTGCGTCACATTATCTACAGAACTTTGTATATCGCTATTACTACAAACACTATCTGTTACCTCTAGCTCGTCAGTTCTCACCGGAATGTCTGACTTATTATCACTTACGTTAGTAGAAATAGTGGACGGCTCCCTTGAATGTTTGTCAGTTACCTTCTCGTCGTCGTTATCATTAATAACAGCACTTTTGTCCTCCGTAATAGAGTCCGCGGCGCATTTCTCACTACTTAACTCGCTAGTCACTACTGATTCCACGTTCGCCTCTTCTACGTCTACCTTCTCCTCGCTGGTTTCCGTACTTTCTATTACGCTAGTTGAGCAATTGGGATTCTTTGAGTTCTCCTCAGTATCGTTCTCGCTGGTCTCATCTTCGACGATCGCCTCTTTTTTCGGGCTCTCGGCTTCCTCGTTCGTATCCGCGTTCTCCTCGATCTTCTCCTCATCCGGAATCTTGCTCTTCATGTCGCCTATATTCTCTTGGTTCTCCGTCGGTGTCAAGTACGCCTCCGAGGTGTCGCTGTCGATGATCTCCCGGTCATTCTCCAATTGTAGCTTCTCGATATCCTTGATGGTTAACGGTTCCGGTGTCTCGCTAGCGGACGCTATAGTCTCTGTAGCAACTTCCTCTATCGTGGCGATGGTCTCCGTCGTAGTCTCGTCCGTTGTTTCAGCTTTCTCGGAGACTTCCGCGGTGCTGGATCCAACATCGTCGTTATCCGCCTCTTCCGTCGCGTCAGACTTCTCTTTAGCTTCCTCGCTCTCTTCAGGAACCACTTCCGCATCTTCCTGAACGGTTGGAGCAATTTCAGACTCAGCACTCGCGTCGTTTTTAATTGCGGTCTCTTCTTCCGGCTCCTCTTCCTTTTTACTTTCCTCCTCCTTACTTTCTTCTTCTTCTTCGACGATTGGTACCGGTTCGGCAACTGGTTCTTCTGGCTTCTGCTCCGATGGCTCCTCCTCGTCCTCCTTCAAAGCTTCCTGCACTACGATCGAATCAGAATTGGAATCTTTGACTTTCTGCACTTCGCTGTATAAGTCGCTGGAGCTCTCGATCGATATCACTTCGCTGGTCTCCTGGGTAGTTGGTATGGACACTGCCTCGCTGTTGGCTTCTTCGAGGATCGTCGGGGTGTCCGTGTGTACCTCCCGTGCCGTCGTCGGGGTGTCCGGCTTGTCGCTCAATCTCGAGTCCAACGATATCACCTCGCTCGATTGCGGAGTGTCCATCGCCTCGCTGTGCGACTTCACGATCGCTGGACTGCCGTCACTTTCCGTGTTGTCTATCGAGTTCAGGTCGCAGCTGCAGGACTCTTCCAGTCGGTCGTTTCCTTCTGGCGCGTCGAACTCCTGGAAACACAGTCGGTAGAGACGTTTCGCGATCAAGGACCGTGGAAAATATTTTCTTAGCTGTCTAGGGTTAACGAAAGCATTAATGAGGCAGACTCGTTTCTCGATAATGCAACGATACCCTTGCAAAACTGGAGAAATGAGTCTACTCCCTTAATAGCTGGATGGCGGACGAACCTTGTAGTTTCTCTCAATGTGTTGCGCGTCGTGGTTCTGTTGGTTGGCCCAAGGCGACGGCTTGTTGTATCCATTATTCCCCGAATGCTGCTGATCCCAGCCGGAGATAGTGCTGATCGGCCTCTGCTGTCTTAGCTCAGGGTCCGTGATGTTATCGGACCTCTGGCGTTCGTAATGTTCGTACATCTGGGCGAACTGAAGCTTGAATTCCTCGTAGGATACCTGAAATCCCGAAAATGGGAATGTTTCATTTCGGAATACATAGGAGAAGGGCAAATATTTTTGGTTACCCAAGTTTTGAGACAACTTATAGTACTCGGAAAGTTTAACACTAATCTACCTTGGAATGCACGATGGCCAACGTGTCCACCCACACACGCCATCCGCCGTACTCGTGCTTGATCGCGTGGTGCAGTAGCATGCGAAACAACGAGTACACCATGTCCGATATCTTCTGTTCCTCCGTGTTCTTTGGATGGATGTAAGCCATGGCTATTAGCCACTCCTGCCACACGGACATCTGCAAAACCGTGCGACGGTTCTCGCGGTTGTTGTTGCAGAGCAGCGTCATGTCCGACAGGAACAGCTTCTTCACCTCCAACAGTTGTTCCGTCTGCTTTGATTGTCGTATCAGTGTCGCGACTACTTTTAGTATCACTGAAACGAGATCGAAAATGAGTATACACTGAGAATTCTCCAGTCGGAAAGGTTCGTTGCGGTCTTACTTGGGTTCTCTAGACGGGAGTGGGACTCTGGCTCGGGGTGTCTAGCGTAGAGGATCTGCTGGCTAATGTGTTCCGTCATAATCTGAAAGAAACGTTCCGAACATTAATTCTGTGGGATTCATCACAGTTAAACTGTAAACTTAATGAAAAAAGAATAATCGACTGGTTGGTGTCGAGCGCCTCGCATAAAATAACAGAGATTACGACGGTGCAAATGAGGGAGATGCGACGGTCGTTGCAAAACATAGTTTTAATGTTGATAATAAAAGGTAATACCTCGTATAAAACGTTGTAGGTTGGCAATGACAGTGTCTCCTCGTTCAGCAACAATCGCTCGGCCAGCAACGTGTACAGATTATGCGGGCTCATCACGTCGTACTTTCGCCTGTAACGAGAATGTCTTGTATTTCTGATCAGCGCCGGGTTTTGGCGTTTGTTTATTTACAAGGTACTTGCTCATACTTGTGTGTACTACGACTGAGGAAGAAACCTAACAACTTAAGAGCCTGCAGTCGTATCAGCTGGCTCTCCGCCGCCAATAACTTGAAGATCGTCCTAACACCCTGTTTCGCGTCGAAGGCGGGCACCATCGACGATGGATGCTCGGACATTAACGATATAAGCGTTTGCAACACGTCGTGCAAGTTTTCATCCTGTAGACAAATTGCATAAGCCACGTACAAACTCGATCGAATCGAAATCATCAACCGTTCTCGCAGTTTCTCACAGCAGTCATCCGTTAGATTACCTCGTGTATCGTCGTCAGGTAGTTCAGAATGCTTTGCAGCTCGTCGTCCTTCACTCCGTTCCCGATCATGATCAATTGTTTCAGAAATAACAAAATATAAGAGCGTATTGTCAAAATATCCTTCTGCTGAGGTCGTGGTCCATCTGCGTTTCGTTAAAACAGTGTGAGATCGTGCATTAACAAATGATTGCATACAGGGTGAGTCTCGTAAGTTTCCTGGGGGACATACAGTGCTCTGATACCTCAGTAATTACTCATTTTAAGGGGGTAGACTCTCATTTCCAGGATTGCAAGGGTTTTCCAGTAGTCAAAAGCGCTGAATAAGGCGCATCCCGCACCCTTGCAATCCTAGAAACGAGTCTACCCCCTTAAGTCCCACTTTGTAACCTTCGTTACAAATAACTTACGAGTTGTTTCACTCACCCTGTACATAGAAGTATCAGAAAAGTCAAAGCGATTGTCACGAGGATGTTGATGAATAAACTGCGGATCTTTATGCAAAATAAAAATTGAAGACATGTAAAACTTTCCTTCTATTCTCAACAATTTTTATAAAGGGTCAATCTTTTCATTTCAATTTAAAACTTTGAAGGCCTGCTATTTCTAAAAAAATTCGAAACCGGCAAAATGATGACTTAAACCCCCCCTAATTTCACATGGACTACAACATATTTCATTTAGAACAAAATCGGCGATGGTGCCTGCAAAAAGTGATCGATTCGGCATGGAATGACCCTAAAGCGAGAATAACGTATGGGCGTTTTTAAATCGTCTTAATGTTTTTACTGTTTTGAATTACATCCACCGATATTTTTGTCATAAATGCATAAAATCCGCGGTCTGTTGATGAAGTGCCGGTGAACAGAGGACCAAGAGGATTGATTTATTCTCGCGCGAGCTACAATAAGAGACCATCGAAGTTCTCGACGAGCGCGGTCTCGCTGAATGTAAGCAAGTCGCTTTGACTGTTTGGTACTCGGACAGCGTGAAAGATCCCCGACAGCGACACTCACCAAGTCCTTTCGGTGTGATGCCACTCTTGGCTCGTGGATTCGCAACCCAGTAGTAGTACTTAAGCGTGTGCACCGTTTGTAATACTGTGGAGACTCTCCTCACGTTCGAGTAGATCTGCGTGTCACTGAGAAACTCTGTGGCCAAGTACGAATAAAGCCGGGTTTGCACCGGCGCCGGCGTATATATCCAAAGAGCAGGATTAAAAAGGACGTGATCCAATAGCTGCCATGTTAGGAATGAAAAGTAAAACAACTACATCACCATAGATCTGCCTGTTCTTCGGACACACCAATCTAGCCGACTTTTATCAGTTTTCTAGGCCGTGTTCTCTCACGGCGTACATCCGTCACCGATATTTTCTTGTGTACGATTTATCGTTCCGTTTCTCGTCGGAGAACGACACGAGTTCGGAGTTGCACCAGTTGCGGAGGTTTGTGCTTCACACGAGTGAGATTTAATTTAGGGAACTTCAAGTGGGAGAGAGAGAGAGAAAAAGGGACACACTCACGGTTGTGCAAGGGTGACAAGGTTTTCGGGGGGACAAGTTTCATGCATTGGGCACAATTTTGAAGTCGACCGTGGAACCAGTGCCGTATAGACACCATACTCTTCCTTCATTTCATGATGTAGCTGCGAACGAGGGACACGTCCGGACATTGGGCGCATAGAGACGAAATAATCATAAGTAGCTTCCTCGAAGGCGATAGGCATCCTCGATAGAAGAATGCGAAGCTGAACGTTACAGACTCCAGAAATCGAAAATATAAAGACGACAAGATTGTGTCGTTTCCCTGTGTTGCGAGAGAACTGAAAAAAACAACACTATCTTTTTGTCTTTATTTTTTTAGATGTCCCTTTCTTTTTAGAAAATAAAAACAATATGGTAGCGTCGTTCATCAGTTCTCTCGCAACGCAGGGGACTCGGAGAGACTTGCCGCAGCGGAGAAAAAGAGAGAAAGAGACAGACAGAGAAATAGAGTATATCTGAGCGTTGCAAAATAATATTCAGAGGTTCTCACGTGGAAGCGGTATAGTGTGAAAGAAAGAAACGAAACGAAACGAAACGTCTTGCGTAGCCATATTATGAAATCAGGAAGCCTAAAAGTCGGTAGATTGCATGCGATCCAAAGACTCGTTTAAACATAATACAGTTCATGAAAGAGTATGTAACCATGCTGAACGGATTTAAACGGTGGGGAAAAACAAAGTACACGTACAGACTAGAAATAGCGCGCAAACATTCACAGCGTTTTACTAGCAGATCGTCGCGGTTCAAACTACTGCAACGAATATTATATAGAGAGGGAACAGAAGGGGAATTGTACAAACATACGTCCGCGTTTTGGAAATCTTGCGCTTCATGCTGTCGTAAGGGGCGGATTAAGGGGGTGGAAGCGTTTGGAAGCATCGCGGGATTAAACCATAAATGCGTCGCAATATGTATATACGGAGGTTCCGGTTTCTCAGGGTTCTTGCTAGAAGATTCAATTACGTTCTTGCTAGGACATCTTCATGTGTACACAACTACTTTCGGGGAATACAAACCCTAATCGCCTAATTCGGCTTTCTAAGAACACCTCGTTACACCGAGTTTTGTTCCTCTAAATTGTACAATTTCATAAAGTTGGGATCTATTTTGCAGCTTTGTTAAAGATCGGTTAAGACAATTCATCTTTGTAGAATTTTCAAGGCTGAGGAAACTTATTCTATTTATCGTTTGCGTCTGAACCTTCAGTTACTCGCGCTCGATTTTCCACATAACTGTTTGCATAGAACTTTACACGACTTCAGCACAAATCAATTTTTATTGGGTGAAATAACTACTTCTTTATTTACAGTCAGCTGCAATATTAAGCGAGCATACTTAAAAATCGCATAACTTTTTAAAAATTGGTCCAAAGGACTAATTATTTTATTTTTAAGATGTTAGACTGACTAGTTCGCTAGAGAATAAGTAATCGAAAATTTATTACGATTGCAATTGGTAGGAATCATACAAAATTTAAAAAATGATGTTTTGCCAACTTTTTTATCTGGGCCTGTCACGATAATTTAAGAAATGCGTTTTATAGATTTCGGTAACTTATGCATCCTGAAAATTTCATCGAAATCGGTGACTGTATGCTTGAAAGACTAAATTTAATGTTTCGAGATTGCGAGTAATTGAAAGTTGGGAGTGAGAATAAAGATGAAATTATCTTAACAGCGCTGATCGATAAAGTACACAGGGGGTTTACGTACGATCTATTGTTAACTAATTGAACAACTGTTGATCCTGTCTCCATCTCATTCTACATTCGTGCAAGCTATAGCTTCTCGACTCGATCTCTGTAAACTATCTATACCACTGACTCCTAAGTTCTATCCGTAGTACGGGTATAACGTTAGTTCTAATGAATATTATAGACCGAGCTCATCACTTGATGGATACCTGTTTCAATAATAAGTCGCTGTTTGCGCTGAGGCAGGTGACCAGGTGTTTCGTCAGCTCCAGGAAGGACGCGAGGACCTCCGTCGTCAAATGGTCTCTGCTTGCTCTTTGCAGCATGTAACTAATTACCAAAAATCCTCTGTTTTGTACCATGTGTTGCTGCACGGTCTGCGAGCTTTCCACCAGGTCGCAAATAAACCCCAACAGTTTCGAACTGGAAATCGAAGATCAGATAAACAATTTCTTCCGACGTGTCCAGATATAAAGAACAAATCATTTCGCTTAGACATTAGATTTTAGAAAGAGAAGATTTACCATAACGCTGGATCTCGTTTCACATCGTTCGGTGCTATGCAATCGTAAGGCATATCTAGTTGCGAGAACAAAGGGAATAATACTTGAATGCCGCCAATCGAGTTCAACGTGCTGTGAATGGAATGCGTGATGACAGCTTTGACATCCTACAAAAGGATAGCAGAGAGAAGTTTGATTAGTTCTTTTTGATAACGTTCGTTCGGCGCGCCAGTCTCAAAGCGATATCTATACATATACGTGTATACAGAATGTGTATATAGATATATTCGTACCTGCAGCATGAGGGCGTGCGGTGTATGTACAAAATAGGAGACGTTGCCTTTCGGTGCACTTTGCAGGCATAGTTGAGAGTCCGTTGCCACCGGGTTGTACATGAACACAATTGCGTTGGACAGCTTGCCATCGTAGAGCACCTACAAAGTAATGGTGTTAGCACTGTTCTCGTAACTCTTTTACAATTATTCCACCGCCGTAAATCATGATTAACCTTTGAAAGCTCGAGCTATACGCTATTCCCATGAATGCGCCGCAGCTCTTTATGCATTCGCAGCAAACGAGTTGAACGGAATTTAACGGTACCAAAGTTCTAACAAACTCGAGCGCATTAAATTACTGTGTACAGTGATTCCGATTAATATTCGGACGCTCTAAAACACAAACGATAACTATGCAAGTAATGGACTATGCGATTTCAACTTTTTCGGGATGCTAGAGCAATTAGATTACTGTAGGATGTGAGAAGAAATTTTTTCAAAAATTGCAATTTCCCATGCAAGCCCACAGAAAAGATTGCAAAACACAACTTTTAGTATTTTCTCGATAATTCCGATAACTTGCAATCGTTTTCAAAAATCTTTTTCATTTTGTCATTTTCATTTCATATTGTGTAGCAAACCAATTGTTCCAACTTCTCAAAAAAGTATAAATCGTATGGTCCAATACTAAAAAACTTATTGTCTTTTTAAGGGTGTCGAATATTAGTGGGAATCACATTTTTCCGAATATTTATCTTGTTTCGTTTATAGGACACCTAGAATGAGCTTTCAAAGTTGATTCGTGGCTCTGGGGAGCGATGGTTGCATGTTAGGTGACAAACGTGCCGTCACACATAAAATATTATATCAAAAGTGTAGTTAGTATAAATAGTCTACGAAGAAATCTTCGAGGAGGCATTCGAACTCCCGGGACGTCATTCTAAAATCTGTTTACCCATTCGGCGGTGTCCGTTGCTACGAATAATCGAATTAACCACACGTTAACGCAGTCTTCTACGAAATCTACACAAAATACAGTCGTACTAAACCTTCAGCTACGTACACAATGAAACCAAAAAGGGGACTAGCTAGCAAAACTCAGCAAAGAAACTGAAACGGCAACGGATTACAACAAAGAAGCGTCGGATGAGCAAAACACGAAACTCATGGTGAAAAATAAAAATTATTGCACAGACGTGTACCAAATGACAAACAATTCCACAACAAGCAGTCACTCAGTCGTCGAATACAAACTTATGTGCCGCAGCAACGTCCAAAGTAAACTCATTGTTCTGGGAAATAGATATTCGTAGTGATGGCCGATTTATCGGGTAATTACCTCTGACGGGAGGGGAGGCTCGAACGCAGTAACAGAGTGATTAAACAATGTGCAAATCAAATGTAAACGGGAGGAAAAAAAAAATAAAAATGCTTACAATTTGCATACTTTGGTCCACCATGCTCGTGAGCTCCGGCTCATCACTCACCCTTTTGTGATTGTCAGGTAGGTTCAGGTAACACTCGTTGTCAAAACGAAACTGACTCTGCGGCCGGACAAAAGCAAGCGTCATGATTATTTAACAGGCTCACGTTTATTCAGGGGAGACCTTTCATTTCAACGTCGGGTTGTCGAAAAATTTGTAAAGCCCTTTAATATTCTAGTTATCTTTTTGCTTCGTGAAGCACGTGAATATACAGTGGCTGGTGACATTTTTAGAGCCACGGTACTGCAAATATACGCATGTAATTATGTCACAAATAGACTGCGCATGTTTATGAATTTTCCAATTTTTGTTGACAACGAAGAAACTGGAGCGAATAAAATCGTATTTTTAATGGGAAGAGTCTTTCGAACATTTTCAGTTTGCAGTGCTGCAAAATATACATTTGTAATTTCCAGCTGTCAAAATTTGATGTTTGTAGAACCGAAACAAATGAAAATTGTACAAAATCCTATCGAATTTTATATTCTGGCCTTTTCTCTGAACATTTTTCTAATCCATAAATGCCTGAAGATGTTTGCAGTGCTGCAAAACGTACATTTCTAATTTTCAGATATACGAATTGATGAAAATTTGATCTCCTGTCATCTTCTCGACAACTCGACGCCGGAGCAGAGGTTTTCCGAAAGTTTCGTTTGTACCTTATATCCAGGCCCCAGTCTATGCATAGCACATATTTGTTGCGTAGTCAGAGCTTCGCTGAACAGATAAATCGCGCTCATTTGTCCGCAAAACACGCGCTCCTCGTCCAGTTCCGGTGTGGATCCGATGTAACATTTGTCGAATGGCTACGGGGAAAGTTTGCAGCGTTAACGCGCGACGTTTCTCCCATGAGAAATGAAAACTGTTGACAAACACGCGGTCCACCAGTTTTCATTTGCCCCGAGGGGGTTTAATGACGAAGTACAGGCCACCGTCGACCGTCGAAATGACGGACGCATGAATCAACTTACATCGTTTGTCGAAACGAACCACGCCATCTCTGTGCTCGAAGCCAATTGACCGTTCACCAAACATTTAATTTCGCTCTTCGTCCACCTATTATATATGTACACTACAGCGATCATATACCACTGCGAAAATAAATGGATTCATCGAATAAATGGAAGATCGACTGACGAAGAATCGGTCTACAGTTTTCCCTCGCATAGTGTGACTTTCTTCTTACTTTTAGTTATTTCGTTAGAAAACCTTTACCAACGGAATGGTGAACATTTTCTGGTTCAAACGAGACCGAACACGATAGAATTGCGATTATATTTACTCATTTAATAGATCAAAGAATAGAAAACTCTTTTATTTTCTATTTTTTATTTCCAGAACTTTTACTAAAAATATTTGCAAGATTTCCCTAGTTATCATATTCACTTACACATCATAGCGAGCTATGATCACACTTTAACACTAAACCTACCGAGCGCTGAATGCGATTAAACTGTTTTTGCTTACAAAAATGACAAGACTCTATTTATTTAGATCCTGTGCAATCTTTATAACAGTATGTGCTTGGATAAAGAAATTTAGCGAATCAATTTTGATGTAATGAAAAGTATAAAACCGGTCATTTGACCGGCAATGGTAGGTTCAGTATTAAATCAGTAAATATGGTCCGAATTACACCGTATTTAGACTCGTTTCAATTAGAAAAATCTCACAAATACATCGGTAGAAGTTTTATTAAAAAAAGAATGAAAAATAAAACACTTTCCTCTATGTTCACTATGTAGCACTATGCGAGGGAAGAGTGTACTCGGTGAAACATGCCGCACCTTGCGTGGTTGAAATTCATATTTGACACAATGCTGGAAGCCCTTGCCCTTTACTTTCATTGAGGTGAGGACCAGGCAATTTCCTACGAAATGCGCAGAGTATCCCACTCCCTTGCTAGTTTTAAAACTGGAATAAGAAAGAACAAATATCATCGCGCACGTTTTTCCCCATTCGAACGGAGAAGCAACCCCGATGTGCACACGGTCTCCGAAATCGATTCCCGTGTTTCCGAAGTTACGAGGCATAATCGACAACGAAACGTTGCCTTTATCCGGGACAACTGTTCGGCGAGATCCTTGTTCGGTTCTTTTTTGTTTCCGTCCGTGGGAACGGCGATGTATTTTGCAAATGGGAATAACGGTTGTGTCAACTGTATGGAAATCGAATTGTTTCCGCGTGAAAGAACGTGATTAAATTGGTGTAGGACGCGACGCGCTCCAATAGGAGCTTTTTCGCGTGAACTCCGAACAAAGCTGCATTTAATCAAATCCGATACGTTCGATCGAAGGGATCCGGTGGGACGGGTTTCACGTTATTTTTTTTGTTGGTCCAGGGAGGTCAGTGGCGTAAGTGTGTAGCGAAATCGCCGACACGGTCGTGTCGCCGGCAGCTGTATTAATTGACACAGGTTAAGGAGCTTTTAAAGAACTTTTTGTACCTGTTATTTTATTTGGAACGTGGGTGAGTTGGGTTCAATGGGATCTCTTGCCGATCAGCTTGTAGGCGGCGAGACCCGTGTCGGTGATTTCAATGTAACCCGCAACGTAAACGATTCTTTAAGGTAGGAGACCACTTGTGACGAGGAGAGTGTTCGACGCGAGGGTGCTCGACGTAAAGAACACTTACCAGTAGAGGTATGGCTTTTCGCGTTCGATATTAACGGAGTTGATGGGGTCCAATCGGAACCACGTTGTGAAGGTGAACCCATTCTCGTGTGGCCACCTCGCGAGCGGCGGCAGGACGATTGCCTGGAAAAGTTTGACCAAACGAATGAAACATACAGAGTAAATCTCGAATCGTGATTAGTACAATTACTCTGTTATTAGCAGTCCGATCAAAAATGTTATTATCAGACATAGCACGGTTTCAAGAGACCTTCCACGCGATTATAGCAAATTTTTTGTCAACTCTCTTTTTTCATGATTTTTCAAGGACACCTTTAATTTTTTGCAAATACGCCTATCATTTTTTACGCCTATTTGTTAGAGTATTTCAAGAAATTGCTTTTTTTTTGATAAAAACATTTTTTCCCTGTATACAAAGCACTCAATGTTGCAAGGATATCTGTTACAGGATTTCAAGACGAATTCGGTATCATAACATAAATAGAAAAATTGCAAGGATATAATATTATGTAACAAGGACATGACAATGGAATTACCAGAAGATCCGACATCAAAATAATGATTTAATCAATTATAAAAAAGATTCAGGTCGAAATTGCGCAGCTAGTGGCACGTTCGTGGAAGAATTCCGAAGTTTCGCGCCACGACGACTCCTCGAATGAAGAGCTCTCAAATAATTTCGAACTATTCGCCAGGGGTGAAGCGCGCCGAAGAATCAATACGTCATCTGATTCCACGGACTAAGTGCAAGTAGAAGTTTCACGAAACAAGGCGAATTCTCTTATCGAAAGTTTGATAGAGTTTAGAATCGACCTGCGTTTTCGACTTGGCCGAGGGACATGATCCAGGTGGAGAGGAAAAAGCGAACGCAAACTTAGGTACTGAAAGTGAGAGAGATAGAGAGAGAGAGATAGGGAGAAGAAGAAAAAAATTGACTTACCGATCCTTTCCTACCAGGGAAACTGAAAAACACGTCGGGTCCGTTTCGTTGCGGCATTTGGCGGAGAACGTTCAACAGCTTCGCCGAATGCCGTGGCTGTCGTTGATACAGAAAAAAACAGAGAGTAATTTACATATTTTCATAAAAGTTGCTTTAATTTTACACAGTCTAACAATGACGTATTTAATATCTGGATTGTTCTAATTTGAACCATCACGATCCGATTTTTCTCGTTGCTTACCCATTTCCCTTTGACAGCTTTCATGGCGCCGAAAAGAAGCTTTAATTCCTTGACAGTTATGCTATAGCTGGCCAAGACTCCGAGCATGTCTATCAGCAAATCTGTAGACCGTGCAAGAAGCGATTACTATTGTGTAGAGAAGATTGTAGGGGAGAAGAAGTAATAGCGGTCACTTCAGCGATAATTGTAAAGAAATGAAAGTATAGGATGAAATATTTACTCGTACAATAAAGGGGAAATTAGTTTCGTGTTCAATTTAAGTAGCCAAGCATGATTGCCCGCTGACCGCGATTACCCTACTCTCCCCTACATTGTGACGCAGGATTACGATCGCGAGATAAGGACTTACCTGCGACAACGGTTTCCGCGCGCGACAGCCGGTGCAACACGTGTTCTATGAGGCTTACGTCTGTACACGCCTGCAAATTCCGCACGCTTTTCCTCAGGATCGCGATGAAGACGCTCCATATTTCGGCCTGGAACAGAAACGCGACGAACATCAGCTCACTTGCTCGCGAAAAATTCAGATATTAAAGGGACTATCGGGGCCGCGCGTTCCGGAAGACGCGTGTAATTTTTCAGCTTTGTTGGAGACAACCCGGTATCGAGGAGTTTTATTAAATTCCGCCGTGCGGTTTCATAGATATTTCGACGGAGCGCGGGCCTCTCATTTCTTTCGTTCAAAGTGCAACGCAGGGCTTGCGTAAGATCGTCGCAATTTTCGAATTCCTTCGCAAACGTTGCAAACGTTCATCTTGTTCGCTCCGTGGTTCCTGAATGACCTAAATCAAGCTCCGAAATGATATTCTGTAGTCAAATTATAATTATTTCCGCCTGATTACATCAACTTCAACTTTTAATTGGTATAATTGTTATAACATTGATATTCACTTATGTATCGAGACTATGGTTTCACAAATTCCACCGTTGTTGGCACAACAATTTTAAACATCATTTTTAAGATTAAAATTGAATGGTATTGCCGAATTTTTATTTTTTCCGAATTTTTTCCGAAGACGCGGAAAGCCAATCATCTGATAATTGTAGAACCGGCAAAAAATTATTTAAACATATCAGCAACGGTATTTAAATATACGTGAAACAGTGTACGTGAAACTGGGATCTCTAAAAATGCTACCTATACGTCCGTTTCATTTCGAACTGACCCGGTTCCACGCAAGTTTGATATCAAGTTAGAACACTCGCTGTTTCAACAATGCCGCTCGAGACGAAATTTAAACAGGAATTTTTCAAATATTTTCCGGCAAAGTAACTTCGTTCGAGTACAATTTCTAAACTTCGTCCTTGCCGTGAACTTCGTCCTGGAACACTGTATATTAGGTTTTTCCCAAGGAGCCTGAGTGTAGTCGGGGCTCACCGGCTACCGGCAAATTGTAATTACTTCCCTAATTAGTCGATGCATTAGCGACGGCGCGAACTTGCGACGGACTTGCAGCACACGGTGTAGCTAATAGTGAAACTATTATACCGTCGGCAATAATTATTCGAGCGAATCAAAAGTTGTTCAAGTCTCGTCAGAGGTAGATTGAGAGGAAGAGAGATCGCGGATCGAAAGTGAACCAACAGACGAAGCCCGTGTAATCCGTCGCTAATATGTGGCTGGAGCTGGGAAGTGAAATAACTGCGACGAGAGACTAGAGGGAGAGAGAGGAGAGCAAAGAGAAAGCGTATTATCCGAGGGGTACCGCGGAAATCCTGAGAATGCTGACAAAATTCTCCCCAGCGAGGTATTCGCGTTGGCCCGCACCAAACTTTTCGCGTACGAAAGTTACGGAATCCGGATAACCTAATATAGAGGTTTTTCGCGGATGAATGGCTGTGCCTCGTCGCAAGTTCGAGGGGCGGGCAATCGTGATTAAACTTAATCCCTGAAAGGGAATTTTCCGTTGGATATTTGGATCTTGAGCCTTCGCAGCGATCCGGATATGCCTGCCGGTCGCTACGGAATCAAGTAGACGACGCCGGGATAAATCAGCTCAAAATTCAGCTCCAGTTTCACGCGGATAATTCCATTCCGCGAGATGTGGGTTACGTTCCCCGGGAAATTGGACTTGCTGATCCTCCATGACGCTCCTTCGATTTGCAACAATGCGGAAACTACCTCGGTTGCACCGTGACGTCATCGGGTAGCCTCGATCTCCTTAACCCTGCGTTACCCGCTTCGAGAATGGCGAAGCTCGATACAACAAATATTCGATGGACGCAAGTGCATCGGGGATGTTCGTTTGTATAGTTCGTAGAGGGAGACTATTTTTTTGTGCTTCAAAGACCGAGTCGGACGTAGAAAAGGAGAGCGCGTGTAAACAGAGACCGAAGCGCAGCAAAAAATAGCGGACCGATGAGACCGCTCCATGCAATAAATGAAACTTGTTTTTGTTTTTACTTATTTGCAATGAAATTTTACCAATACATTTGTGTCATTTTCCTGATTAAAATGATACCAAACGAGATATAATTTGGCCCATATTTACTGTACCCACATGTGAAGCATAATGTATGTTCACACCGTCAATTAAATCACTAAATACAGTTGAAATTATATCGTGTTCAGTGTCATTTCAATCAGAAAAATGCTACGAATAAGTTGGTGAAAGTGGAATGAATATCCTGGACAGAGCCGTGTAGAAAGTTGTTCTAAAAGCAAGCCGGCTGAAAATAAACTAAACTAACTGCGAAGCTGATCGATCCACATTACGCATTTCACAGATTTATCAACGCCATAACAGCAGAAATATTCGTGTACCCGATAATGCAAATATTCTCGACCCGAGAAATGCTGGGAGCGAGATCGAAAGAACCGACCTAAATTCCGATAACGCGTTTCCTAAGCGACGGAACTGGTTCCGCGTGTTGGAGCGTGCGTCGAGTCCGCGTCGCCGTTGGGTCGATCGAACATTTTAAACGTTGCGTACGGTTAGGTCAATGGATTTATTAATCGAGGGCAAGAAAAATATTCTACGTGAAATGCGCAGACAGGTTGAACTAGCTGAATGACGCCCGTCAAACACAGCCGAGTTAGCAGAAGAATAGCACTCTTCGGTGTCGCAATGAGCTTTAAAAGCCGTACAGCGGTGGCAGCTTTTAGCGTGACATCGTTGTTGAAAAGTAGGTGCCGGCCCCGCAAGTGCGTTTTAACGCACATGACGAAATGGACGATGTCGGGCCGCAGAATTCCCACGGGAAACATAGTCGTGCCAAATCGATGCACGGCCTGCTGTTCGATATAGATGGCCGCATAAAACCCGTCAATCACTCTCCCCGCATTATTTTCTTGTAATTCGTCACTGCACCGTGCATCTCCGTCAATTTGGACTCGTGAAATTTCTACACCACCGTCCGTAAATCACCCGACACTTGCTTGTTCTCGACAAAATGGTAATTAAAGCATACAAGCTTCCAGCTTGATTTTATTGCTTCATTTTGATTTTTAGAAATCGTTAAAATTAAATATATATACATTTACTATTTGAATAAATGTTGGAAGGGGAAGCAGAATTGGAAAACGATTGCTGCACCTAAATTTTAAAAATTATAAAATATAGGATACTTTTGTCAGATTCGATTTGCATGTTCTCTACATAAGAAAAAGTTAGTTGGTACCCTTCTTATTTCATAATATAGGTTCTTTAATAACAAAAAATCGTCTGCATCCAATTTTGAATAATTTTTCCTGTATGATAATAACCGAATTCAATTTATTCAGATTCCATAGGATTTTCTTATAAACATATTTCTATAACTTCACGAATTGGAAAAGCAAAACTCTGAAATCGAGTCCAAATAATTTTCGAAGAACGATACCTGTAGACGTGTATTTAATCATTTAATCAAAGTAAAAGACAGTGCACGCGGAAAAGAGTACTGTCTCGTTACAATACTTTCCCGTCGAATTTTCTTCACTAGGTGAACGACATCTCGTTTCGGTCTGTGTGTTCCAATATACGTAACTCCAACTATGCCGACGGTCTACGTAATGCCTTGCCATAACGATATCAAGGAAAATAATGCTTTCGTATTATTGTCATGAGAAATCCATTCGACGAATCGATATCGAATGCAATAACGTTTGTTTGCTTCCCGTTCTTCCGGCGTCTTTTAATGCTCTCGGACATTCCCTTTTTCCTTCTTTTCTTTGGAAACTCGATGAAAACGCGCGAGCTACCAGTTCCCGTCCTCTCGAAACGTGGAATATTAAATCCATTATCAATAACGAGATGAAAATGCGAATAAATAGGGTATAACGAACGTAGAAAACGAGCGCCGGCAGTTAGACCGTAGTCTCGGGAACAATGTGCCGAACAAAGGGAGAGGATCCGCGTAGTGTGCTGAAAATAATTGGAATACGCTCTTTGATCTCGGCATTGTAATCTCGACTCATTTCCGTACGAATTACGTTCGTGAAAAATCATGTTTAGCGTCTGCGAGAACTTTTCTCCGCGCGGCGGAACGACGACGAGAACATCAAAGAGCTCCATTTATAATCTGTCTATATGGTCGGGCCATTAAAAACTAAGTTACATTCCTCTCGGTACACCCTCGTAAACCGATTAGGACAATGTTCGGCCACGTACCTCTATTTGCACGTTTGCACGAGCCACAAGAGGGGGCGCATTAATTCGTTTCCACGCGTACACTCCGAATCGTTTAGATCTGGAAAATCCATTGTATGATAAGTCCGCTTTTATAATTCATCTGCACAGTGCCGGATGCAGGATGACCACAAGTATCGTCGGCCACGCTACACTAGAGAATATTTATTGTACTGCATTTTACGAAGAACTGCGAGGGCACCAGTGCCAGCCATCATTTTAACGGTGAACGTGGGTTAATGGGAAAGCTTCGGGGCATTCCTCTCAGTTAAAACGATTCGAAAATCCAGGAGAAATCGGATCGTCGAGAACAGCCGTGCGAGCGTTCGCATCCTCGCAAATGGATTCGCCACGAGAGACCGAAGAATCCGCAATGGTAGATAGAATCGCAGTCCCGGATCTTCTAAAGCCGGCACATTTTCGGTTTTAACATGCCTGTCGCCGAGTCACGTCATCAGGTTAGCGTGGACGTTATCAATTATTCTGCTGGCGGAGCGCGCGCCTCTGTCGTTTGCATATTTCAAAACACCACGCGCTGAAAAGTTCTTGATTAATCATCCCGGGATCTGTGGGTCTGATAACACGGCGGCGAGACGTCGCATCGGATAATGAAACCACGGAAGTATTGACTGCGAAAGGAAGAGGAACGCGAAACCGAGACGTCGGTACAGCTCCCGACGTGATTACAGGATCCAATCGTTTTTCCTCCCACTCCCCCTCCCGTTTCTGTTAATTATATCGTTATAAAATCAACGAGCCCCACCCGACAGGGGCTGCACGGACCTCCGACCTTAATCAGATTCTCCTCCGACGTCTCGTTCCCGATGCTTTCGCCGATACAGTCCCCGATAAATTGAATCGCCGATGGCGTCGTTGACATCTTATTTAAATCTCGTTTCCCGGCGATTTCATGGCTTATAATCTACAGCTACGATATTTCTTTCTCTCCGCCGCGCCGCGCCGCGTCGATTCAAATATAAGGCGGCGACGTCTGCAGCCGGAGCCATTCTGCTCCTGATTGTTGATTGCACGCCGCACAGTGGGGTATTTGCCCGATTTCAGCGGCCACAGCGGCTAGTTCAAAATTCGCTCAATATTGAAATTGCTGTAACTTTGCTAAACTTTGATGGAAAAACAACCATTTTAAAGCTTGAGATTTCTATCCATCAGAACCACCATCGATATTCTAAAAGTTATGCAAATTAAAACGAGGATGCCATTAATGCACACGTATTTAAATACACTGAAGTACGTGCACATAAATACACGTGCAAAGCCACGATCCCCAGTTGCGAGCCACTCTGATCGAAGGAATTGTTAGGTTATCGTAAACAGCTATACCGTTTGGCCGAGGGAGCGATTCGACAAGCGCGGTAGCAATTTTCCTTGGCCGCGTCCGTGTTTCTCGCGGCAATCGATTGTTCGCAACAGCCTGGTCGCGGATGAAGTTTGGAAATTCAAATATGATTGGAATGCTGTTAACACAGGGTACGATCGCGTTCACAGTTCGCGTGATAAACGATTAACTTCGAACAGAACACTGAAGCTCGATATCGGCGAATCGTTGAACTCCGTGGGGCGGCAACGCCATAAAGGCTTTACGATATCCCTCCTTTGCAGAGAGAGTCTGATGTACTCTGAAAGCCGCGCCGCGCAGGGTGTATACACGTACAGCGCACTCCAGATTAGAGTCACGAGGGCCCGTATCAAAGGGAATACGAGCTGCACGCGTATAAGCGCATGCACAAGAAGAGACCAAGTCCCGTTTGACAGAGTCACGGCGCGGCGCACGTTCCATAGTGAATGCGCAGGCTATAGCTTCCGTAAATTCGCCGAGCCACAAAGCTTTTCTTGCCGCCGCCGACGCTATTAAACTAATCTGGCCCGAAATTCGTTTCTGAAATTACCCGATCCCCAGTCGTGCAAGCCTGTTTTGCGTTTGTCGCGATCGCAGTTGCATCGGTCATGCAAATCCTCGCTAAGATATTCCGGCGGTGTGCGGCACGACGACGGTGCACGCCAGACAAAACTGGGCATAGCGATCGCAAGAAATTTCACATTAAAGTTACCTGCGATTTTACACATTTTTGGCTCCCCTGAATTTTCAAGCAGAGTTAGCGCAGTACGTTTCAGCGATTCCGAATTAAATGCTCGACCAGAAGCTGCACTTACGATTAGTACACGATTTAAATTTTTCTTTCTTGTTTTTCGAGCACCTTTAAACACGCGGGGTAATCCGACAATTACGCGAGATTACGGTGTTCCACGGGAACACGAGTATTCGAGTTTCCGTGATGGGGAGTCGGGTTAAATACAGCTGCAAAAAATCGCGAAAGCGGAAAGGTGAATAAAGCGAGTTCGTCATCGTACCTTTTAATCAAGTTTTTTTGCTTTAATCGACTTGATGTCAGCGAGCGTCTCGCGTTCACGCTCATATTCCTAACCTGATTCCACGGCGAAACTTTGGCGAATTGTTTCTGACAACGCGCTGCGCGAATTACGAGCGGTAATTCAAGTTGCAGGGATGATTAAACGCGATCTCCGCGGCAACAATCGCGGAATTAGAAACAAGAAAATTGTGCGCGTCGCTGATTGCAATCGAGCAGAGACTTGTTCATGCTATTGTATAATTTTCGCACGAGTTCGACGTTCACGCAACGAACGGCTTTCAAGTGGATTGTTGGACGTCGACGGTATTTTTACGCCTGCGAGGACAGCATTTGCGTTCCCGGTAAAAATAAGTTTCCACGTCGGAACGATATGCATCTTCTTAGCATCGCAGAGTAATGAACACGAAAAGCTCTCGCTGTACAAATGTTTGTGTTGGACGCTTCGGGAAAACAAACAAACGGTTTCGGGACCGTGCTCCGCGCGGCGCGGTGAGCGGAAAACTTTATTGCAGGAGAATTTTTCCTACGTCGTCGATGGAAGAACGTTGCCGAAGCAAATCCTCCGAACCTCTCGCCGTTTTTCCTCCGGACGGAGACGTTCGCAAGAAATACCGATTGCATTATAACGTTTTTAAACTCTTCTCGACCTTTGAATGTTTTTTAATCCTCGACCCGTTTAATATCCCCGGGGACTCTTCCTAATTAGCAGTTTCCCGTGATAAAGCCTTGCCAAACAATTCAATTTCCGTAGTTGCGCACGGTCGCGTTTCCAGCTCGTGCATCGACTGATTCAGATTCAGCTTGCAGAGAAATCTAACGCGGTATACACACAGAACGACCGGTCATACACGGGAAAATATTCAAACGCGGCTTAAAGAGCAGCTTAACGATCATGCTGTATAATTTTCCGCGCACTCGCGTTCCGCTACCGAGCTGAATGGCGCGGCAACAATGGGGCTCGACTATTTTCCGTTTTGTTTCTACTTCGTTCTTTTTGATAATGTAGACAGTAATTATCCCGGTGCCTACCTACGAAAACAGCCCTGTTAAAGCAACGTTATCTCGCGCTGTCTCCTTAATTGGGAACTTAATTAAAGGCGATCGTGTAATTATTTTTCGCCCGTTCCTCCGTGCACTGCCTCGCGAAAGCCCGTTTACGTTGTCCCCTACATCCTTACGGTTGTCTGATAAAGATACACAAAGCCAGCTTCAGCTCCCTTCTCAATTTGTTGATACTTCATTTTTGCGTCTCCTCACCAAAAGATAAAAATTCTTCAAGTTTTACGTTTCCACGACTCGCATCGGGCTCGCGTTTCGAAAGAACCGCTCCTGTTTGAAATGTTCGTTTTAACTCGCCGCTTTTCCATTAAATCTGTAAATGAAATAGCAGGGAATTCCCGGGGATCGCGTGTATTTCGCAGCGTTTCACGACCGAATAACCGTGAGCGGGGAAATACGTACAACGCGGGAACGATAACACGGGAGTGATAGAAATAACTTCGTGAAACCGTGAAATCAGACGAATTCAATTTATTTCCTTCGGGCGATACGCGCACACCGTTCGACCCATCTCGCCTCTGTGTTTATGGAAATCCGGGGTTAAATCGGGGGCGAGATGGAGCGATATTACCGATGATGGCGAGACTGATGGGCAGAATCAGCTTCGTGGTCTTTGTGAAAGGCAAACATTGACAGTGCCCGTCGTGCGCCGCATACCATTCCCATTCGCGTTTTCAATATATGCGCCGGATCGCTTTCGCCCCTTTTACACGGATTTTTAGCGTCTTGTTCCCGCGATGATCGACGCCGCGACTAATTGCGGTTGAAAAGAGAAATTCCACAATTTTTTTAATTGTGCCCCTCAACCCTTGTGTCAATAACCAGTATTTTCTACGATATTCAATGAAGTTACGCAATTAATCTGTGATCATCCACGAATATAAAAGTCTACAATAATTTTCCAATTTGTCAACAGAAATATCAAAAAAATGAAAAAAGTGTTAAATACGTAATACGTGTTTTCCGAGCGAAATGTTCAGGGCAGAAGCTTGGAAAAATCGAACCTTTTTGCACGTTTTTAAATAATAGAGTTTCGAAAATGCGTCCCTAAAACGATTTCCCTAAAGTGCTAAATTGACGAAGTTATAACAGTCTAAAAGTAGTTTGAAACTTCCCGGAAACTGCATTTCCCGAGTTAGCTGCCATGTTTCGCAGTCTTATGGTAAAAAATTTCAAAGATAGATTGAAATATGGCGTTCTCCATTAGGATACTTTTAAATCTACCACCAGTTGATTGTTTTTTAATTTTAGAAGCGCTTGAGCAACGTGAATTATAGTGTTGAAATAAAAATGATATTCCCCCGGAACTGTTAGAACCGTGTCTCGATTTAAGTTTCATTAAGGTGTTGTAGGATTTCACGATGGCTGTAAAGCTGCAATTAAAGTTTCCCATTAACGCTGGCCGTGTATCATTAAACATTCCCGAGTTTTACTGCCGCGAGTGGTCAAGAATTCCTCGAAAGTGCGTAATTAGGTCGAGGACTCAATTACGGGTGTGCCAGGAATTATGAGACTGACCGTAGAACAAAATGTCATAAACTTATTCTAAATGGTGAATAGTGGGCTTTCATTTTCCCTTAAGAAAATGAAAAGACTTTCCGAACGACCTAATACAATCTCGAAAGAGGCAAAGTGCCGATCTGGATCGCCTTTAAATCGGGTTCGATATTGGAATTCGCGGGATCTCCGATCTAAACGAGCGGTCACGCGATAGAGGTTCGAAAAATAATTTAATTTGCTTCATACGGTTTCCTCTTCTCTTCTTGCGAAGGGTGGTGGTGGGTTAGCAGAGATTACCGGAGACGTGAGAATTGATTGCGTCTGTCTGGAAAGTTCGCGAGAACGACGAAACCGCTTGGTCGAGGAGAGTCTTCTTTTCGGGCGAAACGTAATTGCGAAAGTGGTGAGGAATGGAGCGGTCGTTTCGTAAATGGTAACAATGAAATACCAACCGGTATTAGAGACGTCATAACTTAGCGATAGCGCAGAGGCTTGCGGCATTCTCTCGAACAACCAGGAATTGGCCGAGGCGTGCCGGGCATTCCTGTGCTCGTCCGTGCTGACGATTCCTCCGTATCGTCGCGAGAACTTTGCTCCGGATTCGCGGTCATCGATATTTCTTGACGCAACCTAAAATTGCTGTTGCCCCCAAGACAATTTCCCAATTGCCGGAACCGACCGACCGAAATCAACTATCGTTCTAACCCGGACCTCTGTTTCGTCAATATTTGGACACTGACACTATTTTACAGTGTATTACAGGTTTTATACTCCAAATTCACCCTTTTGCCAATCAATTTCAACCTCTTACAGTTATAGTATTTTTAAGTAAGCTTTTGTAAAAAGATCAAACCGAATGTAAATGAATTGTTAAGAAATTCAAAATTACACTTGTAGGAAAAATGTGCATCAAATAATTTTAAATCATCAAATCAATTTAAATGTAATCACTAGACTGCGGATTTTATGCATTTATGACAAAAATGGGTATGTACAATTTAAAACAGTGGAGGTATTGGAAAGATTTAAGTCCACCAATGTAGTAGTTTCAACTTAATAAGATAATTAATTAAAAGAAGAATGAAATTTTTATTTGGCTCCTGTGTCTTGCAATCAATGCAAACAATTTTTATTTTGCATAAAGATCCGCAGTCTAGTAATCACCAATCTATTAACTTTGTAATGTATGAAAACTGTGTGTAGATATGTATATTCATTGTTGCCATTTTCTGATTATAGCTGATTATGAGAGCTACTTTATTATTATTTCTGATTATGAGAGCTACTTATCGCATCGAAAAATGTGTTGAACAAAACCTGTAGATGTTCACATTCCGCATCTTTTGTGTTATACTAGAAGGGAGTCGGTACCATATTTATTTCGTAATAAAAATCGTCTGCATCGAAATTTGAATAAGTGACTTCAAAAAATCTTCACTTTAGAAAATCTTGATGAATCCAGAACAATGGCAGCAGTAAAAATAAATGGACACGATAAATCAGAAAACGTTGAACGGGGCATCGTTGCAGGAATTCGTCGGAGAGCTGGAAGCATTTAGACGAATTTGCGCAATCACATGGCGCAAGAAATCGTCGGTGAAGAGGATACCTCGACCTAAAGGAATATTCTGGAAAAGTTCTCGGCAGTAATGGAACCAGCGGGATTGCCTCGATCGGAATGCAATCGAGCAGAAAGCTATCACACGCAGGACTGGCCAAGCCGCGGTCCCCCGACTTCATCACCTCATCGCGGCGTTATCGGCTCCATATATCAGAGGGATTTATTCTTACGTATCTTGACCTTCGGGGCTGGGCTATCTCGTCGAAAGTGGCGCGCATACGGTGATCTACGTTCCGATTCATGGGATTGCGGCAATTCCGCGCACCAGTTCTACCCGGGTCGATCGAGGAAGGACCCACCCACGTGTGCAGTTCCAGAGATTGAGATCCCGGTTTACGAGCGGGAAAACGAACCGGAGGAATTGTTTTCGATCGCGGCCGCTCTCAAAAGCTCGTCCGACCGCTCCGTAAGCGTATCGCAAAGTGGTTCTGCTTATTTTACGAATACCGCGGAAGTAAAACGTCGCGCGCACAACTCTGACTTTTGTCCAACGAAATAAACCATAAATCGAGGATTCTTTGTACGTCGAGAATAACTGCAGTAAAGATCCTCTCGTTAATCTTATATTTGAAACAGACACATTAGGTTGCGGCACAGTGGAAAAGCTTCTGCACATTCGCAACTGGGTCGCAGATAGTTCTAAATTTACTGTGGACCGGCTCCCTAGCCGTATCAATTCAAACAACACAGAAATTCGTTGGCGAAGTGTAAACTCGATGGCGATGGGGTTAATTGTATCAGTGTCGCTGGAACGACGACCCCTCTCCCGAAGGACGACGTCGGTTTAGAGAAGTTGCTAATCCCGAACGCAAAAAAGTTAGCCCTCGTTAATATCCTTAATCTGTTCGTTGACAAGTTGTTCGTCGCTTGGAAATAGCCTGACGTAATATTCAACATTCTCCGAGAATTTCCCTGGAGGAGTTTAAAAACGCTACGCTAACCTTGTTAGCGGATATCAGGTTTGCAAAATGTGTTTGTCTCCGGCTGAACTTATTCGAGCGATTCGTCTTGCATTCGCTGGTGCACGCGAACCGTGGCAAAGGAACATTTCATTTACCAAGATTATTTAATTTCCCGTTTACGTTGCTTGTATTATTTAGTTTTTTTATTCTGCAATGCGTTTTGGATTGTCGGAACGATTTTCCAGGCGAGATTTGAGTTCCACTGCACGTTCCCTCGCCGTGGTTAGCGATTCATAGATTATGGAACCGCAAGGGCAATCGCAATCGGTGCGCTGCACTATTCATAATTCAGTATGACTCTGAATTGTTTAACGATGGTATGAATCGGGGAATAGGATCTGCGAGGCGATTACATTATTATTAAATCGGATGCGATATAATTTCGCGTATCCTGCGGGGGGGGGGGGGCTGAGCGCGTTTATAATTCAAATCGCCACAGAGGGAAAAAAGGCTCGCCGGAGCACGCGATACACAGGTTCGATAATAAATTGGGAGGAGTAGATTGACGCGAACGGGAAATTGCATGTGGAATTGTTAATTACCGTGCGAACGTAACCTAATGACGCGGCTCCGTTCGGAAGATATTGCCACTGCACTCAATGCCTCGTAATTTGGTCCTCGTTGTAATCCTGTGTGCGCGTCTCTACAATTGCAATATCGTGTTTTACACGCGGCCACAATTAACTGCAGTTATTTGTCCGGCGATGGCGCGTTAAAGGACGCCGCGAGATATAACCGAGCAAACTATGTAATCCATTTGAAATTAGAGGAGAATTGCCAATTAACACATTGGTAACGAGGACCGTCCTATAATTGTATACGCCGGCAGAAATTTTTAATAACGTTCAACGTTCTACTTCGAGCTTTATAAAGTTTCAAATGAAATATATATCAACGTTAGGCTTTTTAAAGTGATTTTATGCGGTGAGGTTCTTCGACATTCTGCGAGGGCACACAGAGAGTAGAACTGCTGACCAACGAGTTTCTCATTCCCAACAAAGTAAGAAACGTTCGGCGGACGTAACGCTCGCGAACGTGTCACGGGAAATAGACGAGGCTGCGTGAAGATATCCAGAAAATAAAGCAGCGACCGTCGAGAGGCAACAGTCAGGAAAGGCGAAACCATCGAAACTGTAAGCCGAACCTGTCGTTTCGCTGTCCGTGTTGTCGAATCTTAGAAACGGCTCGCTGCAAGAAGCATTTATCATCCTGGCAAACCTATTACGCTAACGACAGGTCCGGTTCTGCCGACGCGAACGCCTTCCGTCTGTTCAAATCACTCGCAAGTGCCGGAAAGAACTTTTCGAACTTCCGGTTAAGGGAAAATTGGAACATGAAAATTCACGAATTTATTTGTACATCCACTGTGTAAATTAATTGATCAACAGACAAAATTCTAGCCTACACCCCTGTATTGAGAATATCTCCTTTTAAGTCCTTGAGCAGATAATTTCCAATTCAAACACTTCGGCGCGCGATCGACGGCATACCGTTAGCTCGGACGCGCTGCGAAAACCACCCCCGCATAATTTAGCCAATTCAGCTTGCGTGGATTATCCCGAGATCCCTTTACGTAATCAGAGGGTCCGATCCTATTTTTATGTTGAGATTTATCAGAACTGTCGCAGGATCAGCGATTCTGCGGATTACCGAGAGAAATTCTGACTCATCGACGCACAGTGAGGTCGAAGCAATCTGAATTCGGCAGCAAGTCCCTTTCAACAAAGTGTCTCGATAAAAGAGAGAATTTTCATGGTTTATTTTCCACGTTGAACTGCGTTAGCCCAGTTGTGCGACGTCGCAGCTTCATTTCTGACGATCGACGCCGACCGAGGACTCGATCTGAGGGAGGGAAATTAGAAATTAACAGAGATTCGTCGGCTGAACGCCGCCGTTCGCGTAACGCAGCACGCGCGACGGCAGGGAGGCAATGCGAGCAGAAGTTCAATGAGACTTGGGAGATTAACAATTGCAGTGTTCGCGCGATACTCGCGGGAAGATTAATGCTCGCTCTCGCACACGAGATGAATAAAGTTGAACAGTCGGGAAGCGAGATTTCGAGCGACTCGGTTATAATTTCGCGATTCAGCCGGTGACGTTACGAGCGGCCGAGATTACATCCGAGGCTTGCATTCTGATGCGTCCGCATCCTTTCTTCGGAGATGGCCTCCGCCGGGGAAGTTAAATTAACATCGTCGCGATGTCAACCGCTGTTGATCACGGCCCCGACTCGATTATTTCCCGAGCGAACGAATTCTTTCTGCTCTCGATGAACACGGATTCTCAAACACGCAAATTCATTTTACCTTCACCTCCAACTTCGAGGACCACGTCCATCTTCTGAATATGAATGATTTCCTCTAAAAAGAAATACGTGTTTGATACATTTTTGGGTTTTATATTCCATGTAAATTTGATGAACACTCAAGGCGAAGAGCACTTCCAGCTGTATACGAATGAGATCCGAGGGACTCAACTTTTGGTCTACGTGTCTTTTAATAATTGCAGTCTCCCTTTGTTCATAATAAACTGCTTCGTTGCGGAAAGTGGGTGTAAGCAAAATAAAAATTTAGTTTGTGACCAAAAAAGTCAAACTTATGGACTGCTGCCACGGGGAATTGATGAAACGACGCGGAAGAAGGTCGCAGGAGAATAAAAAAGCTCGGCGGGATAACGAGATACCTTTATGGGGCTCGAAGAGCGTGCAACGCGAGTCAGACAACGAGCGATTCTCCGAAATGATGAGCGCAATCTGATAGCGGATGTCTGGCTAGCTCTGGTATTGATTGACGAGTTCCAATCACTCGGAAAGTAGCGTCGTTAATCCGCAGCACGATCCCATTTCCTCGTAGCCGGTAGTTTTTCCTCATTTCAACCCCCTGTCTTTTCAGCCGTCTTCATTTTACATGGACTCGGGGGCGCGCTGACAGGGACCGAGGAGCGCCTCTATTTTCTTTCGAGTTATCTCTGACGTGACAGTAATTGTGCTCCCGGGTTCGGTTCGCGCGGGTTACACGATCGCGAGAGAAACCATTCCGTTGCGTTGCTGGTTGCACCGCGCCGCGATCGACCGAGTTCCGTCGAATTCCCGCGGAAACTCGCGAACGGGGAACCGGAACCATCCTAGTCATCAGAACCGTCTAACCTTCGCCTCCTTTGAAATTTAATAGCGCTACAAGTTCGCGAACACTCGAACTTTCCAACGCGTTGCCTCCACCGCAAACCGCGTACGTGAGCGAATTTTCTATTCCGCGGAGCTCCCTAGGCATACCGACGTTGCCAGCTTTTTGAACAGTCGTGCGAGCTCTAAATCATTGAGAGATACCCGATTTTCTCATTTTTACCGAGTTTCTCGAACCCGAAGTTTCCGGTACCCGCACTACCCCTATTAGCTGGACATCATTCGAGTCTACATCCTTGTAACTGCCAATGCAACGGCGGACAGTGGGCCAGATACCGATCTTTCTGGACGAAAATCTGCCGACAATTCCAATTGAATCGATGAAAAACTGAGTTGACGGCAGATTTTTGTCCAAAAAGATCGGTTTCTGGCCCAGTGTGCGGCGCCTGCCTCTGTTACAACGCGCTGCCAGGTATCGGCCGGTTTACGGTACGCTGCGAGCCTGTCGATGCATCATCAAAGTCCGCGGCGTGTCGGTCGCATCTGCTAGCTCAAGGGAAATAGAGTTATCCTGGGCTGGTACGTTTCAATTACCTTGGTAGCTCGCCACCCCGCCGTTCCGGCAACAACCTAAACCGATATGCGGAATTTACCTAAGCCCACGGGTACGCCGTCGCGGAGCTAGATAAATATGACGGTGGTGCAGGGTAGGAGAGGTCGTTTCCCTCTTAGCAGAACGCAATTTAGATTCTATCTCATCGCTGGTGCTCAAGTCTTTCGTCCGGATCGCGTTTTTCCCCTCCAACGTTTCTCTTGCTTTTCCTCTCCGCCGCCTACACACACCTCTCTATACGTCTCTACACGGTTTTCATTTCTCCCGGTTAGATTTCCAATCTCCGTAAATTCCAGTCCCACGCTAAAAGCTGTACCGCGACTTTGCCGGTATTATTCTCTAGCCCCGTGTTTTTTGACCACCTAAAAACATTAATTTCAGTAAAAATAAGATTCCGTTTTCTTGTTAGGAAATCGTGGACAGCGGAGAAGTCAGATTCGATCTTTTGCAAATCAATTTCACCCTTCTGCAACTCTATTTCGCCAGTTAAGAATGTCTAAAACTAATTATTTATGTATTTAGACACATGCTCCAATAAAATTGATTATATACAGGGTGTGGCCGGACGGGTGATGCAACCGAGCAGGGGGTGATACTACATGTAACATGTTCCAATTTCGCGCTCTACAGCTGTCCATAATCATCCTACAATTCTCGCCGCGGGCAGCTAGTAAAACAATAAAATCAAGCTGACAGCTTATATTTTTTAATTACCTCAAAGTATACCACTCAAAGTCATTGAGGCAGGCCTCGAGCAGGTACGTCACGTGTTACAATGTAACCTGACCGATCCGGCAACGCCAGAGAGGGATAACAGATAATTTTATTGTTTAGTTAATTTTTATTACAAGATTATTTTCAGACAATTTAATTTTATCACAAGATAATTGCCACATAAAAGATTTCGTACCGATTTCAATGGATCAGAAGGGTTGCCGTGGGAAAAAGTGACCATAATTTCCTCCACCCCGATATAATACACCATAACTCTGCGACTCTCTTTTATTGCAAAGTGTACAACGCCGCGCCGTATCGAGCCGGGATTGTAATTGGAGCATCGGAATACAATATATCAGAAAGCAATCGAAGCGCGATTAATTCCTAGATATTCGCTCAGCAACAGGACAGCTGCGATTTTAAAGGCTTGCTGAGTCGGAACGTGCGCACTGATCCAAACGAATCGGACAGTCGATGGAACGCCACAAATTAAACAATCTCGGACAATGGGGACGATCTTCCACGCTGTCGTGCGTCGTATTACTATTAATTTAAATATTTATGGGTCGCTTCTGCTTCGCGTGTGGGTGACGCGCATGTTTGCGACGCGACGTAACGGCTGCGCGTCCAGCAGTTTCCGAGATATTACACCTTGTAATTTTTCGCATCGTATTAAACCTGCCATTCGTTCAGCGACGCTTACAATTTTGCTCGCGATAAACCGTTCGTGCATGCGGGAATTGAATATGTAACGGACTTGACGGAAATTACATTGAATATTCTGTATTTTTCAGTTTATGCGCGAGCTTAAATTCTCTGTATATTTTTGTAAAAATATATAGTGATCCGAGCATGTACGTAATAATCCGAATTGTGTCATGTTTGGTTTCATCTCGATCGGAAATGTGTCACGAATATGTAAATCGAAAGTTTCGTGAAAAAATAACTGAAAACAAAAATGTCTCTTCACTGGACTTTGTAGTACTGTCTCGTATATAAACGTTTGATCAAATGTTAGCATGGAATTGTTATGTTGGGTCGCGGGTTACGGCAGCGCCCGTTGATTAAGCGAAACGGAGCTGGACCCTCTCATTAGTCGCCGGGCGAAACAATAAAATATTTACGAAAATAAGCACGACGAAAGGTTCAGTGAATTTTGTAGCGTCTCCGAGACCGTGTGTCTTGCTCATCCGTCGGAATTTCTTTCCTCTCGCCGTTAACAATGCTGTTGGCAAAGGCAAACGGACGCCGCAAACAAAAACCCGAAGAATAAAGGAAAAGGCAATCTCCGGAGAAATAGAAGGGAAAAGTTTCTCATAGTTCTGTCCCGGAGGACGCATCTCACGTAACGGGGAGCAGGCTCTTAGGTCATTTGATAATGAATTATTATTCTGGACCGCGCCCCGTCGAGACACCGCCATTATATTAAAGGGCCGACAACATGACGCTCGCAGAGACTGCGATGTCTGCCGGCCACTCGAGAATAAAACAGTATTAATTCAATCTGACGTTATATAGAAAATAAAATTCCGACGGAACGCTGGTAGCCCAAAGCCTGGAAAAACAGAGGGCGTCTTGAAAAATACTGAATATGAGTGAATAAAGTGCTAATAGAACTGCACACTGCAGTTTATTATCGCACAACGCGGTAGTAAGGTGTTCACCTCTAGAGTCTTCCCTGGAACTACAGTCAAGGTTCAACGATCTCCGAGCCCGCGAAACTTCGGCCCGTTTCGATTCCTCCAGCGACGATTTCCATAAAATAAGCCTGATCGGAGCAAGAAGTCGAAAACGCATCGGTTCGGAGAAGGTCGCCCGCGGGAGAAGCAACCTTTATTTGGCATTCACCCCCGACCCCGTTCATAAGGTTGCATTTCAATTCGAGAAGAAGGGAGAGGAGAAAAAGAGAGGAACACGACGGCAAGGAAGAGCGAAACGCGGCGACAGCCTGCTCGCACGAAATATCCGTCAACGTGCTTCGAATCTCGAGCGGCGTTCAATCTTATTTCGGTTTATCTCCATAAATCCCCGTTAAAATTGAACGTTCGAGGCGCGGGGGCCTAGAAACGATCGCCGCAACGCGCCACGTAAATTTCCATCTTGCCGAAAGTGACGCGAGCCTGGGGAAATCTCGAGAACCAGCCGAGGAGAAGATACCGCAACGGAATATTTCCGCGCGGCCCGCTCGCGGCTGGTTACTTCTCCGCCTGTTTATGAACTGCTTCGTCCCGATTATAATTTCAAATCGACATCGCCACCGGCTCGAAAACACTCCGATAAGATTATTAATATTATCGCAGATAGTCGCCGTTTTGCAAAATTTTGAAGATTAGCATGTCCGGCGTCTTCGAGAACCTTCGGCGAGTAGTATTGGTCGGTTATGGTCGGACGCGGCAAACGATGTTTTTTTACATTATTAAATATGTTGCTATCTAACCAATTACCAAACATTTAAGTATTCTATGAGGTATTAGCTAGGAAGAAATGTTCGCTTTTCAACTGCAAAGGGTTAAAAATAGCGTCACGTATTTTCTTTCGTGTAAACACGAACCTCGATTGACGCTGGATTCGTCGACCTGCATTTTTATCGATAGTATTAATAAATTAGACTGCCAGGGGGTTAGGAGAGCCAATAATGGTTTTAAATGGAAGAAGTAGTTCAGCACGGAGATAAAGATGACCGTTGTCGGTGACTGGACTGATTGTGGAATCCCGAGCTCGCTGTTCCGTTCCATTTTAATTATTCAGTTTGTCAAGTACACAGCGCCGAGACTCGAGTGCAGCAAATCTTTATTAACTCGGAGAAAGAATAGCTTTGAGACGGTCCGATGTTTCCTTTAAACAGTGAAAGAAAGGGGAACGTTGCTTTTTTTCGTATCGTACGATCCTTTTCGTTAGCCAACGATGCAAAAAGTCCTTTGACTCCTCCACCTCAGATCCTCGCGTCTCCGTAGAACGCTGTCGGTATATTTATACAATTTTACTTTCCGAGCGCGTCCCTCCCGCGAGCTCCGCCATTTAATGTTTGATATTACTTTCTTCCCGTTCTTCTCTGGGCTGCGAGAGAGAGAGAGAGAGAGAGAGAGAGAGAGAGAGAGTGGGCTGGTCCCATCGTTCCGATTCCATTCGAGAGTTTAAAATATTGCTCGTTCAACCGGAGAACCGATGATCACGAGCACGGGGGAACAAAAGATTTTCAGAGAAGAGATGTATGCCCTCTATTCCGTTGCGCTCCACGAAAATAACTCGCACTTGACCCGGCCATTTTCGTCCTCGTCCACGTGAAAAATCGTCCGTTTCAGCTGCCCGGACTTTCTTTTGCACGAAGCAAAGCGGAAATTCTTTGCTGCATCTCGTCGGCGCGTGGGGCGTCTCGACAATCCGTAGGAACAAATGTAACAATGGCTCGATACAGTACATGTTACCGGATACATTCTATTTTCAAAAGGGCGCGTATGATCTAACCCGCCGCTAAATTATTACATTATTGAATACAATAACTCCAATTATCGATCGTAAATGTTATCAAATTTGAAAATGCTTCCGGCGCTACCGTATCGATCAATTAATAGTTAGATCAATTAATTGATCGAAACGGTAGCGCCGAAAGCATTTTCAAATTATTGAATACGTTGGTATTTAATCAATTACTGAACATTTATATCAATCTAGAGTGGAATTATCCTAGGTCGGAAGAAATGTGTAATTTTCAAGTTAAAATAGCTTCGAGTGCGAAGGGTTGAATTAAAATAGATTGTTTACTGTTTGAAGTAGTATTTTCCTCTGGTTAGAAATGGTTATTACGGGAGAATTCACCCTCGACCTGATTCTGACAGCTCCCATCGTCGAAGACCGCATTCATCAGCTTTTTCCAGACAACAAGGACGTCTGTAGGTCTCACTGTAGGGGGGGGGGGGGGGGGGAGCAGGGTCGGCGCGCGAAAAGTCGCGAATGCTACCGCGCGCAGTCGTCCGTGACGTTTCTTCGCGTGCCTTCGGGAGCAGTCTCGTCGGCGTCGAAACGCGCGAATCGCCCGAGAGAGAGAGAGAGAGAGAGAGAGAGAGAGAGAGAGAGAGAGAGAGAGAGAGAGAGAGAGAGAGAGAGGGAGGATGGGGAACAGGAGAACCGATTGTACCAGCGGCTTCCCGGCTCCGAAACTTTATCGCGTCGACTCTTAATCAAAAGCCGAGCCTTGTCGGATGCAGCCCGCGCCGTTTTCTGTTTCTCAGGGACGCTCAAAGAGAGAGAGAGAGAGAGCCGAGGGGTGGGGTTGCCGCCTTTGCCGGAATTTCCACTTCATTTCGTTCGCGAATTCACGAGCACCGTTCCTCCAACGGGCCCCTGATTGCCAATAAAGCGCGGCCATGATCGAGCCGGGTCAAGACATTCTCCGAGTACCGGCGTGGCAGGCGAATAAAGAGTCCTTCGTTTTCAGTTGGAAAATCTTCGCGGCCCGTTTCTTGTCCTTTAGAGGTTTTAGCCTTCGACGATTCCGCTTTGTTCCTTTTCCGACGTCTCGGGAGTTCGACAGAATTTTCTTTTCCCCGAGAAAAATCGATCTCTCGCTGCGTCTTGCTTAACCTACTCGCACTCCGTTTTTACGAAGCTGTTTCCGTGGAATTTGATGTGTAGACAACGGATTTTATACATTTATGACGAAAATGAGGAGGTGCAATTTTTAAAACAGTAAACACACACACGTTACATATATTATTTTCAACTTATTCAACATATTAAGAAAGAAAATGAATGTCCATTCCACTCCAGTTTGTTGCAATTCAGGCAGAAAATCTGTATTTTGCAACATAAATAAATTTTTATCGAATAAAATAACTACTTCAATGCGAAAAAAATATTGTTCGTGCTTGAAATATGAAATGGAATGTTTTGGGACTGTAAGTATCATCTGCGTGTAATTAAAAGTTAACTTTAACTCTTCGGACATGTTTCGGACATGATCATGGCTTTTACAATGATTAACTTGTTTTTAGAGAATATTTCAGAGCGTATGTCGTTTGTGCGCCAACGTTGTAATATACCCACTTTTTCAATAGTTCGAAAGCCGTTATTAATTAGCACGCACCTACCATTTGAAATTGCCGTGCGAGCGTTGTTATTTGCGAGGTTCATTTCACGGATCACGTGAAACGCGAGCCAGGATTGCATTCGGCAATGTAACAATGCCTATTCGATGAAAAAGTTTGCCTACAGGAATTTCGAATAATGGTTGTGAGCAGCGCGCCCTTTGATCATTTATTTGTATAATATAAATAATTTGCATTGTTAGAGAGTTTAAAAATATATCGACAAACCGGCACAATCGAGCAACCTACATTTGCTGGAATGATTCATTTAATTATACAACTTCAACTGCAAAATCGAGAAATGTCAGTTCATAACAGATCCATCAGAGTTGATTTATTTCCGTTCTTCTTAGTCCTCGATTCTTAAATAATCTCGTTCTTGACTTCTGTTCTTAAACTGTGTTTTAACTTCAATCTAATGTTAATTAACCCTTTGTGCCCGTTTTCAATTACAATTTTAATCGGTGTCCTTTGGATCCTTTTTTAATTTCAACTTTTAATTAAGCTGCCCAGACGATTTCCTTTTCGCTTCACATTTTAATTGGATATTGCTCTTTATGTCGAGAGAGAACTGACATCGATAATGAAAATTCATGTTGTTGCACAAGCCACGATACTAACCTCCTTCGCTAACGGCGCGCTTTAACGTCGACATACAATTTTACACATTTACACATATTATCTTCGCTGTTGGTATCCGAAACGTCCGAAATACCGCAAATCCGTAAATCCCGTTACGGGCTTTGGCGAGGTTACGGAGTGACAATGACTAGTTGAAATAAAGTTCCAATTGTGGAAGATAACGCTTTTAAATATACAACATTTTAAACTTAACAATATACACACTCCATAAATCACCGGACACGTACTTATCTTCAACAAAATGGTAATTGAAGAATACAAGCTTCCAAAACATTCCGTTTTTTACGGGCACAGTTTGCAGCAAAAAATCTTAAAAAATTCTCTAAAATGGGCCTGAGGATCCAAAATATATCACATTTTTTTAGAATTTTAGAACCCAAAATTAGATTATTTTAGAACCCTTAACTACCCTCGCGGGCAAGCTAGAGAGCTGCAAGTTTAGTCGGAGGAGTTTTTCTTGATCAGCTTTCGAATGGTTCGATAGCCATATTGAAATCCTCTAAGGGCAGTTTTGACCATCTTAATCAGGTTAGTGTATTTCTAACAATCGGTTGCTTGTCACCGGGATGATAAAATGTCCCCGGTATTCTTCCTCGTCCCGGCAACCCAGCGCGCATCGATCTTTTTCTGCGGAACGGCCGCACGTTTTTGCGCCGGTAACATTTAGGAGGTTGGAGAGTGGCGGGTGCCCCGATAATTCTAACCCCCCATTAAACGCGCAAAGCCCTCTCTCTGTTCCGCGATCTTCCGGGCCAGTGGTTCCGGTTTTACTGGCCGTCGGAAATTTCTGAGTTATCGAGACCGTGACGTCAGCCACGGTTCCAGCCTGCTATCGCTCGGCCGATTTCGTTGGTACGTGGGACTTGACGAGGCCCCGAAGACTTCATCCCTGCGAATAATTTTCCGCTGCAATGGACCCGACCCGATTCGATCCGGTCCGATCTTATCCGATCAATGCCACGCGAGTCGCGAACTATGTCGGGCCGTGCGGAACGGATGGCTGGATCACGAAGATAGGCCAGCCGGATAGAAGAAGATGCTTGCCGGAGCCGAAGGAGAACTAGAAGGCTTCGATCAAAACCAGTCACCATAATTCTCATAACTAGACTGCGGATTTTATGCATTTATGACCAAAAGGGGCACGTACAATTTAAAACAGTGGACACATTAAAAAGATTTAGGGCCACAAGTGTATTAGTTTCAAATTAATAAGATAATTGAGAGAACAAAGAAATTTTCATTGGCTCCTGTATCTTGCAATCAACGCAAACATTCTTTATTTTGCATAAAGATCCGCAATTTCCATTCTCTATGATCTTTTAAATTCCATGATTACGAAATTGATATAATAACTCGTACAATACTTAAATGTTTAGCAATCGATTAGTAGACTGCGGATGTTCTTGCAATTTCCAATTTTTATAGTCAAATTTTTGTAGATCCGAAATAAATGAAAATCTTACTAAACTCTATGGAATTTTATATTCTAGCATTTTTTACAAATTTTCATATGCCATAAGTGCATAAAAAAGATCCGTAGTCTATTGATTAAATACCAATGTTTTTAATTCGGTTTTGGCTATCAAAATTTCAGTTTTGCTGACGAATAACTGTTGCGTTGAGATTTTGCCGCAGTTAATGGGATTGCAGTGAATCTGAGACGCTTTACGGACATTCCCCGATAATTTTGTTGATATCCGCGCCCCTATTTCAACGCGGAGGAGTTAATCCGCACCGGCGGAGCATAAAAGGCAGTGTGTACGGCCAGCGCGTTTAGATTTTACGACTCTGCTTCCTATCCCCCGGTTTTCCGAGGATCTCTCCGTTGGTCGGGAAAACTCATGGCCGTTCGAAATCGGAACCTGAACGTCTACTCTTGTTGTTTATTCGACGGTGCAACGTCGCCGCTCGTTTTTCTCCGCAAAGCCGAGTTGTCGCGCCACGCTGGCGAGCTGACTGTTATCAAGGGCTCCGCTACAGTTTCATATTTCCTTATTCTCGTTGTTATAGAATCCTTCGACGCCGATCTACAATTATCCTTGCATTTCAATCTTGTCAAACATTCGTACAGAATTCAGTGTAAATACTGTAAAAACTTTGACAAAATACGTGTTGAAAATTTTTATTACAGGCACAAAAAAAATTCCAAAATCGTTCCCTTACTTTTTCCTTCGCGAAGACGACCAATAACCAATTTAAAAATAATTATATACACATTAGCTAGCAAACTAATCCGTCTAACGTCTCAAAAAAAAACTCAAACAGTTAGGTACAATTTTAGAAAAGCTATTCGTTTTAAAAGGTGTACGATTACTAGACTGCGGATCTTTATGCAAAATAAAAAATGTCTACGTCGATTCGAAGACACAGAGGTTACATAAAAATTTCTTTCTCGTTTTAATTATTTTATTGAACTAAAACTAATACGCTGATGTTCTTGAATTTTTTAAATATGTCCACTGCTTTAAATTGTACGTACCAATTTTTGTTATAAATGCATGAAATCCGCAGTCTAACGATTACTTTGTACATTCACTGTTCGGCTTTGTAACCCGATGGATTTTTTCGAATCGCGGTATTTCCGGTGCGGTGGCTCACCCGAGTCATCTACGCGGTGGCATCACACTCGCGGAATATTCGCTCGGCCCTCTCAGTATCCCCTAACAAATCGTCCCCATTAAGAGCGATTTGTCTCACTTTTCTGTAACAGATCGAGAGCATCCGATAGAAGAGAACGGTCCTCGCCTCTTGATACGCTGCCGCGATGGCTCATCTGTCATGATTTCGTCCTCTCGCGGAGCTTCCATATTTTCGGCTCGGACCGTAACTTCGACTCGTCTGAATAGAACGGGATCGCCAAATAAGCTACGAAAGGTTTGCGCCGGTTTCGAACCGGCGGGGTAAGACGGGAACTTCGGGAGATTTCAAAGATCTCCGTAGATTTGGAAGTTGGCGGATGTCGGGAAGTCTGGGAAACGCGGCTATAGAAGTCAGATTCTCAGCTATTCAGTAACTTTCGAGTTGTGTTAGGTTCATTAAACACGGGATTATTGATATTCCGTATTTTAGTTGCGAATTTTCAACTGTATCGTCGGGATCGTACATTTTCATGCTTCCATCATAATTTTCTTCGCGCAGCTGTTCGAGTAACGTGATTTGGTAAATGTTATTATTCATTTTAAGTTTGTATAACACTTTTTTACGCAGAATTTCACAATTTATCAAAACCTGAGAAGAAACATTAGACATTATATAAGTGTTTTCATAAGAGTTCTCAGACAAGCATGAGTGGTTGGAACGTCTACACTGTTTTACGTTCTAACGTTCTACACGTTTAAGTATTTCTATATTCTCATTCCGTAAATATTTCTCTCGGTTGTCATTCTTCTATCGAATTCTGTATTACGTTGAAATAAATCTCTGATGAGATTTTCTACAATAAAACATAAAACTGAGAGAAGAGACCGTACCGCGGCGTGACAAACATTTTTTCGCAGAGAGATTCCCCTTTCCCAGTATTCGCCGGGCGCGTATTTGAACCGCGGATTCCAGGTTATCGCGGCCCAAGCCATCTATATTTCCGCGTTAGCAACAGAATCGCGATTTTTCCCGTTTTGCTCCTGTCGCTAACAATCTCGCGCTGGGCGCGAGCTGCGACGGAATGGCGGGGGTTATCGTGAAGAGCTCTATTCAAATAGCGCGAGTTCTCGAGGCCGGGCCGGGTCGCTTGAACATTCCTGGAACGTAATCTAGTCGACGGTGCACGATTGTGCGGGAAGAGAACGCCGCTGTCACAGAAATCGTTCATGGGACAACGCCCTGGCGCGTCGCGCCGCATCGTCGCGCTATTCTCTTGTCTCGCCCGTTCACCCCGCTGAAACGGCGCACAAAACCGGGAAAAACAACAGCGAAAAACAGCGCCGGCGTCCTGTAACGCCCCGAGAGTCGCGCGAGGGGCATTCGAGTTCTTCATTTTTTAAAAATCGATTTTCTTCGCATTTTCTTCGATCCGTACAACATGTGTGAGCATCCAGGCTTATCAATTTTTGTTTAATCCTCATCGCACAACCCTGTTCTGTTCTTTGTAGGTAAATTTTCCCGAAACTTCGTGTCTTTCATTTTTTTAATGCGAAATGTAAATGTTAACTCATCAATTTGAATAAAAAAACATCGAGAAATAACTGTTCACCTTGTTGTTTCATCGATCTTTTATCATTAGACAGCGGACCTTTCTGCAAAAAAGATCTAAATCTACATAAATTTAAATTAAAATAGATCTTCTTTGGAAAATAAAATATAACTGAAATATATACATTATATTGCTAGACTGCAAATGTTTATGCAAAGTTAAAATTTTTTGCCTGAACGGCAACAATCAGGAGTGAAATAGACATTTATTTTCTTTCCTAATATGTTTAACAAGTTGAAGATGGTATAACAGTATTTTAAAATTCATCTCTGATGTTTTTACTGTTTAAATTACACCTACCCACTTTGGTCATAAATGCATAAAATCTGCTGTCCATTTTTCACCGTATCATTTCGACACCGAGAGACAGATTCAGTATGTGAAATGAGGGATGAAGGTTAAATTCCGCAGTCTATTCACGACATTTTAGAATCCGATAATTGTATCGATTGTTTTCGAAAACACGTGCGAACAACTTAGAACGCGATGTTACGAATTCACTCGACTTTGAACGCGGTGCATTTCGTGTTTCAGTTTCGCAGCGGCGATTAGTGTGCCGCGTCTCCCGTGTAACCGAATGAATCGTGTTTAAATGTTTGATGCGCCGCCGTCTGCGTGCGAGTAATTAGCAGTAAGACTCTGCGGTACATTTCAAACAATTCCGGAACTTCGTTTGCGCTCTGTTTGACTACCTCGAACTGCGGCGGGCGTTTTGCTACGTACAGCGCGCGTAATTGTCGCGCAAAGGATTGTTCGCCGTGCAATATTAAAAACGCAATTATCCGTGTAAATTAGCGCATAGTTTCGACGAATGAATTTTTAAAGACTCGCTGCTTGGAAGAACGTTCTTCACCTTCCACAAAATAAATGTTTTAATCCGTCGGGACTGATGGAAATATTTTCCGGAGAATTTCCCACTGGCCTTCGCTAATATTCGTCCCCCAATTTGCGCGGTCGGAGAGGATACAGCGTAATTAAAAACGTAATTTTGAGACGCCGCAGGAGATTAACATTATCTTGGTACAATAATGAGGTCGTGTCGTTAGTAGTGTTTGAGCGGAGAACGGTTGGAGGGTTGGCAAGAACGACCTTAATTACTTTTCTTCGGGGAAGCCGGATCCCCGTCTGGGATTTCTTGCGGATATGTATTTGCCCCCGAATCATAACTGTCTGCCATTCTTCCTTTGAGAACTGGCCATAATGTCGCATCATTCTCCGGCGCTTAAAGAGCTTGTCGCAGAGAGTACTTGGTGATTTAGATTTTATCTCGAGCGGCTTCTCGATTATCCTACCGGGATGCCTGAAATTTGTATCTGTCATGCACAGCGACGTGGAAAGGCTTTACGCCGGCATTATGAGTTTGCGAGCGTCCCCGCGACATGTTATTTATCAACACAAGCTCAATTGTTCGAGCATTTACGGACCGGAACATTTTGAACGCCGCGCCGATCGCATTCGGTATCCACTTCAATTACCTTAATCTTTCTATTAGGTTCAACGGAAAATTCTGTCGAATTTGAAATAAGCAAAAACAAAATAATGGGAATTTATATCACTGAATAATATTAAACATGTATTTTTATAAAACGACTCCAACCTAATAGCTACATTTGACCAATCCGTTGCGAATTCTCTTCCGTGACGGAGGAAGACGCATGGTCACGCGTGCAGCGTGATTTATGACGTGGTTTCCGACGAAAGTTTCACTGCAGAATGGCAGCTGGGTAAGCATTAACACACACGCGGTCGGGTAACTTCGCAAAAATGTTTGTCCGGAAGTTCCGAGCCGTTCGCGAAGTTCGCGGGCTTGGTTTCAGCGGAGCGTTAATAACGAATGGTATTCGAGAGCTCGTGAATAAGTGGTTGTTGCGTACGATATCCGGTTTCGAAGCGCGCGTGGATTTTTGCGCACAGCCTGAATAAACGAAAGAACGTTTTCAAAGTGTGTACGCGGGGCCGGGAACAAATGCCGGCGAAAAATTATTCCGGTGAAAACGTTACGTTGTTCGTTATGAAGTTCGATGCGCGGCCGCGCGTGTAATCATTTCCTCCAGGCTCGGCGGGTCCAGCCGCCATGTGTAATCCACGAACGCGTATAAATAACAGGCTGTCGTAAAAACCAGCGGCTGGCTAAAAAGGGAGAGCATTGAATAAAATGTTGCTACTTCGTTCGGTAATACATTTCCCAGTGGCGGCCGCAACCATTTGTTTGTCGAGCGGAATATAATTTGTTGCCACTAGCACATCCGCGGCGAAGGAAAACTTTATTATACTTCCATTGAACGCATTCATAATCCTGCCGAATATGCGACGCAGTCGGAGCGACGTTAATACAGAAATCCCTGAAATTTATACCACGCGGCGCTGTGGTTATCAATTGTTTTCTTTGAAGGCGATCGGAACAGATACGATTTCGTAAAACGTACCGCTGTTTGATATATTCACCATTTTATCGTCCAACATTTTCGCTGCGAGCACAAATGGGTACGTTGTCAAAGCAACTTCTTTTATTTCTTTTTATTACAAAATTTTGAGTAAAGTAATATCGGTTTTCGTGTGGAGGCGGCGTTGCTTCCGTTTGTTATTAAATACTAGACTGTGGATCTTTATGCATTTATGGCTTCTGTAAATCTAGTCAAAAGGAATCATCAAGTTGCCTGAAAAATCGCAAACTTATTCCAAATGATAAAGAATTGGCTTTCATTTTCCCTCAAGAAAACGAAATGACTTAGTTTTAAGTCAATCAGGCGGTGCCCACATATTTTGCGACTACCTGCGAAGTAGCTTGGCAGAGGAAGCTGAAGTCGTTTGGTCCTGATAGTAGTTTGATTCTGATTCGAAATGTGTGCCAGCAATTATGAGAGTGGCCGTGTATCGAGCTGCGTTTGGCTTCGCAATTTTTGCGGAGCGTTTACAGCTCGTTGTTCCAATATCGCGACGATAAAGTGTTATTCCGAGCGGAATCCGAATCCGTTTCCGGCGCTGTAGGTTCGCAGCGATTACGTTTGCCGTTTTCGGTAGGAAATTTCACCGACCGGTCTAACGACGGAAAATATGTTATCGAACTCTCGACGGGCACGGTGTTTTAATTCGAACGGCAATTCCCATCGCGTCGATCCGCGGGCAATTAACTGCGCGGCGAGAGTCGACGGCCATGGAGCCGGCGATGACTTGTGCCAGGCCGGTGCACCGTGCGGTGCATCGAGCAAGCCACCACCACGGTCGACATAAATCCGAGACGACCGCAATAATGGCGAGCGTCGCCATTATCGCGATACTTGCCACTAACCGGGATTAATATCCCGGCCGGGCTAATAACCAAAGACATTCGTGCGTGAACTCGCGTTTCTGTGTTCGTGATCGCAACCGTGAAACGGTCACGAAATGTCCCCGTGACGGCCACACGAAAATGATAGGCACGCGAGGGAACGACCGGCTCGCAATTTCGACGCTTCCGATCACGCGTTGTTCTGCTGGATAAGGACAATCAACTGCCCGAACAAAATAAAAGCGCAGGAACCGAATACAAATTTGTAGCTTTCATTAATAACTTCAACCCTTTGCACTCTGAGCAATTTTAACTTGAAAATTAAACATTTCTTCCGACTAGACCGATTGCGGAACCAGTGGTTAAATCAAAATTCATTACAACATAACAATATCCTTAGAGTTTTTATATTTTCACTGTTTTATATTTCAGCCAGTTAATTTCTTATGATTCACATTCCCTATGATTTTCTGAATTGTATGGTCGACGAATCCACCGTCGAACGGTTCGTATTTCTACAAAAGAAAGTACGTAACACGGAAATGAAACATTTCTTCCCAGCTAGAAGAATTCCGTTCTAAACAACATGCTTAGTAATTGATTACATACCGACATATTTAATAATGCAAGCAATATTTTGAATAATGGAACAGCAATTTTTAGTGACGTTTCAGAGAGACTATTGAAGAGATTCAGCTGAATCTCTCGGAAAGGGTAAATAAAACATTCAAGACCTGAATAATTCACAGGAGCATAATTTGATGCTGCCTGAAATATGCAGGACTCTGAACATTCGTAAAATCAAGGATTACAAATCCTCAAGTCTTTAATCGTTGCAGATCCAGTATTAATGCCAATTGTTTATGTAGATGCTCGAAAATCGTTTCAGTTTAAAACACGAAATAGGGGATCGTTCATCTTGCGAGTTTCAAGTTCGGGACAACAGTGGGTGTCTGCAGCCGATGCCAGGCAGTTAAACTTGACCCAATATTTTGTCGTCTTGCGCTTTCGACTTCACTTCCACGCCCTTGTATTATCATACTACGTGGCATGTTTCGTGCGCGGGCATAGTTACCGGCGACACGTTGCATATTAATTACTTACATTGGGTGGAGTGTTTTGTAGTGTTTCGTATATAGGACACGTAGTTATGGTCGGCAGTTACGTTTGTATAATTGCGTGATTCACGAGATAGCGAGGCAGTCGAGCGAATTTCTTCATCGTCGAGGTTTGATCGAGTTATTCGACAGCTGGGACGAATCTACCAAAAGTAAATAATTTTAAGAAAGAGGGCGGAAGAAACAATTTGCAAAAGAATCTTTCAGTAATGTGAAATTGCGTTGCCTCTGGACTACAACGAGCGTGAATGCGAATCGATGGAAACTGTTTCGAGTGTCCTTGATCGAGCTCGCAGTTCTCGATAGACCAATCGAAGCTGGTCGACGTAATTGAAACCGCGCTATTAATTTGTCGTCGGAGCAAATGAAATGTACATTGCATCCGGGGCGGAGCGTAATTCATCGGGCGGAATTAATGCGCCGCGACAAAAGCTAAGGTCCGAACGCCCTTTGTTGGTTAATTACGTTATAGCGGTTAGCCCACGCTAATCGATTCCACCTTCGACGTTTCGTTCCCGGATGGATCTTCATTTGCATGCGGCGACGATCCCGTTGCACGGCCCCGCCGAGGACATGTACATTTTCTTGTCGCGGAAATTTACAGGGTTAATCCGCACGCCTGCATCATGCAGTATGCAACCGTCCGCTCATGATTTCTCGCTGCGGTTGCATTCCCTACACGCCGCGACATGAATATTGCGTAAAACGCGTCGACGCCGGCGGCTGAACTTCGATCCCGTTTTAGATTGCTGTTGCGTTTAGGGCAATTGCAATAATCCCGCAGGATCCCGCGTCATTTTTCGCAAAATTATAATTTCGCTACTCTTTACAGGAATGAATGTCCAATGTATTAATTACTAAAATGTTTATGTTGCATAGGAAACCGCTCATCATGCAAATGCGACGTTTGTTGTCCGACTACAGCAGTCCTCGTTCCACTTGCCTCGGCCCAGATGGCCTCGTTCCACTTGTCTGGCCACATATCCTCGTAAATTAGAACAATAATATTGATGTTAATTATAAGATACCGTCTTCGAAGAATCAGCGATTGCAACGAATTTCTCTGTTCGATGTCTCGTGTTTAGCTTTCTGTTTGTTCGACTCGTTTGGAAGCGATCCAATATCCAGGGGCTGCCGGCACAACATTGCAGATTTATGCACCGCGTCTGTGTTTCGTTAGTACGGCACCGAATTTGATAAATGGCTGTTCGATAGGAGCCTCTGTATTTTCTCGATTTTTATTCCCATCCTGCGTTCACGGAAATCAACACACCCTACAGCACTCTGCACGCACCGTCGTCGAAAGATCCGCGTTCCCGACTACATAACTCGTCGGGCAATTTATGAATGCCAGTGCGCAGGGTAATCGAGCAATATCCAAGTTCTAACGCTTAAATCATGCCGATAGTTCCGCGGACCGGCGCCGCGAGTTATTCATGGACTTCGGGGAGCATCGCGGACTTGTTAAATCTACCCGCGCGCCGCCATCGACGTCAAATTGTTCACATAAACACGCCGGAACGCAGTCGGATTCGAACACGACCGCCGCGCCGCGCCGGTTTCGAATTTAATATAGTTCGCCGTGCCGTGTCCAGCGGACCGATACCATAAATTCCTATGAACGTTTCCGTTCCGCGATATACATTTTTCCCCGCAACAGAGATGAATCAACGACGGCCTGTCAGTCTTGATCGACGATCGCGGAACCGATATCAAGTCGTGATATCGATCGTTCATTCATCTTTCACGTAGGAGCACGAGACCCCGAACGATTTGTAAGTATACTTCGCGTTATAGTGTTTTATAGTGTAGGATTAGAACTTTTATGCAAAATAAAAATGTTCAGCAGCGATTGTGGGCAGCAGGAGTTAAATACAAATTTATTCCATCCCCAAATAATTTTCTACACCTAAAAACAGCATACACTATTTTTGGATTTCTCTAATTTTTCATAATGCTGAAAAATAAATGCGTAAAAATCCGCAGTTTAGATATAGGGTTTCCTTTCATATTTTGCAACTTCAAATTTACAATTTGAGTGCAATTTGAAAAGAAATAGACTTCTGAGAAAAGTTCAAATATGGTCCAATATCAAAAAGTCTTTTTTACAGTGTCCGAATATTAATGGGAGTCACTGTGGGTAGGTAAATTATTTATGAAACGTTTATTACTTCGGGTTTTACGTTGCCGTTTAATGCTCTTGTAAATTCGGTGCACAGGTTTCGCCGATGCGAGAGAGGCATATGCATGAGACAAATGCACGGTGCAAGCTGCACCGGGCTGAATGACGTTTGCAAGCAGTTATCCAAATTTACATTTCATCGATACGACATCGGTAGCCGCGTGTACACCTGAAGTAGCCTGAATACGGTTTACCGTGTTTCCCCGTTCGACGAGTTAACAATTGTTAAAGTTGTTCGCGCGAATCATCGATCGACAAACGAAGTCTCGAAGAGGACAATCTGGTCGTCCCGTTTCTCGATGAACGAGAAAACATGGAGAAATCAGAAGGACGATCGAGCGGCCAGTAACGAATCCATCCAATTTCATTCCAATTTGCGTTCGCACGATTAATTGCGGAGTACAGAGATAACAGCCTTTAGAAACGCGATAATAAAGAGGATCTCTGGTAGTTTCGTCGGACAGCGAACAAACAGCGGATAACGTAACGGAATTCCGCAGCGTGTTCGTTATCTCATAATGCCCGTACAAAGAAAAGCATCGCATGGGGAAGGGAGTTGGGGACGGGACGAAGAGGAATGGGGTGAAGGATTGCAGCTCTGTTTCCTACGGTTTGAGCTGTTCGGCCCTTTGAGCTTGCACGGCCGTACGATAATGGACAGGAGCGGAACTCGATTCGAGGAGTATTGGATCGCCGCGCACCGGCAAAGGCGGATTTCCTTAATGAAAAGATTCAATATGAAATTCTACGCGGTTGCCGACCGATTCTACTTTTCTTCCCCACCCCTTTCTGCTCAGTTTTCTTGTGATCGTTGTATTAAAGTGCTATAGTCGGTTCAGAAGTCGCAGTGCCGCGAATCTAAAGTGTTAGAGGGGAAATTATAATTTGAAAAAAGTTAAATATTAATGTAGATGTTGATTATATGAAATCTGTATTTATTTCCTAGCAACTTACCTTATTCCTACAAAAAGAATAGTAAGAACAATATACATATACGCGATATTAAGTATATAATACTTGGGAAAAGATTCCTTATGAAACGTTGCACCATTTTTGCAAACGTTTACGAAATAATGCATAAATGTGCTTTTCTAATTGCAGGAAAGAATGGTGACTACATAATCGATTAATAAAGCTGTATTCTTTAAAATTTAACCATTGAAGTTTGTGTTCAACTTACGCAATCATCTAATGTATGGTCCAAGGTCCCGGCAACGATATATTTTCCGTGGGCCGGTGATCGTTCCGTTTCACCGGCTGAACGATGTCTCATCCATTTTAATTGCCCCTTTGAAAACCGTCCCGGCTTGTAAGGTGGCTATCGGCAAATAACGAGGCAACCTACTCTAGATTTAATTGTAATTCCTGGATACTCGGTAGAAACGTTCGATCCCCAGGCTCCCCGAGACCACCACGCCGACCGTAAATTGCCGCCGTAAGGCCAACCCGCGTCGAAATGAAAGTCGCCGGGAACGTTATTGGCTCCGACTTTGAAAGTAAGTATACAACCCGCCGCCGCGCCGCGCTGCTGTATCGACTCCTTATTTCATTGGAAATTTAGATTGAATTTCTTCGAAGTCGAGTCGCGACGCTTCGTTACCTCTCGGTGGCCCACTGAATATAAATTGCCGTTGCGTCAGTCATAATACACGCCGATTCATGAGGAAACGAGGCTCATCTACCGGCAGAAGCTTCTGTCTGGTCGTTAGTTCTCTTTCGTTCGGATCTCTCGTTTCAGAACTCGAAGTCAGAACATTTCATTACATTTTACACTACGCAGATTTATATAATTTATTCGGAGAATTATGGAAGCTTTTGTTCCTGCCGTAATGTGATTTTGGAGGGCGGATATTTTTAGAAAACGCGTAATGAATTCCCTTTCTGATTTATTGTATTTCGCTACAATATTCTAGAATAAGCTATTCTACTTTCCTAACAGTAGATTCCCCTCGTCTACCTGTCAAATCCTCTTTGCACTCCTTGTCTGACCACACTCGCTCCTATTCCACTTATTATCATCCCAATTAAGCCGTTCATGGTTGCACCTGTTCTATTGCGTCGAGTAATGAACTAAATTTTATCAAAATAATTTTCGACGATGTGCTCTACTGTATTTTGCGAACGAAATCTATTGTTCTTCATTTTTAGGTGTTTACTTAAACGATCGCTCCACTCAATACTCGCCCGACCATTGTTTCAGTTCGACGTACACGCGGATCTCTTTTTACACGGTACATTTTTAATTGACTTGTGCATGGTTTTTTAACAAGCTTTACTTCCTTTTGTACGAGCTTTCAATACGCTTTATTTACTTTTACACGACCCTGCACACGTTCTCTATTGTTAAACAAATTCCTGTTGCATCCTGCAGAATCTCTTTTAATTAGTTTACGATTTTCAACCCTCTATGGTATAATATCGAGTCAGTCCTTCATAAGTGATTCGAGTCACGAGTCGAGGTGCATATATCGGTACTATAAAAATACGTGAAATGTGTTCATTGGGACAACACGTTTCAAATATATTCGGCCGCGCCTGGCTCCGATTTCAATGACACGGGGTGCCTCCTATGTGTATACAGACGCATACATATTGTTGCGAAGGCTTCGGCGTGGTCTTGCCGGAGAACACATAATAATAATAAACGAAACTATAACTTTATTAAATGTACAATAGAAGGAGAACAATCGATAATGTGTGCTTTCGTCTCAATCACTCGAGAGGATCTAACATCTCTCTTCTTCTTATCAACAAACTCGTTGTCCGGATACCGCAATATCGATCTGACAGGCGACTTCACTCGATCTCTGTGATAACTTCAGAATATCACAGGGGAAAGGCAACTTCATCGTAACATTACTCCCCCCTTCGAAGAAAGCGGGCGTCCCGTCCGCGACTAGGTTCACCTCTGTAGATGTTTCAACCTTCACGCTTCTAATTAACCAGCATCTTCAATACGTAGTCGTTAACCTTTTCACGTCAGAATGACAGCTCCCTGACATGTCAACCACTGTCTGAAAAGTCAATAACCGAAAACTTAAGTGATTTACCCTGGTGGCCTCAGTCAGACAGTAAACGTCCCGACATTTGTCCTCTGTCTCAGGGGAAAAACCACCCAAAAACCCTGAGCAGGACGTTGATAGGAGGAATTAATAATTCTTTAATGAAGCTACTCCGCCCAATCCTCGCCACTCCTCTTGACTCTTGTAATATGAAATTAATTTCTCCGTCGTCCTCTTGTGCTCTCTTCCATTCTTCTGAACCGGCATCTTCACAGATCGACCTGTAAACGTGTTCTTCCTTGTTACATATTTCTTCTCTCAACTCTCTCTTTTCAAGGCGATGACAATATTTGCACTGCGAAACCTCGCATGGTCTTCTTGACAGACTGTCTGCATTTATATGCAACTTTCCTTCCCTATGTTTAATTTCGAAATCGTACTGTTGCAGTCTTTCTATCCAACGAGCCATTTGTCCTTCTGGATTCCTAAACGACAGTAACCATCTGAGCGCAGCATGGTCAGTCCTCACTAAAAATTTTCGACCATACAGATAGTGGTGAAAATGTTCAATAGACTTGATTATTGCCAAAAGTTCTCTTCTAGTCACGCAGTAATTCCTCTCAGCTTTTCCTAGCATTTTCGAGAAATACGCAATAACTTTCTCCTCTTGATCTTGAACCTGCGAGAGAACAGCTCCAATGGCAAAATTCGACGCATCAGTATCTAAAATGAAATCTGCATCTACCAAAGGGTAAGCCAGTATCGGAGATTCAGAGAGTCGTTGTTTCAACCACTCAAACACCTCCTGGCATTCTTCTGACCATCCAAAGGTAACTTTCTCTTCCGTCAGACGATGTAGTGACCTAGCGATGGCAGAAAAATCCCTGACGAACTTCCTATAGTACGTACAGAGCCCAAGAAAACTTCTTAGTTCCGTTTTATTCTTCGGGACCGGCCATTCCTGGATTGCCTTTATCTTCTCCGGATCCGTTTTTATTCCGCATTCGGAAACGATGTGTCCAAGGTAACGCACCTCTTTACAGAAGAAATTGCATTTCTTCGGGTTCACTAACAGTTTAGCTTGACGCAGGCGTACGAAAACAATCTTCAGATTTTCTATGTTCTCATCGAAACTTCGCCCGTAAACAATTATATCGTCCAAATACACCAAGCAGATTTTTCCGCAAAGGCCTTTTAATACCGTATCCATAAGTCGTTCAAACGTGGCAGGGGCATTGCAAAGTCCGAAGGGCATCACTTTGAATTGCCAGAGTCCTTTACCCACGCAGAACGCGGTCTTCTCACGGTCCCTTTCATGCAACATAATCTGCCAATAACCACTTTGCAGATCTATCGTTGAAAACCAAGACGATTCAGCTAGGGCATCTAGCGTGTCTTCAATTCGCGGTAATGGGTAAGAATCTTTTTTCGTGACATCATTAAGCCGGCGATAGTCCACACAGAATCTAGTGCTTCCATCCTTCTTCTTCACAAGAACGATAGGAGAGGACCATGGACTTTTCGACTCTTCGATTACTCCTTGCCTTTCCATCTTTGCGAGTAACTCTTCAACCTCGTCTCGTCGGTGGAAAGGAAGGCGACGTGGTGCCTGTTTGATTGGTACACAATCTCCTGTATCAATTCTATGTTGGACAACGTCACAACTTCCAACATGTTCAGGATTTTCTGCAAACACATCCTGAAATTCATGTGCTATTTCTGCAAACGCCATCTTCCGCGGCGGAGATAAGACGGTAGAGCAACGCTGGAAAAGATCTTTTAAATGCTTCGGCACAAGTGAAACCATCTTTTCCTCCTCCGGAGTAACTTCTTTCTTCTTCGCCAATAAAGTTACTTCTGCCTTATTTTTCATCCCTCGACCAATAAAGCTGACCTCCTCCTTCCCAGCTATTTGTAATTTTCCTGCCAAATAATCGAGCCCACACGCGTGTCTCTGGAGAAATTCATTTCCCAAAATACACTCCTCCGCCATATTAATTACGAAGAAATCTTCCTCCGATTCAAAACTGTTAATTTTAACCAGACATCTGCACCTGTCTTGAATCGGTAAATTCTCTCCAGAAATGGACACAATTTTCATTTCCGGAAGTCCCTCCGCCGCGCCAAGCTTACTTTTGGGACTGAACTTATTTGTCCCTAAAAGATTCACACTCGATCCTGTGTCAATTACTATCGAAGTCAATTCTCCATCGATGAATCCCTCGATGGCCGTACAATTCTTCTTCAAGTAAGTCTTCAGCACGACGGGGGTAGAAGAAGAAGAAGTCACAGTCTCCCCCTCTACTGTGACTTCTTTGCGTTTCCCATCTTCTGCGTTTGCCTCTTCGGACAATCCTTCTGAAAGTGTCCAGGCTGCCGACAACTCCAACACTCCCTGGGTCGATCTTCTCTATTACTGTTAATATTCGTTGTATTCCGATTCACGAAACTCGTCCTCTGCTGGTAGCTCCTGTTCGGACGAAACGCCTCCTCCGGTCTTCGATCGCTCTCCCGTTCTCTCCAACTCCGTCCAGGGATAATTCGTTCCGGAAAATAATAAGGTTTGTAGCGATCGTTTCGGTTTTTATATGAGGTTTCAGTAATGGACTCAACAGCTTCAATCTCTAGGGCTCTAATAACCGTTGCCCTCAGAGATGTAAAACCACCGAGTCTCAATATTCGCTTGATCTCCTCGTTGGCCAATGCTGCTACAAATTGAGAGGCCGCGAGTTTGTCCCTACTTTCGAAAGGGCATTCGTCAAATGCAGCTTGAGCAAGCCTCTCAATTTCTGCCGCCAACTCAGAAATCGACTCCCCTTTCCGTTGCCTGTAATTTTGAAACTTCACATAACTTAAATTTCGAAAATTTTTTATCCCATAACGGAACTCTAATGCCGAAACTATCGTCTGGAAGTCATTTTGTTTATCCACAGAAAGAGAAGTCAACACTCCTCGAGCAGGGCCCTCCAAAGATGCAACTAAGGCCAAAGCTTTCCTCGGTTCATCCCATCTATTCGCGCGAGCTATCGTGTCAAACTGAATCCGATATTCTTCCCACGAAGCTTTACCGTCGAATTTAGGCGGTTTCACGGTATATCCTAACTCTGAAACACTACGAAACCCGCCCACCGTATCGCGCGGAGGATCCTGCTGCGAAAGCGGAAGAACCGGAAACGTAGACCCGTTAAGAACAGATATATTTTCATTTTGAGGTTCACGGTTCTCGGTAGAGTTAATTAATCGCGGCTGTACAAGCGTGTGTAGATTTTGCGAGAGCACCTGACACTGAGCCTCCAGGATCCCGAAACGTCCTTCCAAGGCAGCTTCCCTCGCAGCTTGAGCGGCCCTGTTTGCTGCTTCCGTCTCTTCAAACCGGGTCCTCTCCTGTTCCCATCTCTGTTCTGAGATCTTCTGCTGCTCTTGAAACTGCCCCGAAATGTTCCTCTGGAGGGCTTCGAAAAGCGTCTGCAACATCATCGCTTCTACTCCCGAAGTGGATGTTGTTGCGGTGCTATCTCCCGTAATCCCACTTCTGACACCAATGTTGCGAAGGCTTCGGCGTGGTCTTGCCGGAGAACACATAATAATAATAAACGAAACTATAACTTTATTAAATGTACAATAGAAGGAGAACAATCGATAATGTGTGCTTTCGTCTCAATCACTCGAGAGGATCTAACATCTCTCTTCTTCTTATCAACAAACTCGTTGTCCGGATACCGCAATATCGATCTGACAGGCGACTTCACTCGATCTCTGTGATAACTTCAGAATATCACAGGGGAAAGGCAACTTCATCGTAACAATATGTAGATACGTATGTACGTATTTCTGCGGACATTCGATGTATATGTATATATAAGAGACACCCGCGCACATAGGAGACCGCCGTGTACTGTTAGGGATAGCAACCTGGAAACTCCCTTAACAGTATTAACATTTCAGGGACGTGCTTGAACGGGATTCTGAGGACCCCAGAAATCGATCTCTAATAGATTATGTCAACCCCAACCGAGACTATATGGACGGCGTGACGCAGAGAGTTCACACTCCGAGGCGATATTACCGCTTCTTCTTTCTCCGTCGAGCGAGTCGGTTTTCTTTACAAGCAGATCAAGCACCGAAAAGATAAACATCTTCCGATAAAGAATTCTCTTGGAATTTATTTCACGTAAATAAAGAGGAAAATTCATCTGTTATTTCTGTAGTAGGAATGATCAAGGATCAGTCAATATTTAACGTGTTTATTTACAACACGCGAAACTGTCTTACACAGTTAATTTCTCGATTAAAGCACTCGTTGAGGAACAACGTAACGAATACAGTGAAGCCGTGGAGAGATTGCTTATCGCCGCGGACGGAGAATGCGGGAAAGGTAGAACAAGCACCTTATAACTTGCGCCCGTGTACACAGTTTAAATTTCTATTTACTTGAACATCGAAACTTCTTTCGCGGCGACGCGAACAAGCTAGTACAAGTTTAGCAACACTCCCCGAGAAACAGTAAATGGGTTTTCCTCTGCTTGACGCGGCGACTAAGGACCTGCTATTATTCGCGAAGCTTTTCTATCCTAATGCCAGAGCGAAGGCATTCTGACGGCGGTCTTAATCACTTCAACGCGAAACCCGTTGCTTTCGCAACATCAAAATTAGAGATCCCTATTTCACGTACGCGTACTTCGGTACGTGTCATTTTAACTACGCGGGTGCACGTGTACTAATTCACGTATATTTATATATAATATATGTGTATTAACGTATCTGTATTATAATTCGTACTAATTTTTAGGACACAGTCACTAATTTTCGAAAGCAAAATTTGGGTACACAATGGTGACTTTTAGGCACCAGTAAAAATTGCCAAACCATTATTCAAAACAGTTTTGAAGTTATTAAATTCGTCTGTATTCTACAAATTGTAAAAAGCTCAACTGTTGTATGAGAAAACAGGTTCAATTTCATGCGCACTATGTAAAAAAGATTACATAGAATAAAAATGATCTGGGTTGAAAGAAATATGATTTTCGAGTTAAAATTAATGTCCTAAAACTTATACAAATTAAAATGAGGATGAATTATGCACGTGAAATGCTACACGTGCACCCATTGTACTCAAAATGACCCGCACTAAAGTATGTATACGTAAATCAAAATGAGTTTCGCCGAAAACCCGGCTACAAGTGGAAACAATTTTTACCGCAGTTTAAAGTATCGCATTTCATGATATTCTTCGGGTTCGACGCTACGAACAGAAACGGGAATCGGTCTCGCTCGTTTCGAGCGATCTATTCCGAATGTTCGAAACCCGCGTCGATTTATTCATCTCTCGGAGAGGGAAAAAAGAGTCGATTCGCTCTCGCGTCACAGTGTCGATCGGAACGAGTCGCTGCACATCGCTCTCCCCTAACGAGCAGCGTATTTTACAACGTGCCGTTCTTCCGGCCATATCGGAGAGAAATTCCGATTGATCCGGTTCGAGTTGGGTTGCGAGAGCGACGTTGACAATGCTTGATAAATTCCTCGCGCAAAACGACAGAAAAATTCGTCGACTCTCTCCGGAAACGAAATTTCCCGCGACTCGATCCTGTTCGAGGTGTATTCGACGCTATTATATTATAAAACTATTGTCTCGCGATAACCATTTCTTTCAATTTCATTTTAGCATCGTCTCGAACACTAGGCGACATGGAATTGACTCTTGTCGAGCCGCAGCCTATGTCAAGACGAAGATCGCGCGGCAATTTCGCAGTGGAAAAAACCGTGCGAGAAATTAATTACGCGCCAGATAGTTGACGAGTATTGACCGTATTGATCGCCGGTGTTCTAGTCGAGAATCGAATCGCTGGAGGGTGAACAACAACCGAGTCGGCTCGATAATTAGTTTGATCGAGCCGAGCGTTAACGCCCATTGCTTACCTGGAGATTGGGCGGGCAATGATCGAGAAGCTCCAGCATGTGCCTGATGTTCTGCGCGTCCTGAATCACGAAGTTCAGCTCCATATCGAATTCACCGCCCACCAGCTGTAAACAGAACGAGTGCGGTTAGTCTTAGCGGACGGGAGCGATTCTCTTGAGAAGACAAATATCCCCCGAAATCGATCGAGAAAGTACCTTTCCAGAAATCGCTGCTAAAAATCATTTAATGTACAGGATGATCGGTATCAGGCGATTTTATACGGATATTAAAGAAGAAAGAAATTTTTTCCCTGTTACATTTTGTTTATTTGATCGTTTCTTTGTTATAATAAACGGAAGGTTATCTTATTTTGTTGTTTTTCATTCTTCAATAAGCCCCTTTTCACTTTCCATCAGTTTTAACTCCGTAAAGTAATATTTTATACTTCCAAATTGTGAATGTTTTCTCTAAAATCCGTATCAATGCCTCTGATCGGAAACATTCTGCCACGGGGTGTATTTGCATCGATGCGCATGCTCGATGGAACAGCGAACGCACAGTGAGTTGACTTATTGACTCATTGATTCTTATAAAATTTACAGAATATTTTTAACTGATACAGATCTGCGAAAAGTGTCCTCTAAAAGTTCGAGAACTGTTCAGAAAATACGAGCCTCGTTTCTACGCGTCTCGATAAACTGAATGCACAACGGGCGACAGAAATGTTCGGTTTCGAAACATTCACGCGCCATTCGCGCCGCGAATTTATGTGTTTTCACCGCGTCGAGGCGACCTAATCGATGACTTATCCTCTCCGGTCGCCGATAAATCGAGCCCAAACACGAAGAAGGGTTTACGAAACGGTGCGTACACTCGCCAGCCTCTTCTTACATCGAAAATGGTTTATGTACAGCGAAACCGGAAGTGCTGTCTCCACGCCAAGGACGTAATTTCCGGCGGAATCGCCCGTCGCCTCTGCCCATCCCTGTCCTGTCTTCTACAGAACTTCGAGTCTCCGATATCGATCATGAATTGCTTATGTCCCGCCTACGAGAAGCCATTTTTATGATAGCTCGTAAAAATTCACGTATAACGAGAGACCGTTTATAAAATTGAAGAAGACCAGCTCTCAACGTGTTCCGCGGACTTACACTTGCAGAAACGCGAATAATTTCAAGTCCTCCGATCTACGCGTGCGGAGCGATTTATGGATCATCTGGGGTCCCATAAAAAATTCTCCAGTTCCCAGCGATAGTGTAGAATATTAGAGGCTGCGAGAGCCTAGAAATGGTTGAATGATTTAAAACGGTAGGATGATCTGAATTGTTGATGTCTAGTTGATCCTTCCTAAACGATCATTTATGCAAAATCAAATAAAACTGTCGGAAAAGTTTTTCTTTTCGATTACAACATTCTATAAAAATGTGTTATATCCAATGAAATGTTCCGACACAGTTTTCGACTCTCGGATACCATTGTGTAAAATACAGTAGCCAACCTATTTCTCACCGAAGTAACCCGACCCACTTTCTTGTAACTTTGATCTTTTCAAAGCGTTCGTTCACCTCGAAAGTCTCCAAAAGGAAATATTATATCTGCCACGTTCACCATTATTAAACCGCAGCTCTTTCCTCGAATTTCTGTTTTTTAAACTTTCTCACAAAAACAACGACTACGGGGAAAAAGTTACTGTTTTAACACGCGTCTCCTGCGAAGTAGGAAGAAGCATTAAATCTGCGATCGAGCATGTTCAAATTAATGTACACAACTTTTTTAATATTGCACCATATGATTTGAACTTTTTCGAACAATTAGTTTGCTGCACAATGCGAAAGAGTTTTTTGAGAAAAGTTGCGAGTTGTCGGAATTGCAGAGAGAATACTAATAAGGTTTTATAATTACATACAGCATACACTTCAATTCATAAATTTAGTGATCAGTATGAGTACCAAATTTTCGCTAATTAAAATTCATTTGAACGTAGACGATGTTGAATGATTAAATTAACATATGTATAATTACCCACAATTATGAATGAAATCCAATTTCAGCTAAATTGTCAGCGTAATTTTACTTGTAGTACATGTGTGGGCTGCTCTTGAAAGCCTTTTTAATTTCAAGAATTTCAGAAATAGATATTAATGTAAATCTTTCACATGAAAAAGTTGTTAAATGCAACTGTTAGTATTTTCTCTACAAAACCGACCAATTGCAATTTCTGAAAAAATATCTCTTCACATCATATAGTAAACTAATCGCTCCAGCTTTTATAAAAAACGTTCAGATCGTATATTCCGATAGTGATCGTTATTTTTAGTGCGTCCGAATATTAATGGTAGACAGCGGATCTTTATGCAAAATAAAAATGTTGCACCTGAATAGCAACAAACTGCAGCGAAATAGAAATTTATTTTCTTTTTAATATAATATTATACACATTTAATAGATTAAAAATAATGTAACAGTGTACTTTTAAAATTCGCTAATGATTTTTCTTTTTTAAATTCCACCTATTCATCTTTCTCATAAATGCGTAAAATCTGCTGTCTATTAACTCTTTGCACTCGAATGGCGAGTCTGAGGCGCCAGTAAAAATTGCCACACCATTATTCAAAACAGTTTTGAAGTTATTAAATTCGTCTGTATTCTACAAATTGTAACGAGCTCAACTGTTGTATGAGAAAACTGGTTAAATTTGATGTACACAATGTAAAAAAGATTACATAGAATAAAAAATGATCTGGGTTGAAAGAAATGTCTTGATTTTCGAATTAAAATTGCTTCGAGTGCAAAGGGTTAATGAGAGTCACTGTATCTAGAGAAACGTGTAGAATTCAAGTGTTACGTGAGAGATCGAGAGGCAAGAATTTCGACACTATTCCGACGGTTAGTATGAAGTACAGTGACCATTATCTCTCGTCGGTGTTGCTTGAAGTAGAACGTTACGGTGGCGCCGCTGTTTCTGCTCTTGCCAGTGGGTGTCCAAGTGGCGCGGATGAGTTGCAGGTTTCGTTGTCACGTAGTCGTCGTTCACGAGCGCCCCTCGAGAAAAATAAATTCCGCGGGAGAAAAAAAAATGGGGACCGACGTTATTGCCGGGGAGACTTGGTACAACGATTTCACGTACGACGGTAGCCCGGCTACCATCTTCGAGGTCTGACCCCACGGCACTCGACGAAATTCCGGGGGAATCGTATACCGGGGATCAGAAGGGTGGCGGTACGATGCTGAAAAATAGAAGGGTTCCCGGGAATATCGATCCTACGACGTTCGCCAAAATACCCCACGATGGATGTACCGAAATGGGCTTCTGCCAACGAGATTTTTCCACGTTCCCGAAATTCGCGGCCGCGCCGCTCCGTCCCGTGTTCCTCTCGTGCTTATCGCTTCGCTGACTGCGTCCTTCGCCATATGGGTCACGCGAATTTTTCCTATTACCTAAGCTAACGTTCCACATAATTTAAACAGTCTCTGAAAGCTCCAGGTCTCTTCGAGAAGTGCAAACCATTCTTTAAAAGCGTGCTCGTAAGATCTAGTTAATTATTATTTTATGTTGCTGTCCAGATTATTCGAAGGATGTTCATAATAATTTTAAGACAGTGATTATTTTAACCCATCCTGTGGAATTTAAGTTCTCCGATCAATATGAATAAGTAATACAATCTTGCAGGCTCTGAATTCCGTGAGTAGCTACTGTATGATTTAGGATGTCTAGACTATTCTAAGGATCGGAATAATTACTTTAACGCGTCCCTACTGATCCCAGTTTCGCATGAATATTTCCTAGTGCTATCCGAAGAACATGAATAAGAATTTTAAGCCGGCTCGTGTCCTCCAGATGTCGCGTTGAGGAAATTCAATTAGAAATTCAATTGCCGTCTAGATCGTTCGGAGGATGTAAATAATTGTCCCGAGACGTTTCGCGGCTAGGTCAAGCGACGTAATTATTTTAAGGTGTCCTGCCGTGGCCAGGTGCGGGCCGCTCGTACAAATAACAATCTCCTTTGATCTCCAAGCTCTAGCTCTGCTTCGTACGTCCTACATTCAAATAGTCACTCGACAATTCTAAAAGGAACGTGTCCCAATATCACGAGAACAGGAAGGCTCATAAGAGGCTTCCCCCACCCGAAAAAGTAACGTCGCTACTACACTGTTTGCACTCGACGAGCACTCACCGCTGACACCGCCGCTTCAAATTGATTGCGATGTGGCACACAGACTCGATCGGTCCCGATTGTTCTCCCGGGCAAACGTTCGCGGACGACATTTCCATGAGCAACCCATACAGAGGATACACAAAGGGATCCCGGCTCGACATGTTAAACCGTCGCCTCGAATCGAACCGAATAAAAGTAGACGGACCGTGACTTACGATTTTCGACTTTGCTTGATTCACGACGCGACGCGACGACGTTGCGGTGACGTGTAGAACGACCCGTGAAATTGGCTGGCTAATAGAAAATATGAGTACACGGAATAAATGATTTTTCGCGGAAGAACATCGTGTAGAAAATGCTGTACGCATTTTCATTTCAATTTTAAATAGAAGAATTTGGTGGAACCAAAAATATGATCTACCGTATTTCCCACTTTTCATGCATACGTCCGCGCGTGTTTGAAAAATGAATTACCTTAAAAGTGATAATGAGCGGGATAATGAGATGGCATATATTCATGTAAATTTACATTTTCATGGGCCAATTTAAAGGGACCAATCTGAACGGTTAACGATAATCTTCCCCGCGAATGATTCTCGTGGATGAAAAATCAAATGAGGACTCTATTAGCATTCATTAAACTTTATATTTCCGTCCGAGATTGTGTTACGGGGTAATTCGACATTGGGAAATTCGTGTACGGCGTGGATGGTTGCGCAAACCTGATTCCATTGCTGTCTCAATAATGGGAAATGTGTGTTTCGACACGTATACTTTGACAGTAGTATAACCCACTTATATGTCAGGCAGATAGAAGTGCCTCACATCAATGTCATCACGTCAATCATATATTGATTAGGCAAGTAGTGTAGCTAACTTACATGTCAGACAAGTATCAACGCGGAGGATATGTCAGACTAGTAGTATAGCCAACTTGTAAATCGCATAAGTGGTAATGCCAAAGAATGTCTCAGGCCAGTAGTAACACTAAAAGATCCGTCTAGCAAGTAGTGGTGCCAAATAACGCGTCTGACGAGTAGTAACTTCAGACAATGCCTAGCGTTTAGTAGTGCCAAAAAATATGTATGACAAGTAGAAACACAGGCCAGTGGTAACACTAAAGAAGAAGTGTGACGAGTAGTAACAGCAAAGGATCTGTCTAGCAAACAGTGGTGCCAAAAAATATGTACGACAAGTAGAAACACAAGAAGATGTGTCCGAGAAGCAGCGTAGTTCATCTTGGAGCATCATGTTCCGGGCATCGCCTATTTTGAAACACCCTGTATAGATCTGGCTAGAGGTGTGCGTGAGCGTGTGTAAACGCGGCTCGATATATCGTTCACACTCGGATTCGCGGGAGAATGGACACGCGAGGGAAGGCGAAATGGGATTCGGTGAATTAGGGCTGGCCAGCAGAGCCGACCGCTAATTGGATACCACTTGCTTTTACACCTTCTATGTTTCTGTCAGTCGAAAACAGCCAGCCGGTACAGTACGTGCCAAACGCGCTTATTCAGCAGCAAAAACACAGTGACCACGACGAGTCCGATGCTGAAGATACACCGCTATTAGACGCATCCGCGTGGAGGTCTTTTGACAAGCGTGTATAAACAGCGGCGAAAAATTATCTACCACTTGTAATTAGGGTTTGCAATCCGCGGAATAGACGTGGAATTTATTTGAATAGCTAACGAGAATCGGAAAAATTTTGTCCTTTATCCAAATATTAGTTATGGCTTCGTTGTTGAATGATTAACGAAGTTAAGGAGGTTAAGTAAAGGTAAAAACTGTTTAGAACGAATTATATATAAACGTATTCGTCGTGTATCACGACAATATTAGAAGTCTCTCATAATCGTCAGGAATCGTATACATGAATGAATTTTGCGTTAAGAAAATGAATAATTTCAGAGAAGAAAAGGCAAAAACTATATTCTGTTTTTCGCGATGGTAGAACCAGGACAAACTTCGTGACGCTGGCGTTCTTCTTGGAACTTTTTTTCGCCGATGTTCCGGCACGAAGTTTTTCTTTTAGTTCGAGCATATTGGCATCCGCCATCGAATCCGGATGATCGATACATCTTTCGGAACTGAGCGCGCTCATAAAGCGTCCGGGCACGCAGCGATCGGAACTGTTTGAACTTTAGTTAATACCTCGTTATTATCGAAACCCAATACCTAATCTCGGGCGTTCCCCATCGTTATTGAAGCATAATTTATTACGGGCTAACTATAGCTCGCTGCGAAACGGGCGCAAACAAATGTTACCGAAAGATCGATTTCTGTTCGGGGGTTGTTGTCAGGCGTTTGAACGGTGTTCGAAGCTCCGAGGAACTCTGGTTCACGAAGGAGGTATTCGATCGTGTTAGCCCGGGTCTCGAGAGCTTGTTTGCACGTTACCGGAGCTTTTCAATCGAGTCTCAAGACGGCATGGCATCGAGGAAAAACGGTTTTCTTCCCGCCGCATTATGTTGTAATAATAATAACGCTAGCGGGCGATGGAGCTCGCGCGTTTACTCGCGACAGCGTGTAGAGCTTATCGACATTTTTTCGTGAGATTCATCTGTATACAGAGTGTTCCAAAATACAGAAATAAAGAATTCAATGACATGTTTTTCGGTCGCCGACAAAAGAAATATCGGTACGCGAAAATATCGAGTAAAACTGAAACAAATGGAAAGTGCAAGCAATTAACATCGACAACAACGTGTTCCGATGGCACTTCCAGCAGAAGAGCCCTGCACGGACACAATCATTCGAACGTGTGTTCCAAAACGTCAATTCTCCAGCGAATAACTGTCAAGAAGCAGGGTCCAGGACAAAGCTGCGAATTTGTAGTATCGATGACGGCTCGCGCGCAAAGAACATACACAGCGATCGCGAAGCTTCGCAGGTGCGTGAAACAACGAACAGGTGCTTCAACGCAACTAATTCCATTGAGTTGATCAATTTTTGATCGAATGGCGATCCTCGTTTAGTCGAAAACACATACCCACCGTGCAATCTACTTAATCGTAATTTCGAGTGTACTCATTCCTAATTTAGGTTAATTTTCTCTGTGATCGATGAATTCGAGGAAAATCTTGACGAGCTGCACTCGATTATTTTTTGAATAGGAACTGGAGCATATCAAGTAGTATTAACGATTAGCGATTTTATAAAATATAACTGCAAGCAAGTGGTGCTAGAGAATATGTCTCGCACAAGTAGTATAGCCAAGTGATATATCAGACAACGTCAAAATTCCAGAAAATGACGATTAACTGCAGAGGATGCTGGTTATCGCGAACGAAGATTAATATTGTAATAAAATGTTCGTGTCCACCTCGCAATTTTTACGTTTCGACAGAGAGGAAGAGAGAGCTCGGTCGTTGTTTACCTTTCCGTGTCGATAAATTTCAACGGAATTTCGAATTCAAGCATATCGTTTCTTAATCCCCTCGATTCAGTTGGTCTGTCTGTATGCAATTTTTGCGATGGCCTGGCTCCACTCGATCTGCCAAAGTGAATTCTCGCCGGGGCGGTGTGCCAGAGGTTATTTCGACAGGACATTTGCAAACTGCGATCCCGGGAAATTTCAGAGGACCAGCTTGTTGTCGTCTTCCTCTATCCCCGTTGCTCTTTTTTTCCCCTCTTTCACCGTGTCCCTTTATACTCATCGCTTTTCCCCTCTCCTATCCATTCGTCTCCCTTTTCAACTCTGTTTTTCGGGTTTTACCAATAAACTTCGTCGAAGTGAACGCCTGGTTTTTTCCCAGCAGACTTTATTCCTATTTCACGAATTGAAGACACACACGAACCCTCTCGTGTTCGGTTAGGCTTCGCGCGTACATTCGTAAAACGGTTTTAGCCGTACGATCGACTTCGGGAATTAAGTGTCGCTTGGTCGCAACAGATTTACTTGCCGCGAAATATTTCATGAATAATTCAAGTTCTCGCCGAGCCGACTCGTGCTGTTGGCGTCTATTTACTTGCATTAAGTCCTAATCGTTCCCGAAATTGGCAGACAGCCACTAGCCAGTCGGTTGATGGGTTACCGATTTGATGAAACCGGTGAGATGTCAGACCCGGATCAATCTTCATCCTCGAAAGCAATTAGTGCTCGTGGCGAATCACAGTGCGCCTCTATTATAGATCTGCCGCCACTTTATCGGCTGTGTCTCGGTAGGTTGGCTTTAACAGGATGTGTTTGACAGTGCACAGACCCATTTAGTTGCTCAACAATATTATTACGTGCGCTCCCATAAAGCAAGAGACACTTATTTATCTTTAAAAAAGAGTCATTAAAGATTACAAGCTCCCAGCTTGATTTTATTGTTTTATTTCGATCAGATGTACCGATTATTAGATGTATATATTACAGTAGATATTAAATGTTGGAAGAAAGAGATTAAAATTGGAAAACAATTGCTCCACTTGCATTTAAAAAATTAGAAATTATTGGGTTGTCAAATAAGTTCGTTCGGTGTTTTACAGTGGAATAAATCACAAGAACCGAACGAACTTATTTGCCAACCCAATACAAGAATGTCGTAAAACTTATCCAAATGGTAAAACAGTGGATTTCATTTCCCCTTGAGAAAACGAAGAAAAGCTGTGAAGAATATCTTAATATTCGAGAGATTCTCTTTAAGGGAAATTTCACCTATTTCTTTGCTATTTGTATGAAAACAAGCAGATTCACCGAGAAAAGCAAGAGAGACGGAAGAAACTCATAAATTCGAGAAATGTTCTCCGTCGAAAACATAGTTCCTCGTGTCCGAAAGCTTCACCGCGGAAAGTTGTCGGTTAATAGCATCAAGAAATGCTTACAATTCTGGAAGGAAGAATTAAATTCCTATTTAGTTTCCTGGTTCTCGCAACTGCCTCGGCGAATTTTCATTGTGCAAAGAGTTATCTGCAGTTAAGTAAAATAACGTCTTTAAAATATTTCGAGTTCCATTCCAGCCAAGCAGCCAAATTCCTGCCCTGAATTACCACCTTGAAATACCTATTGTAATAATGTACAGAGCTCGAGGTAGTCTTGAACGAAGGATTAAGAGGATTGGTTCGGTGCGCGATGCTCATAAGCGTGGACCGCCGAAACTTTCCTTAATTACGCGTGCGCTCACTAAATTCCGAGTGATTTCCGCTGCTGCCACTTTTACGGGACTTTTATGGGAAAACATGGTCCTTTTGGAAGCATGTTCATGGTCCTTCAAACTGTTTATTCTGATGGAACAAATATCGTAGAATCGCGAAAGCGTGGAAGTTGAAGAACCCGTGGAACACGCTGTCTATATCGACTGTTTAATCTTGGAGCGCGTTCGATATTTCGAGGACAATTAATTTTCCATTCTGGTATAGAGAAGGTACGGAGGCGGAATAGTCTGTGCTCATCAGTGTAAGTGCATCGTGTTCCTCGATGCCGGGTCGGCTTGAATTATCTATTAGAACGGGTGCATTATGCACGGGTACGCGCACCTCGCGAAACAACCGCAGTTTTTCCTCTCCGTGAAAGCTGCAGGACGCGGAAGAAGAGAAATGAGAAGCCGAGTCATTGGTAGAGAGGCCCACGCAACCCGTGGCCCGTTCTCTCCGGTTGTCTCTTTCCCTCGCGTCCTTGTTCTCTTTCCGGCCGACATTCATATTTAAGCCGCGTTCCTCCTAATTAGGCCGCCATCTTGACAAGCTCTAAATTCACAAGCATTGTTCTCGCCGAGCCGAGCCGAGCCGAGCCGAGCTATACCTTTGCCGCGCTTAGTCGAACAGACGGTGAATACCCGGCTTCCCCTCTGAACTTTCCCAGTTCCCGGCTAATTTTCTGCGTGGAGGGACTCATTGTCTTGTTCTTGGATGACCGTGTAATATTTCATTAGCCGGACAATCGCAACAATCGAATCTCCACCGCGTCAATGCAGATCTCTTTGGGAACTGTCATTAGCCCATCTTCGGGAGAAAGAACACGGAACACTGGCTGAATCTACCTCGCTCAGCTTTTAAATTACTTTTCTGCAGCCTTCCTTTTCTACGGCACGTATCACATTTTTCTGACTTTGATTTTGAAAGTCTGCGCAACCGATCGTTATATGATAACAGTCGTTAAAATCGGCGACGTCAGGAGATCTCTTGATTCGCGATTGAATGTTCCGGTGTAAGAGGCGAAACGAAGGGCGACTTTAATTTTGAAAGTCCGCGAACCCGATCGTTATATCGTAACGAGCCAACGTCTGCTAAGAACGACCGATACCCTGCGGATTGGCGTCTGCGGCGAGGGATAGAGATAACGGGGTGAAGGATGTCTCGAGTAGGATTGGACCGCTAGGGTCTGCCACGCAAGCATTCCTCCGCTTTCAAGTCCAGACTAATACGAGTCGCCGGCTGGCGTCCTCGAGCCTGCATCAGGGAGTATGATAGGGAACCGTCTCGACGGGGCCCTGGTGTAAACTACGATTTGCATTCGGAACAATGTTCGAGCCGGGGTCAATCCAGACTGGTCGACCACTCACGGCTTTCCCTTCTCCTTCTCCTTCTCCTCCAATCCCGTGTCTATGTGTCGAGAAATCCTACGGCACGATGGTGTATTTGCGAAACGACCGAAGTTATCCGTTTGTATTATTCAACGGTCCGCCGTGGATGGTCCGAAAATTGTGCTTGGTTATCGCTGATGAGGCTCCGCGACCCTCCGTAACGATCTTTCCGGATCAAACATATTTCCCTGGACCTGCAGACTGCCCGCTGTTACCGCACGTGCCCCCCCCCCCCCTTCATTAATCCGAAAATCTCTTCGGAATATTTACAAGCTCGTCGCGGAATTTTCGATTCAAATGGTAATCGCAAATATCGTGAAATGTCGAACGCTCTCCTCTTCGAGTTTGGCGGTATGCACATTCACGCCGAGGTTATACTTTTAGCGATTGTTCGAGCTTCGAAGTTCACGTTTTGAAAATTTCTGAGTAAGATTAGTCTGAACGTGACAAAATTCTTCGGCTCCCTTAAAATAAGAAAATTGTGTCACTGTACACCAGCGGTTTCCAACCTGGGAGGCACGAGTATTTTTTTGTGATAAAATTATTATTACTTAAAATGTGTCTATATTATTATATCTATTAAAACATAGGGAAGCGCGGAAATAAAATTTTTTTGGTAGGCGTAGTAGCATAAAGATTGGAAACCGCTGCTGTATACGATATGAGTAAAATTTCGGTCCCGAAGATTTCACGTGCTCGAGGTATTAATTAATTTCGTACAAATTTCATTTCAAATGAAGTCGTAGAAAGTCGTACAACTCAATCTTTTCCTAATGAAAAACAGAAATTCCACGTGCATGGGATCTTTAAGTCGCCTGAAAAATGTTTGCTTGCGAACCTGAAACATCTCGACCATCAGGTGGAGAATTTCAGGGGCGAGGAAAGTGGCGGCCGTTGGAAGCAGACAATGTCACTCATTACGTCAGGTAATTGATAGGGAGTCGTGGTACGCAGACGCAGACGCCGTAAGGGCAGCGCAGCGTAACGATAGAAGGGGCCGGCGAGTGGTGCGTGTCACTGACTTTAGAAGTTCGTTTGACGAATGCAGTGTACAGCATCCTCGGAACATCATTTCCTTCGCCGACATCCTCATGCCTTACGCGTCGCCACTTATTCTCACTCAAAGATCCCCACGCTTAATTAATGGAACATCCCACGCGACACTCTCTGGCACTCTACTGTCGCCACGAGGACGCTATGCAATGTGTGTGTGTGTGTGTTAGTCGAGTCTTTGACGCTGCGATTCACGGTTTTGTTTTATTGTTCTTTGACCTATTTTTTTTACTATTCCGGATTTCCATTCCCTTCAAGCGACAAGTCAGCGTCCACCGAGTTCCGTAAAATGTCAACGTTTATTCCACGGTTTATATTAATATTTCTTGCGCACTGTGTTTTCATTTGAACGCTTTGAGCGACAGGTCGACGCCCACAAAGTCGCAACAATATTATATTTTACGGAAGGGCAACTGAAATGTTATTTGTTCTGTAACTCGTATTAATAAATATATTGCAACGAGAATTCGGTTAATTTGATAAATAAATTCGCAAGTTTGGATGAAGAGGAATGAAAGGAGGAGTTTAAAAGAAAGATTGCGACGAGAAGAAACGCTACGGAACATGAAAGATTAAGATTAGAGTGCGAGAAAAAGGTTGCGAAACTTTTCCTGGACGATCCAGAAGTTGTTTCGAAAATTTTCGGCGGAAAAGAGCAGCCTCCCTGCGCCACGAAGATAGTAGACTACAAATTGCAAGCACGAAACCGAAGGCGAGTAACGAATTGCTGCAGGTTTTCTGCCCGGAAATCTGACAATTTATTTTCGTTATCTGCAGATTGCTCCTTGACGCCCAGACTCGCTCCGCGAGTTAATTTCTTCATTTATCAGACGCGGCTGGTATAATACGAGACCCGCGTTGGCAAAATAAGAAGCTTTTGCTAATTATAGTCTTCGTTCGCTGAACCCGTTCTATTAGCTGCTCCTAGCACGAACTTGCTTTCCACGAAACCTCTTCTAATATAAGACCTCAGCTTATCTTCGTTACACACTTAAATAGCGACAATGTTTTCTTTCGTAATTAAATCCGAAATCAATTAAGCGCCTCGGCAAGCACATTTTGCGAGATACGTCGCGCGAAACTTTCCGATTCAATTATAAATACTTTCAAGATGGTAAGTGCATAGTGATTCTCATAAATACTGGTTCGCAGTGCATCGAGATTAAACTTGCAAATTTGCGCATCATTAAGCAGCGAAGGCTCGAACGACCTAATAGTTGTTCATTAAGGGACTCTTGAAGTTTTCTTGCGAGATGGGTGTCGTATATTAAATATCCAATGTTGTCTCTCTTTATTTTATCCTCTTTAGATCCTTTATTAGGGAAACTCATTTCGTTTTCTCAAGGACAAATCGAAGCCAATTTTTTAGAAGAAGTTTTATGATATTTGGTTCTATTGTTCAAGTTAAAGATCTCATTTGACTAAATTCTCTCGAAGGATATATTCTGGCATTTTCTGAAAATTTTCACAAGCCATAAATGCATAAAGATCCGCAGTCTAGTAATAACAAATGGAAGCAATGCCATCTCTACACGAAAAACGAAATTACTTTCCGAACTACGTAATAAATGCTACTCGAAGGACCCGACGGGATCGCCAAACTGCAAGCACAAGGGTCTCTCGCGAAAGCTGTAAAGCTCGCTCCTATCCTGGGCTCATTTACCTTCGTTATCGCGGGTGAAAGAAGCTCGTCTCGAAACCAGCACCGGGGAAGCAGAAACAAGCATGAGGGGATTACGCGAAAAACTGTGAATGTTGAAAATACTCGCATTAAAAATCGCTGATGCGCCGTTCTCGACGAGGGTGTAATTAATCGCGCGACGATCAACCCCTCGCCGACGAAAAATCTTTCAGCGCGGTGGCGGATCCGCGTAGAAATTAATCCGCATCGAGTTGGGTGTTAATTACACGTTTCAAAGTCGCCGGGCGTAACGAGAAACGTTGCGGTTGCTGCTCGCTAATAAAAAATAATAGCAAGAATAATCAGTTGCCACTGCGCACACTTTTTCATGGAGATGAACGGCGAGCATCGCTAAACTTGAAACTGAGCTGTCGGAGTCTAATAGGCCGCAATTAGTAGGCTTTCGCTGCGAACGACTCCTAACGCGAGACGCTCCTAATTACGGGCATCGCGTTCACGCGATCCTCGTGCTGCGTTCGCGCAGGGAAATGTCGAGGTTCCGATGCTTTTTTCAACAGCAGGCGAGGCTTGATAAATTCTGGGCTCTCGCCGTTCAAAGGATTTAACGAAATAAGTGGCAACAACTCGGGCACATTCTGCGCTAAACAAATGTACACTAAATTTCTTCGTTTGCTGATTTAGATTTAACGACCGAGGTTGTTAGCGACTGTGGACGGAAGAAGCTCGTTTGTTCTTAGGGTGCAGTTATAGTGGAGCGGCGAGTATCGATGACAACATTTCGACACATGCTAATGAAAAAGTACATATGTATTTTCTCTATTTTTCTTTTTTTTCACGGCACAGCTCACCTCGCTGCTCCACTATAAACCCATACTAAGGTTCGCTGTACGTACGAGCAATAACATCGTCTCTTGTCGCTAGAAGTACAGATCTTCGTCCATTTTTATAAAACACAGTTCAGCTAGCAGGTCTGTTTTGACTAGTTCATGCGCGTTCAATAGAATTCTACGTCATTTTAGAGGAAACTATTCCAGGCCATCAGTTCGCGATTAAAAGACCGATTTTTTCCATTCGGCCGGAGCTTTTTAACGGGGCGGCGAGACGCGTGAACTGTTTTCAATCCTCACACCTCACCGTCTGTTGCCACGCTAATTGCGAATGGCTGTCAGTGCGAAATGTCCACGTGGAATGAAATATGAGCTACGACCTCGGCGCGGAAAACTCCGGATAAATAGTTCTTCCTCGCTTATTCATCGACTCGATTATCAGCCGGGGACTTCGGCAAATAGCCCGGGCCAACCTCGGTCAATTATTCATATTGCCGCAATTAGTCGACGGTGGGAAGTGTTAATTATAAAGCGATCGAACCGCGGCGCAGTGTATCGAACGGCGCGTACGTGCATAATGTAGAGGAGTTCCCCTAGCGCCGAACACGTGAGGTTTTTCTTAAATAAATGAAAAAATATCATTTCAAATTATCGGTGTAGGCAATTTTTATTTTGCTTCAGCTGAAACAAACTTGTGTGCGAACAGCCTGTTTCGAGCAACAATTGTTTCGTCGAAACCGAACCAAGCTGCAAACGTTTTTCAAACAATGTTGCTTCTGCGTGGACAAAATGTTTGCGTATGTTATACCGTTTGTCGGAAACGATTCGGAACAGGCAGCAAGCGTCAGCAAAAAGGTTCTCGTTGTTGCCACGATGTGGGCGCGCCTTTACCTCGTAATCGGTAAAAACAAAATTTATTATACCGTTCGCGCAACAATAAATCGGGCGCGCGCACCCGCGTAGCCTCCGAAGGCAAACTTCGTTCGTAAATACGTAGTTGCGAACGGAACAATCGTTCCCCGTGTAAACAGTCGGATTTTTCTGGGGAAAACTCGCGTAAAAACGTAACATCAAACAATACATCGATCAATCCACGGGGATGTTGTTTTCGCATGCGATCCGTTTCCACACACACGTACCGGAGGACAATAACGATCTTTCCTGCATTTGTTATTCGGGAGGGGGATCAGTCGGCAAACAGAAGCTTTTCCGGTGAAATCCGAGCTTGAATTAATATCACGGACACCGGACGGCATTAATGCATTCACTTGCACTGCGAGCATCTGTATCGATTGCGCCAGCCATTATTTTCAGAACCGATAACGGATCCGTGTTGATTCGAGGTGACGCCGAAAATTTGATTCCTCTCGCTCTCTCTCTATCTTTACCTCTGTGTCGTCTATATTCAGACCGTTTGACAACCTCATACGCCTTCATTAAATATTGATGAAACGTCTCCATTACACGAGCTATTCATACACAATGGTCTACGAGTTATTATTCAGTAAACCGAGACTTATTGATAGCCACTGTCAGTACTGTACCACATAGATCTACATATATGTAATCTCTGTATATAAAACCTTGTTGGTCCTTCATTTTTTACGAGCACAGCTTGCAATAGTAAAATCTGAAAAAACGTGACCTATGTATATTGGATCCTAACGCGCATTTCACAGAATTTTTTTCAGATTTTTTTGTTGCAAACTGTGCTCGTAAAAAATTAGAAACTTTTCTCCTCACAGCAGAACGGCCGAAATGGTCAACCTTACCCGCTAATTTGCCAATAACTCTTGGCTCGAACGACGCAAGAAGGAGGTCTGTGTTCACTCTCTAAATGAGTCGTGCCGGGGGATCAGGATCTACGAGGGTGGACCGTTCTTAATCCCGTGTAAAGCGGTAATTGGCTCGGTGTAGGCGCGCGCGGTCGTTCCATTCCTTTGTGTCGTTACCGTATTTTTTCCCGGCCATTCCCGGGCGGTTCGTTATCCGTCGGAATATAATGACACGCTGGTCACGGGTCGTGTTCTAATCGGGACGAGTGGCTTGGCCGCAGCGAACGCGCCGAGCCGCCTCTCGAGTGGTTCATCTCGACGCAATGAAATCTAGTGGTTCAATCCGGAGGTACCGGGCAGCCGCAGGGTTCTGTTTGTGTTCGGCCATGTTACCTCCGACCGGTACACGAGGATCATTCATCCCGGAGTGGAGTTACCGCGTTGCTACGTTGCCTTTTGACCTCGAAATTCAGCCTCGTTAGCTATCCAGCCCGCGGAAGACGATCGCCGGCTTTAATACATAGAAACGAGTTCCTCCGATACGAATTTTCTCCACCTCCGATTTTTAACGGACTGCTATCTCTTTTAATATCACATCACTCAATAAGTCCCCGGTCTGACACATATATAGCAACATTGTTGACAGACCCACGTGATTTCCGGGTAGTACTATCCTTCAAACAGTACGTGCATCTCACTCTTGAAGGAGAGTATGTTGATGAATGAAGTGGAATTTCTAAAAAAAAATTTGTATTTTCTCAGTTAGACCGGAGACTTTATGAGTATCTAGCGAATTTTCATTCGATATTTTCCAGTTGCAACGGACTACGCGTTTCCAAAACGTTATAAATCACCACAGGTTCACGTTGCACGTTCCTTTCCTAATCCTAATTCTTCCTCGACAAATCTTTCGTTGCTACAAGAGTATCTCCGAGCGTAACTATTTTCATCGCGCAATATTTCATCGCGATAAATCCATCCGTGCAGGCGGTCGCTTTTGCGGACGAGCCTCTTCGTGCACTTTCCGCGATCCGGCTCGCGGAGGACGCAGAAAACACGGTCTCTTCTTAGGGGACCGGCGAAACCTCTTAATCACGGTTTTTCCCGTCTAATCATTTTTACCGGGCTGATTTTTATTTATCCCGCAGATGGGCGGAGAACGTTAACCGGCAAAAAAGCCTGGTGGGCGTCGTGTCGGTTGGGACGCGATTAATCTTGTCGTCGACGTCGACGACGTCATCCCTTAGCGAAATCGTCGGCTTTGAAAGGAGCTGGAGAGGATCGTGACGAGGAAACCGGAAAGTAGCGGCGCGGCGCGGCGGGGGGGTTGGCGCTGGTAGACCGCAGCTCTGGACGCGCGGTGGCCACAAAGAAGCCCATTAGAACGAAATAGGTCAATTAACCGGATTCGTATCCTGCGGTAAGTATCTCTGCGTGACATAAGGCAGGAGAGAAGGCTCGTGGATCCAACGCTACGGCTAAGATAGCTGCTGGCGAACGAGATGGAGGACCGGCAGGAGGCTCGACGTCACGAGGCCGCCCGTTGAGCTTTACAGCTGCCCGTCGACGACGAATTGCTGCGGGGGTGTTGACGACACGGGGGGCGAGAGAACCTCGCCATAATTGGGGACGAGAGCAGGCTCATAATTTCGCGTCGCGACAAGAGGGCACCGGTATGCCCGGAGCCGGTAATTTGCGATTCGTATGCTCAGACACCCACCGCGCCACTGACAGACCGAGATCCGGGGATATTACCGGCCGTGGACTCGCATAACCGAACTTCCTATGCGACAATCGACGGATTCTCTGCTCACCCGACTCGGGAAAACATCTGTGAAGGAAACCTGCCGATATCATTTAACCCGTTCGCGTAGCAAACGTCTCGGATATCATAATACGGTAAAACTCCGTTTTCTAATATTTCACCTTTAAACTCTTTAAAGTTTAAAGTCAGCGGAAAACTGCAACTGTCACCACTTTGACGATTTTAGTTGGAATTCTTGTTACACTAAATCGTTTTTTTATGGAACAAAATACCTGTTCAATCGCTATGCGGAACAGTATTACGAATACGTTTGCAATTCACTGTACACTGTACACGTGGGAACACGTCTACCCCAATTCGCATTCGTTTAATCGAACCGCAGTTTGTTTACCTGCAACGCTCGATCTGATATTGTTTTTAGAACGATTCGCTACAGCTCCCCTGCGAACGGCTATCAAATTGAGAATTGCAATTCTTCGTTTGCTTTTTATTTGTCTTTTGTTTCCGAAGCTCTCCGGTCTGACGGACGCGTGCTGTCGATGCTCGATTCGGAACATCGACGCAATAACATGATTCGTTCTTATTTTTAGTTCGCAGCGGAATTAAACGCAAAACAAACGATGAAATTCAATATAACAGCCATAGAAACTGGCTGGAAAATTGCCAGCGTCGTTACAGGAACGTTTCAAAGCAAAATAACGAGAGCCTCAAAAATGAATCGGCGAGACTGGTTCGACAGCGAAAACTTTCATGGAATGTCAGCGACGCTCTTTAATAACCAGATTGCGGATCTTTATGCAAATTCACGTTTTTCAAGACTAATTGATGAAAAGAGAAATTATACGGAAGCTTAGTGCTTTAACGAAGGCGGAGTCTTTGCAAGGTAAAGGAGAATACCAAACTCTGTATTCGAATTCGTTAAAATCTTCGTCTTGCTGGACTTCGTTCAGTGGCATTTACCGAGTGAATGGAAATGCATAAAGATGCGCTGTCGATTGATAACCAAGTAATTACTCCGGCCTCGAACACTGTTTGCAGGCTTTGTATCTGAAACTGTCGGTTTACATATTGCGCGTCGGGCAGTATTATAATTGTTAATTATTTGAAGTGAAAATTAAACATTTCTTCGATCTAGGACAATTCCATTCTGTATGATTTTTCTCGTTTTATGGATATGAAATTGACACAATTCCTCGTACAATCCTTAAATGTGTAGTAATTGATTAGATCAGCGGTTTTAAGCCCGGGAGGCGCCAAAATTGTTTACTAAAAATTAATTTTCGTTGAATAATAAAACTTCAAAGTTTTTGAAACGTGTCTGTATTATTATATCCATTAAAAATATATTGGGTTGGCAAATAAGTTCGTTCGGTTTTTGTGATTTATTCCAGCCTAAAAAACCGAACGAACTTATTTGCCAACCCAATAAAAGGTAGAGAGGCGCGGTAACAAATTTTTTATTTTAGCTCTGGGAGGCGGACAATTGGATGGTGGACAGTATTAAACAATCGGATTACGCTCTCGCTTTGGAGAAGAAACTCGTTTCCAGGTTTCCGCGAGTTCTCCGAGGACCGTGTGCAGAACTAAGCCTCGAAAGACCATTACCGAGACTTTGGAATCTCTCAGAGCTTTCTGGACTAGCTTTTTCTTCGACGGAGCCGCGTTGCTATAATTAAAACGCGAGATGTCAGTTTCTCCATGACGCTACGATATCTGTTTCCGTCGCTTGTTATCGACAAAAGAGCCGCTATTGGCGGACCCGCACGTAACAGTCAACGTGAGAAAGTTCATATTCCAATCCGGACCACTGTGCGGCGTTGTCATAAATTACGGGCGAGCTAACTGATTTCGAAAGTCACGGCGTACGGGCGGGGTAAGGGGCCGGTTAATAGAGAAGTTTCTCAAAAAATGATTGATGTCCGACCGGCTGCTTTACATGACTGCTGGAAAGATTAATGTCGCGCGGACGCGATATATCTGCGTTAAGACGTGAGTAATAGTTCTCCGCGTGGGTGGTGGATCTTGCCGATGCAGAGGGGGGAGGGTCGGATCGAATCCGCGAAAATATTTGTGCATATATGCGCGGGCACGTGCGAAGATCGATTCGATAAATCGGGTACAGCGGTTTTTATCGAGAATGGAGCTCTCTCGTTCGACGGTAGTTTCTGCCTAACCCGGATGGCTCTATGCTCTGCCACTGACAGTTTGGTTTTCCATTCAGGCCAGGTCGACGAACGTATTTGCTCGCGCAGCGTTCGATGAAAATCTGCGCTCGGCGCGCGGTTCGATCCGATCGATACCGAACCCTGCGTTTCACGGGGTTCGCTTTTGCCATGGTTCTGTTCCGCGCGATGCGTACCGTACACGTGTTCCGACGGCAAATGCGATTTCCTGCGTGAATGAGCCTTCAACGTTTGTCGTCGACCTGCGCCCAGCCCGGCGATTGTTCTAAGCTAGTGACCATTAATGATAAAGTGATAGGAAACGCCGCAACTGTGTGCGCGCTGCCGTTTCAAGTGCAACGTTTGATTTCGGTGCCTCTGTGATGGACAGTTTCCATTTGCTATGGAGGAAACTAAGTAATTGTGCAACGCGTTCTTGCGAATCTCTGGCGAATTATTACCTGTAGATAAAGATGCTTTAATCTTCGAATAAACGATAACGTTGTTAATTGTCCGCGGTAGATCCGGCGATCTTTCGGACTTTCAATATTTTTGCAAAATTTTGGGAAAGGAATAAAATTAAACTGTATACGAAATTTAGTACGAGGTGTTATATCAATTTCATATTCATCAAATAAGAAAAATCGTACAGAATGGAATTGTCCTAGATCGGAAGAGATGTTTAATTTTCGAGTTAAAATAGCTCGTAATAGTTAAAATAGGTTAAGGTTAACCTTTTGCACTCGAAGCAATGTGAATTCCAATATCATGATATGTGTTCCAACCCAGATCAATTTTGTTCCATGCAATCTGTTTTACATTGTTCACATAAAATTGAACATGTTTTCTTATATAACAGTTGAGCTTTTATGCAATTTATAGAATACAGACAAATTTAATAATGTTAAAACTGTTTTGAATAATGGTATGGCAATTTTCAGTGGCGCTTCAGACTCGCCATTCGAGCGCAAAGGGTTAAACTGACAATAAGTGGCAATGCCAGCGATGTCTCTCTACGAGCGTAAATGACGATAAATAATTTTCGGAAGATTGTACTCGGACAGGAAATCGGTTCGACTTATTTCGAAGCACTCCGAACGCTCGAGTGAAGAGCACCCCTCGCGTTCCGACGAAGTGTGCAACTGCGGCGCGTGTTGCTCCAAATCCCGGAATCCCATCGTCGGTTGTTTACAATCCATAAAATCGCCGACTAAAAGCACGCGCATGATAAATATCGCGCTCGACCGTCATTTCCCGTCGCGCGATCCAGTGGCGCGCGTCGCGCAGCGAGAATATAGAAAGTTCTGTTCCATTTTTCTTGATCCTCTTACCTCGGCATCGACAAAGCGGATAAGACGAGGAAACGAGGACGGTAGGCTGAGCGCGAGCTAAACGGCAGACAGAAAACGAGAAAATACCGGGAGCAGGCGCCGCGACGGCCGAGACTCCGCACTCGTACGTCGGAAACCCGTTTATCGATTTCAATTTTGATTCCTGCATGTACAAACTATTGAAAACTCCGCGCCGTTTCCGCGATTAGAATGGCTCCTGCCCTCGAGCTGCCACGCCGTCAGGGATGGAGCTCGTCGGTCGTGATAAAAGAAAGGCTAGGGAAGCGTATGAAAATCCAGGAAGGGTGAACTCGGGGGGGGGGGAGGGCGGGGAGCTAGTACGGATGCACGACGATAAGTTGCGAGAATAGGAACAGCCGGGTACCAGAGAAATGCTCGGGGATGAACGTTTCGCTCCCAGATAGGATCAAACGAAACGAAACGAGGGGCTGAAACGTTACATCCAACCACCCCCGAAAGTTGCTTCCTTCCGCACCGTCTCCGGCCTATGCAACCCCCCAACCCGCCAATCCCGCTCTCGCATCCCCTATTCTTTCGCGTTTCATCACGCTTCGAGGAGTAAGACGTCGTACGACCAACTTCTCCACCTGGGGAATTTCGGAATTTCACCCTCGAGGGTTAAATACCCTTCTTCCCCGTCCTATTTCTCTCTCTCTCTCTCTCTCTCTCTCTCGCTCTCTCTCTCTCTCTCTCGCGCGTGATGCAGCTTTTTGCTGTCTCGCCCACGAAACTTACTATCCCAGATTCGAGCAACGAACGCGCTTCCCCAGTGTACTTTGCACCGATGCTAGACGTCGATGTTTGTGCAATTTTCCTTTGTTGCTCGAGACCAACTTCCGCGAACTTATGCGACGTTTATTTTCTCTACGAAGAACTAGAAGACCTTGGGGCGCAAGCCGGGTAAGTCTAGACGTCGCGTAATTCTGACTTGCATCTCTGCAGTACACTCAAAATTAAATTATTTCGATATTGTAAAAGGTTGTCGAAAATTTGAATGAATTGAGTGAACCTTCCTGAAATTTTCGGATTGAAAATAACGTGAGATAATTTGAACTTTTTCAATGTCATTGCAAACGCGTTCGCCCCGTTTGATCAGAAAGAACAGGAAATTCCCGCTGCAATTAATGTCCGAGTGGAACGTTAACCAGATATTACGAAATACGCGTTGCGTAAGAGGAATATAATCTCGCCGGAGGGTGGAAGGGATTGGCTGGCGTACTTCAAAAGAAATACTGTGTTCCGTGCTCCAATAAACTGCATATCGTGCGCCGCATGTGCACTGTGCACGCTCGACTTTTTGTTCCGTTTGTTGCACGGTGCCGAGGGAGTCTATTGTAACGTTTCGTGACTGTGCGGTTGCGTTAACGTTAAGGGTACATGTGGCCAAGTAGAGAACGGTGTCAAGGGAGAAAGGCTTGCCGTGTAACCAGAAATAATAAACAATTACACGTGCCCGTACGCTCGGATATTACACGCTTCCAACGATCACCCTCATTTCAACGCCATAACTTCAAATCTCGAACAACGTACGCTTGCGACACGCGAAACAACCTCCGAAAATATAGTCGTTTGCAAATTCATTTACGACGCAATTTTTATTCTAGACCATTTCGAGTTTCAAATTCATCGTCTCCACGTTGAGCGTGTTACTCAATGTGTGTACTTGTTATCTTGATGTTCGTTTATTCGTTTCGTACAATGGAATTTTGTGGGACTGCATAATGGAATTGCAACGCGTTCTGGAGACGCAATCGAGGCTCCCGTTGTTTACGGAACAATGCAAGACGCAGACTTTCTTACGCAAGCCTCGTAAATTTTACGTCGCAGTTTCCTCTATGGCCCGTAACGTTGTACAGGTAGTTTCGAGTTACGTGCACCTTTGTGTTATTATGTTGAAATATGCCGGGCATGCGGGGCCTCGCTGGGCGACAATGGAGGAATCCTCCGAGGAGAAGAGATCAATGACACGCCGTACGGCGCGGCGGACATGCGTGCTCTTAGAACAGTGCTTGATACTCTGCGAATTTCAGATTCCGTCATTCATCTACCACATTGTGCCTTCGAAACACTCCCGCGGCGGTATTCCCGCACAAAGGAGCGGCCTCCTTTGGCTCCTCGAAGCTATTATACGTACAGTGACTCCATTAGCATTCAGACGCTCTAGAAAAAATGATAACATTTTTCATATTGGACTATACCGTTTGAATTTTCTGCAGAAGTTAGAGCAATTAGTTTACTAGAGGATGTGAAAAGAAATGATACAAAAATAGCAATTGTTCGGGGAATTGTAGAGAGAATATACTAAAAGCTGCGTTTTACAACTTTTTTGTGGGTCTATATCGAAAATTTAAACAATACGTTGATGCGGCAGAAAATTTGTTGATTTAAAGTTTAATTTATATTCGTACCTTGAAATAAAAGGACACACTGTAGCGAGAATTCGTTTCGATGCATCGTCGATCGTGTTTCTCACCCTCGAGCGTTTGCACTCCGTATTTCACGGAGCAATACGAATCGAGCTGCGGTCAATCGAAATTGCAACATATTAACGAAATCGTTCGCAGTATCGGTGGATCTCGATCTTCGTCCACAACCGTCTCTCTCTTTCTCTCTCTTGAAGGAAAAGAGAGCAGGAGAAATGGAAACGCTAAAGGGTTGGCGCAGAGGGTAGCAGACGGAGCGGAAAGGGAGAAAAATCTCCGCGGCGTAGAGATAGGATTGCCGCGTTTATCCTCGGAATCCCTTTGTTCCTGTGGGCTTTTTCGCCGCAGAGAGTGAACTACCTTTGATTCTTCTCCCCTCTGTACCACTGTTCCCCTTGCTTTTTTTCCTGTCCTTCCCCAGAAAAAGCTATCGGGCTTGATAAGCTGTTTAACTTCGGCCCACGGCGTACTTCGCGGTCCTCTAAATTATTCTATTCGCTTTAATTCCCGAGGATTGGATCGATCCTGGTCTCTGTCACACAGTTTCAATATTTTTTTGCTCTGTGTTACTTTTCACCGTGCAATCGCGGAGCTACGATATCGGTAGTTTCGACAATGAACAGAATATTCGCTTGTGCGCAGTGCTTTTGACGCAGTGTCCGACCATGCTGACTGTTTCTACTTGCTCGTAGACGTAGAAGTTTGCCTAGTATTTTTCGCGATGGTTTCAACTTTCTACGCAATCATTTTCACAGATTCAACAATGCATTTTTTATAGTTACAAAGTGGCATAGCAAAGACATACATTGGTGTCTACTTTAACTTGAAAATTGAACATTTCCTCTGGCCCAGAATAATTCCATTCTATATGCTTTTTTTCATTCAATGGATATGAAATTGATATAGTACCTCCTCCAATACTTACTTAAATGTTTAGTAATTGATTAGTCATCAACATATCTAATCACGTGAACAATGTTTTGAATATTGGTACAGCAATTTTTAGCGGTGACTCTCTGGGTTGCTAGAGGTTAAGGGTTGAAGAATTTCGCTTGTATTTCGAAGATACGTAACCCTCGAATGCAAATTGCTGCACGGGGTTAATTCCGCAAACAGGAAGCTGCATGTGCACCCGTAAATCCGGTGCAGTCTCGGTTCCTAACGTCTTCGCGGCTGGTAGTAAAACATTCGGACGGTTAGTTAGTTAGTGGCCGTGTTCCCTGTCACTGGACGAATCCATCGTTAGCCGAGCAACCGGGCGCGGGCGGCGCGCATAATTAACGCAACTGTCGCTGTTAACCAGCGTGTCGTCGTTAACCAGCGCCGAGCCGAAGAGCCTGCGTTCGGAACGCGCAATCTCTTTTCATCTCGCACAATGGACACTGGATAATGGCGACGACTGGCGTCGTCGGGGTCATAGAACCTCGCGTAACCCCGGGGAACGGATAGGAGGACGAGCGGAGGAAGCGGAAAAGGAAAGAAACTGCGAAGAATTGTTAGGCCCCCGACACTTTCGCGTGGAGAGCTCGAATCGCGACGCAACTCCTCGGTTTTTCCTCGAATAATACTTTGCTGAAATATCTGCGGTTGCATGGAAAAACAATTTATTGCAGAGAACAATTCATGTATTTTTTACGATTTATGTATTCTCCAGAAAAAAAATCATGAAAACAAATTCGGAAGGCTAAAAAAAATAATGCAATTTAACCGATGTTCCCGACAACCACGTATATTACTTAGGTGTACGAAATGACGATGAATACATCGCTGAAAAAAGGAGCCGAATTTATTAGCACACCGAATAAATACATTAAGGGAAAACCGGTGCATGTAAATCCGCTGGCCCGATTTCATATTATCATTCCGCGAGTGTGCGAAGCGTCGGCATTAATTGAAAATACCGACGAACGGTTCAAAATGTCGATAAATCTCCGCTCAGCTCGTCCTTCTTCCGTCCAGCCACCCCCAAGCCCAACCACCCCCGCGCGATAGATACGAACGAGGTTGAACGTGGTGGACGAGCATCAAGAGGCAGACACGAGCCGAGAGGGGGGCAGAATGAATGAGATAACCTCCGAGTAACACGTGTAACGCTGATTTGTTGGGGATGCCACTCCCACACAGTCGCGCACAGGTGAACCCGGCCGAATACAAATTTATGGACGACCGCGCGGTGCTTCGCTCTGCTTTCGAGACCGATAAAAAGAAGTCCCTGTCCGTCTAAAATGGTATTTATCTGACTCGTTACCGAAACACCCTCTTCACGGTTCCAGCCAACCCTTCTCGCGCCCTTTATTTTTCCATTCGTGTCGAAATATCACAATTGGATCGGAGAAGGGATCGGCATCTTCGTTCCCGTGTTTCCCAATAAATTCCACGGACCAGACAATTTATTCCCGGCATTACCGTCCCGACGAGCACGCAGCTGCCGGCCGGGCGACGTTTGCCCTCGAACTTTTCATTAAAACCTCGAGTGGCACGATGACAAGGGAAAGTTTGACGCGGAAAACATGTTTTCTGTTGGCGTGGCTCGAAAAACTCGGTGCCCTCCCTCTTCCTCCGACCCTCCCTTCCTTCCGTTTTCTCCTTTCCCTCTTCAACTCCAACTCCCTTCACTCGAATCCGTTCATGCTGTGCTCTAAGAAGCTTCGAAAGTTCGGTGTGTTGCTTTCAGCGAGTGTCTTCCAAGGATGCTCGATCGCCCGCGATTACGTTCAGCTAACGAAAGCCTCGGTGCATTAAAAATCTCGCGAAACGTGACGATAAACTAACGAGACTAATCTTATGAAAATTTGTACACGTCGTCTGGCGGAACATGTACATTATACAATTCCAAATGTCAAATTTAATGGTTAAAATTTACAGAATACAGCTTTGTTAATCAATTATGTATATAGTCGCCATTCTTTCCTACAATTGTTCTGCAATTAGAAAAGAACGGTGACTATATAATCTTTATTTCACACTCCGTCGTGCAGTACAGTTTGCGACATCTATGAAAATCGCGCGGGCAGGAACTTGTGCAATAAAAATGAAAATAGAAATATTCTCTTGGACTGCCAATTCCGGAAAGAACGCTGTACTTCTATTGTTCGCGACTGTTATCGGTGGATGGAATTGAGATTAACAGCGGCGGCGGAGCGGTCGGATTACTTCCCAGACACGCCTAGCATAAGTAGACCGAAGCCAGAAGAAGAATCATCAAAATGCAAAGTACGGGAGCAGCGAAGGAATAAACGCGCGGGTCGCTGGAATGTTCAAGAAAGGGCATTCCGGCGGAGAACAGCAAGCGGGGGCGACTGTCGGTGCATTTTATTATCACCGTGCAGGGAACACGAATTTTCAACGAGACCATTCGTTACCCTAACTCCAGACAGTTTCGTTAAGACCTAATCCCGGCTCGTGTAAACCGGGATTCCTACATCCCGAGGCTGGAACGGCGAAACTGTACAAATACCGGGAGATAGGACCGTCGCGCGTCAAGGAGAACAGCCCGGTAAAATTTTACGATACAGAGACTCCTGTACGCGATAGTTGTAACCCGTGACCTTCCTAGAGGTAGTATCCTCTTTGCACTGTATCGCGAATAGTCCGCGATTTCGCAAATAACGTTTCCGCGATCGTGAAATCATTTCAGTTCACGAGATGATCGCCGCGATGCGATTCTTTATGCAGGGAGGAGCCTGTGCGTCGAGTGCAACAAACTGAACAGGTCTTCTATACGCTACGTTTTACGACACGGGAGGATATCGAAGATTTTACGACATCCACGCTGATGTGAAAAATTATAGCAGCATTCCATTTATGTCGGAAACGTTCGCGTTAGGTGTTTAACGCTTTTTGCCACGCCAATGAACATAGAAGTCGTACGAAACATTGCACGTCATCGGTGATCCCAAATGCAGTTGCAAGGTGTACGACGAGACTCTGAACCATGTTTTATGGCAATGTAAATTTGTATAATGATGAAAGACTACAATTAATTGGAAAGCGTAAAATCAACTTTCATATCAAAGCTTGCCTTTACATGTTGCCATTTTTTAAAAGAGGTTGGAACGTCTACATTGTGTCATGTTTTCATAATAATGTTTACGTACATGTATTTTCCTATTCTGTAAAAATTGCCTCTTGTTTGTAATTCTTATATTGTGTTCTACATTATGTTGCAATATATCTCATATGAGATTTTCTACAATAAAAAGAGAACACCTTGATAGCACAAGGATCAATTTGTTATCATAAAACCTCGCGGCATCAACCGCTTCCGCGAATCCGTGAAAACTCGTCTAGGCCGTGGATCCCGCCACGTGAAAAAATACTCCGGATGTGAATCACGGCTGATGTGAGAGCGGACTGACAGATGCGCGACACGGGGTGGTTAAAGTGTCAACGATCGCCGTTCACAAAAATTTCTCGTCACCGAGAAGAGATTCATTTTGCACGGGTGGAGAATCATTTAGAGCGATCGTGCATGACGCGGGGGATAAAGGAGCGTCGCGGTAGCTTGTTTGGATGAGCCCGGGGGAGAGAGAGAGGGGAGGGGGTGGTTTTGCGAGGAAAAAGTCAACGTCACAGCGTAGTATTTGTCATAGGTAATGGGCTGCGGTGTGACGACGGGAGTTGGCCTCCGTCGTTAACTCGTTACCCCCCTGGTAATCCAATGGCGCTATGCGTGCAGGCGCCATCGCGAAGTCGCCCTTTGTCACGGCGCCCTCTTTCGCTTCGTCTGCTCGCTAGCATCGATTAATCACGTTCCATCCCTGTCCGCCCTCTCTTCCACCCTCCTCGTTGCCGCCACTACTCGCGGGCGAACCTACCTCGTGTACCCCGTCCCCCTTTCTCCATCTGAGTTTTCCGCATTCTCTCCATTTTTCGTCTTTTCTCTCTATCTCGCTATCTCTCTCTCTTCCTCGGTCTCTCGCGTCCGCCATCCACGGTTTTTCGTAACGGTGTCGCGCCCGTTCGCCATC